>NW_023458557.1:7235638-7271597 GCF_013731165.1 Rhagoletis pomonella | reverse complement strand
TTTTTTTTATATTATTTATTTTCTATTCAAAACAGTAAGTGTGGCACCTTTCTGAAATCTTTATTAAATGAGCAATTTTTTATGTAATGTAAAGTTCCAAAGGAGGATGGTTCCGTGCGCAGAAGTGGAAAACTTTTGACTGCCATTCACCTGGGAGTGGCCAGAAGCGATTCTTGTGCGTACGGTTCAAATCGCAGCTCACAACGTCCGGATATTTATATCCACGTATCCTCTGGGTAGCAACCAAACACCCGTTTGGGAGCGAGCTAAAGTGAGAAGGCGTAAAACTTCGCGAGCGCTGGGTTTGGGTCCCGCCACGTTAAAACCCCGCCCAATGAAAAGAAGCAAACAGCCTCGGATGAGACCCCCTTTTTCTGATGACGACCACGGCAAACGTATAAAGGACTATGATTTAAGGGTATGCACCTGGAATATCCGGACCCTTAATGGGGAAGGTGCCTCTGCCCGGCTGGTTGATGTCCTCGGGAAGACAAAGGCTGACATCACCGCCATCCAAGAAATGCGATGGACGGGGCAAGGTAAAGTAAGCGTGAAGCCTTGCGACGTCTACTACAGTTGCCACGTAAAGGAGCGCAAATTCGGTGTTGGATTCGTGGTAGGAGAGAGACTCCGTCGCCGAGTACTGGCGTTCACCCCGGTGGACGAACGTCTAGCCACAATCCGCATCAAAGCTAGATTCTTCAACATCTCGCTCATCTGCGCCCATGCCCCGACGGAAGAGAAGGATGAGGCGTCCAAGGATCTCTTCTATGAGCGCTTGGAACGTACATATGAGCGCTGCCCCCGACACGATGTCAAAATCGTGCTTGGCGATTTTAATGCCAAGGTGGGCAAGGAAGGGATCTTTGGCGCCACTGTCGGAAAATTCAGCCTCCACGACGAAACGTCCGATAACGGACTGAGGCTGATCGACTTCGCCGGGGCCCGAAATATGGTAATATGTAGTACTAGGTTCCAGCATAAGAACATCCACCAAGCTACATGGCTGTCTCCAGATCGAAAAACGAGAAACCAAATCGATCATGTTGTGATAGACGGAAGGAATGCTTCAAGCGTTTTGGACGTACGTACACTCCGAGGGTCAAACATCGACTCGGACCACTATCTTGTTGTAGCCAAGATACGCACCCGCCTCTGTGCAGCAAAAAATGTCCGCCCAACAATGCAAGGAAAGCTTAACGTCGAAAAGCTGCAATCACAACAGACGGCCAATTTATTCGCCACTCGACTCACACACCTGCTCTCTGAGAGCACTCTTCAACAATCCGACGTACGCGAGCAGTGGAACCACATTTCCCGATCATTAAGTACCGCCGCCGAAGAAGTAGTTGGATTTCAGCGAGCCCGAAAGACCAACTGGTACGATGAGGAATGTCAAGAAGCCGCAGAGAAAAAAGATGCCGCCTACAGGGCCACGCTGCGATCGGGCGCAACGTGAGCCATGTGGGACCGTTATAGGGAACTGAAGAAGGAAGCGAGACGTATTTGCCGCAATAAGAAGAGAGAGGCCGAAATACGTGAGTGCGAAGAGCTTGAGATGCTGGCCGACAGGAAGAACGCCCGAAAATTCTACCAGAGTGTTAGGCGACTTACGGAAGGTTTCAAGACCGGGGCGAACTCCTGTAAGAACAACAATGGCGACCTAGTGACCGATGTCCAGAATATACTTAAATTGTGGAGGGAACACTTTTATAACCTACTGAATGTTAGCAGCGCTGAAAGTAGTGAGGAAGACGAACCCGAGTCCCCAGTCGATGATGATGGAGTAGCTGTCCCACCGCCTGACTATGACGAGGTACGAATAGCGATTACGCGGCTGAAAAACAACAAAGCTGCTGGAGCTGACGGCCTGCCAGCCGAGCTATTCAAGTACGGCGCCGAGGAGCTGATGAGGTGCATGCATCAGTTCGTATGCAGAATATGGTCAGATGAACGCATGCCCGACGACTGGAATTTAAGTGTGCTCTGCCCAATCCACAAGAAAGGCGACCCCGCCGTACGCGCCAACTACCGCGGAATTAGCCTTCTAAGCATAGGTTACAAGGTCTTATCGAGCGTATTGTGCGAAAGACTGAAGCCCACCGTCAACGAGCTTATTGGACCTTATCAGTGTGGCTTTAGGCCTGGAAAATCCACCATAGATTAGGTATTCACAATACGCAAAATCTTGGAAAAGACCCGCGAGAATAGGATCGACACACACCATCTATTTGTCGATTTCAAAGCCGCTTTCGACAGCACGAAGAGAAGTTGCCTTTATGCCGCGATGTCTGAATTTGGTATCCCCGCGAAACTAATACGGCTGTGTAAAATGACGTTGAGCAATACCACCAGCTCCGTCAGAATAGGGAAGGACCTCTCCGAACCGTTTGATACCAAACGAGGTTTCAGACAAGGGGACTCCCTTTCGTGTGATTTCTTTAATCTTATGTTGGAGAAGATAATAAGAGCCGCAGAACTGAACCGCTCAGGCACAATACTTTATAAGAGCGTACAATTGCTGGCGTATGCCGACGACATCGATATTATCGGTAAAAACAAGGGCTACGTCTGTTCTGCCTTCTCGGGATTGGATAGAGAAGCAAAGCGAATGGGTCTGGTGGTGAACGAGGACAAGACGAAGTATCTCCTGTCAGCACACAAACAGTCAGAGCATACGCGTCTTGGCACCCACGTCACTGTTGACAGTTACAAGTTTGAAAAAGTAGACGACTTCGTTTATTTGGGAACCAGCATTAACACCAATCCAACGGAGAATCACTCTTGCCAACAAGTGCTACTTTGGGCTGAGTAGGCAATTGAGAAGTAAAGTCCTCTCTCGTCGTACAAAGATCACACTCTATAAGTCACTCATCATGCCTGTGCTGGTGTATGGCGCGGAAGCATGGACAATGAAAGCATCTGATGAGGCGGCTCTTGGAGTTTTCGAGAGAAAGATTCTGCGAAAGATTTACGGACCTTTACGCGTTGGTGATGGCGAATATCGCAGACGATTTAACGATGAGCTGTATGAGCTTTACAACGATATAGACATAGTGCAGCGAATTAAAATTCAGCGGCTCCGCTGGCTTGGCCATGTCGTTCGGATGGACAGAAACGCTCCTGCTCTGAAAATATTCAACGCGGGCCGCGATGCTGGTAACAGAGGAAGAGGAAGGCCTGCTCTGCGTTGGAAAGACCAGGTGGAGAAGGACTTGGCTTCACTTGGCATTTTCAATTGGCGTCAGTTAGCACAGAAGAGAAATGACTGGCGTGCTGTTTTGGACTCGGCCAAAATCGCTCAGGCGGTTACAGCGCCAAATAAGAAGAAGAAGAAAGTTACAGCTCAGTACATTTTTTTTCATCCGAGATAGTCAAAGATGGGGAAGAAAATATCAAAAAGTTAAAAATCCAGAAATAGTCCTAATTTTATGATGGTTCCTTTATATTTTAACTACATTGCATTTGAGTATGGAGAGGCAACTATCTGGAAGTATTTTACATAAAAAATTTACTAAGTATTGCCCGGTTTGTAGTTGCAGTTAAAGAAAACACATGAAAAGGCACGACTTTTTTTGAATTCGAAAAAATGTAAATATTTCAAAAACGGTGACACTTTTACCTGAAAATTTTTTGTTTATCAGGGAGTTCACCCCCCCACCTACCTTCCCCTAAAGTTTGGCACGTTATTTCTGGGACACCCTGTATATGGAATAAAGACAAAAAATATAACCTTAAGCAAAAGCAGATGTATGTATGTATGTACACAAAATAGATATGTATGTAACGTAAGTTTCACTTCTCAAGTGTGGCCCAGGCGCACTTACTTTTTTTTTCTAAATTTTGTTTGCGATGTTGCTTTGACCATTGCACATAGACGTGGATGAAAATTATCAAAAAGAAATTTAAAGGTGATAAAAATCCAGAACCAAGTTTAAAAATTTTTATTGAATAAGTTAAGTTTGAAATCATTAGAAATGTGAATACGAAAAGGTAAACAAATTAAACTCAGAGTTTCTTAAACACAACATTGAGAATGCTTGACAGATGTTCATAAACACAAAACCTTAAACTCGAGTTTATGGCGCAACATGAACGTAATATTACACTGATATGAAGTGTTTTTGACGTGTTTTTGTTTTGGATTCGACCAACAAATTGTGTTGTTTAAGAGCGTGTCAGACGTGTCAATATTTCCATGTGTGAACAGCCACAAAGACCTTTCTGTCACTTTTCGGAAATCAGTTTCAGAAATTAAACTGCAACTGAAAGAGCGCAAATCGATTTCGGAAATATATTTCAACTTGCTCGTGCTGCACTAGCAATTTTTATTTCTGCTTGAAGTGCTGTCAAACTAATCGAGTGTTGCCGTCTGACGGTGATCGCCAGTTTGTGAGAAATAATAACGAATAATTTAAAACAAATGTCAGCAATTGTTTTAGTTAATTATTTTCAGAATTTAATTCTCTAGTTATCAATAATTACACGGTGCTAAAAAAAAGTCATGCAATACACCCGAAACAAACCTTAGTGTAAGTTTCAGCTATAGTCAAGTACAACATAAAAACAGTTTCGGTATAGTTCGTGAATTTTATTTTATTTAAGGCTCATACCATCTAAAATATGAAAACGACATAAATTTAGATATGCCTTAACTATATCTATTTCAGTAGTAACCTCTCTTTAAATGACTTCATTTCATTAATCTGTTGAAAAAATAAAAAATAAATAAAAAGAAGTTGTAATTTTTGTCTATGGAAACTTTTATTCCATGCATTATTACTTTACACCAGCCACAATGAGATATCCCAAGTCACAACTTTAAATATCTTTTAATATTTCTATGAAGATTATATAAAGCTAATTTTTATTGAAAACGAAAGCGTATAGTTCATATTTCATAACACAAAAACATCGTTATTGAAGATTAAGTGTTTCGGCTAAAATTCATCCTTGAGTGCACAAGGGTAGAATAGAGTTCTTTTCAGCGTCCCACCAGTCACATTCAATAAAATTATTGTTACAAAAAACTAAGAAATCTTTTGGGATTTTTTTTAGAGTAATTTTATACATTGGTTATAGTACTATAATAAAAAATATATTTCGCTGTTGTATAAGTTCCGACGACATAGTTATAATAATTATAATTCCCATTCTGTAGTAAAATGTCCCACTAGTTGCAATGGAATGACCCTTAAAAACAACCGTTTCATACTTGATAAACTTATCTATTAACAGCGTAACTATTTTTCATCCGATTTTAAAAGCAAGATATGTTTTGAAAAGAGGATTTCTAAACCTTTAAACTAATTTATATGAAATATATTGTTGGACTTGGCCAAATATGTAGTATTTACCTAGAGAACATTTATTTTCAAATAAATTGATACCCCACTTAATGAAATTTCATACAAATTGTCGAAGTTAAGCAATTTGGGCAAAAACACGGCCTTGAATTGTGTGCATGTACCGGACGTTCAGATTTTTTGAGCAATGTGACTAAGGGCCAGTTTTTCAGTGCCAGTTTAAACTTAGTTTAAGTTAACTGAATTTAAATTGAACAGCTGGCTGACATTTGACTGGCTGATCTTAGTTTAACCAGCCAATTCGGGCGTTTAAACTAAGTTTAAGCCACGGCCGTACACTGAAAAACTGGCCCTAAGGAATTCATCAATATTTACTCAAATTTGATTAAATACCATGCTTCATTAGCACAAAGTTCGTTTTTCATAAAATTGTATAAAATGGGTGTGACATCGCCCACTTATATCATATACAGTAAAACCCGCTTAAGTACCTCACCAAAAATGTCAGCTTTTTGAGGTACTTAGACGGGATGGGTACTTAAAAGAACCCGCTTAAGTACCTCGATGCGGGTAATTAAGCGATCATAATTATTGATGTAGTTAATCTTCTTGTTAATTTACCCTGAATAAAACATGAACATTTAGTGAAGTGTACGTAGCATTATTTAAACACATAAACACATAAATAAAACTTTTTAAAAAAATCTATAAAGCAATGTTATGTCATTCTTAAGAATTAAATTCTATAAAGTCATTGCTTATATATATTTTTAAATAAATACAGTGTTGTACGTATCTATCATTTCGGACCAAATTCAAAATGATGTTGTTTGCCACCGGCGTTGCCGTTTTGCTCAAATTTAAGAATTGCTTAAGTTTTTCCTGCCTGTTAAAATGTTAAACTTTTCTTCGTTTTGCTAAATATTTTTATTAAAATAGTCAAAAAGGATAATTTTTCTCAAAAATTCATAGTCAGAAGAGTTACTATTTCAATACATTTTTCAAATTTGTTTTAGGAAGACTGTCATCCAGATCCCACATAAAGTTCCAGCAAATGTTGCTCTACGCAATTCCCGATCCGCGGTCGTCGCATTTTCAAACCTCCGAGTGTACTTCTGCCATGAAATCGCTTCTCATAAAAACTATTTGCCGTTCGGAGGCGACCTAGAACTTTAGGTCCCTTCATTTCCGTGACAAGATCAACACGCTAATTTTGGATAACATGATGCCTAACTCGTTTTTTGCATGCATTCAAAAACTAGCGAAAGGGCAGATAACTATTATAGGAGTATGTGTTGACAGCCTGAAAGAATATGTAATAGTTTTCAAATTTAGCACCTGTTAGGCCCGATTTCAGGGTCGGCACTTAAATGGCCAATTTTACTATTTCAATAAGAGATATGCAACCCTGTGTTTATACCAAACAACCAAGAATGATTGGTAGGTTGTGTAATCAATCCCACCTAAAACAATCAGCTGTTCAGCTGAAATGTAAACAAACATGCAAATGCAACAACAATTTCCAGGAATAAGCAGCAGTGCTGCCAATAGTTTGGCATATTTAAACAAAGATGATCTGAAGCCCAACGAAAGCTAAATGGCATTTAAACAACAATCCACAATTAAACATAAGTGCCGTTTAAATATTCATTTGAAATTGGCCCTTAGACTATAACACCCTTACTTTTGACGACAAAACTCAGCCTTAGAGAGCCTTTACTTACTGACTTGCTTACTTTTTATTTCTATAATTTACTAAGCTCAGGAATAAGCAAACAGTAACTCCAGGCATTTTCGTTTTAATAAGGCCTGATAAATAAGTTGCTTAATTTTAACGTGATTTGTTAAACTTTTTGAAAGGTTTTGTTAAACTTTATTTTTCGGGCGCGGAAGTGTTTCAGAAGTGTTTATAGACCAATAACTTAAAAGTAAAATGGTAATTGGGGTACGAAAAATTTAGGTACTTAGGCGGGTTGGTAAATAAGTGGGGAGGTACTTAAAATAGAGCTTTTCTTCAGATTACATCATAATATTCACGGTGCCCAAAAATATTGGTTACTTAAGCGAGTTAGGTACTTAAGGAGGTTTCACTGTATGCGTATCTCAAAAACTACTTGACAGATCTCGACCAAATTTTATATACCAATTGTGCTTAGCCTCCTTAATCCTCGTATTGAATATTTATGAAATTGGACAAAACATACTCCCCCTAAATTATCGCTAGCTTTGAGTTTTTTGAAACTACCGATATGTAGGTGGAGCACGTGGGCGCAATTTCATCAAGTGAGGTATCAATTTATTAAAAAATATGTTTTTTACGTAAATGGTACACATTTGGCAACTTTCATAGAAGTTATTGAAATCAGCTCTGTTCAAAGTTGATAAAGTTAAGAAAGATAGCGGCTTATCTTATTAAAGTTTAACCGATGAAAACTCCCGACAGGCTAAGCCTAACATTATATTGTTATACACCATTTTAAGGGTCTATAAATCTTCTCTTCAAAACATGTTTCGTTTAAAATCTGATGAATAATAGTCAAGCTGTTAATAAAGAAGTGCATCAAGTATCTATACGAATCCTATTTTTATGTTGTACTCGACTATTGCTACAACTACACTGGGTTTTGTTTCGAGAAAGACTGCCAGAAATTCATTCGCTGTGTGAACAGCCCAAAAGCGATTTCAGAAGTTTTCCCAGCGGTTCGCGTTTCGGAAATAAAAAAACCTTTTTCGAAAGACACTTTACATTCAAGGTGTGACCACTGCTTCCTGAAATTTCTCAATTTGACAGGCTTTTCAAAATATTTTGCATTGCTACGTCTGCCACGCTCTGTACTAACCAAGTAAAAAAAAAACTTTAAAATACTAAATATCTTAAAAACTACAAGGATCCCGCACCTAAAATTGCGAAAAGATGAAATCGCCCACTCCCCGAATCAGGGGGCTTCATTTTAAAAGAACCCCTTCATAAAAAGGTCAAGAAAGATTTTAAATAACTCACCAAAAGTATTGTCTGTTAAAAAATGTAAGAGATGAAGATCTATGATGGGCCGGTTCGTTGTTGAGTGACTGCAAGATAATTCTTTTTGTTTGCTAAATGCAGCAGTAGCAGCAATCGCGGCTTCACTTTTAATACGAGCAAGCGTGGTATTAGCCTGTTCCATATTCAATAAACCCTTTCGCTTGATATCATCTACAGAAGATGTGCTACAATAATGTATGCTGCCAGCTGTTAAGTCCTCAGGATCGTCAACAGGTTCACAAGTTCCAATCTTATGTTGATTGCTGTAAAGGTAGTCGGGTCCGCTCATACTGTTACTATTAACGGATGAAGATCGGTCATGCAGATCATCCGGGGAAATTTTTACACCTGCCTTGGCTAGCAAACGTGAAGCTAAATTTGGATCAAATGCACATGGCATTGGTAGTACGGGCAAATCTTTCGTGGAGATGCCTCGATGTTGACGTGACATATGAGAATGTAGCGAATTTCGGGATTTCGCAACAGTACCACATAAAACACATCTGTAACCTGGGCAGACCGTGTGTTTGTCCTCAAGGTGAGTACGAAGTGTATGTGCAGATCTATAAATCTTTCCACATTTTGGACAGGGACGTGGATCCGTGGCACGCACACGCAATTCCACCGAACGCTGAGTTCCTGAGCATAATAGAAGCAAAAATAATTTACAAATGCCAAAAACTTCACGGTTTTTATAATCAAATAAAATTTAGTTAAACATACGTAAGAGATGTTCTCTTTCTAAATGGATGGAAATCGCAAAAATTTAGTATCTACATATGTATGTACTGTTATAAAGAAAATACATACATATATTTCCTTATTAAATTAATGAGCCTGGCTGGATAACACAAAACTATAAGCTTGAGAACAGTTGGTTTTATAAATACTTTAAAGGCAGTACAATCTTCTTACAAGGAATTTATAAGGCTCTGTTTGTAGGCATACATATTTTTATAAGCCTCATTTAATTTCTCCTCCGTTTCATGATTACAGTAAAACCTCAAAAACTTTCAACTTTTAGATCTCTATACATTTTTTTTAATTCAGATCAGTAAATCAATATTTATTTGTTGAGCAATTACCACCAAGCAAAATTGTACATTTCTGTGAATTTTAGTTTTTAGAGCAATTGCGCGGTCTCTTTTCGAAGTACGATTTTGTCTTCATAAAGACCATGAAGGCTCTTCAGTTATACCATTGCCGATTTCACTAGGTAAAAAAATAGTTTGTTTTTATAATTCTATATGTACTTATATACATTTTTCTTTTTGAAGCAACTGCTGCTCCTCTTTTCGAAGTTGAATTTCTTTTCAGTATCTTCTTGAGGATCGTGAATACCTTTCATCTATACCATTTCAGATTTCAGTAGACAATGTACATTGAAGTTAAATAAATTGAAATTAAAGCGAAATCATTCCATGTAGACTAAATATTCGCTGGTTGAGCAGACTAAAATATCTATCGTCTACGATAAGAGGTTTTGATATGACTTCTCCATAAAGCAATTAGTCTTTTCATGTTCCTCGCCTAAATTTTAAGATCGAAAGATCTAAGGATATGGTATAGCTCTCCCTGTTTGTTAAGTTAACAAACTGAGCTTTAAGTAGTTTCAAGCTCTCTACATAAACTATTTTGGATTTTAATATACAGTTGATTTTATAAGTGTTTTGGATATACATTTGGCTGTAGCGCAATATTTTTAATGTGAAAAAACAATTTCACGTCAGAACAAAATTACAATTTTCGTTTTCTTACTTTTTTTGAACTTTGACGGCAGACAATGATTAATTGCTTCGTTAATTGTATTGAAACTCGCAAATTCACTATTTATAATGATTTTTAAGCAGAAATGATTTTTTAAATACAATTTTTTTTAATTTTTTCGTAAATATTAAGAATTTTGATGGCGGGTGCAGCGGTCAAGAATTTATTGGAAAATTCTCAAAAAAAAGCTGAAAAAATTAGACAACTTCTTGAAATGAATGTCTAGTTTATATACATTTAATTTCGTGAAATATTAGTCATCAGGGTGTATGAGAGAGGAAATACTTCAGTTCGTAAACATTTATCTTCTTTGTGTGTCATTTCTCATGAAACGATTTGAGAAGTTTTTTCGAAAAAGCCTTTTCTCAGTGTCAGACCAGGGGCTCTATACAAAGTTATTTATAAAACTTTGAAATGTTTTATAAACTCGTGTTGACGGCTCCATCTAGCTAGCACACCATTCAAGCATTAAAAAAAACCTATATGCAATCGGTTGGTGATCAATGGGTGAGAGGATTGGCCACTCATTTTCATCGTTTGGTCGTCAGCCACATTGAATTTTCCAAATTGGGTGTTGAAAATTGTATGTGCTAGTACGATATCTAAACATTTACTAAAGAAGTATATGCACGAAATTTCAATAAAAAAAATGGATAATGACCAAACGATGAAAATGAGTGACGAATCCTCACTGATTGGTCACCAATTGATTGCATACAATTTTTTTCGTAAATGCTTGGATGGGGTGCTGGCACCCAAAATTTGCATCCCTTAATTTGAAAATTGAATAAAAAGTAAAGAGAGAACGGTTAATAAAAAGAGGACGGTTAATGACCAAACGATGAAAACTAGTGGCCAATCTGACCAATCGTTTGCAAATACAAAGTTTTATTCAGAAATGCTTGAATGCGGTGATAGTACATCAAATTTTCAACCCAAAATTTTAAGTTTGAATAACAAGGGAACGGCTAATGACCAAACAATGAAAATAAGTGACCAACCCTCACCGATTGATGACCAATTAACACCGTTATGGCAGCATTAGGACCGCAAAACTCTGAAAGCTTTTTACCATCAATTGGACAGATACCCGACCAAGGTCGCTACGACTTCGTAAAACGCCTACTAATCACATTCTTCACCGACAGCCAATAACGCCGGCTCAACCAGATGCTGAACGAAACGCAGTTGGGCCAAACGATGGCCAATACATATACGTTCAAGACGCAGTAGCCGCTTGTTCGGGATCTGCAGAACAGTACTTAAAAGTAGCAGATGCCATCGTGGACACCATCAGTTTGCAAGTAAATAGCTGTACGAGTCAACGAGTCAAGCAACACATTAACATCAGCACCTTCAACAGCTACGCCGGTCCAAACCCAACCAAAGGGTAAGAACACTGAGTTAGACGGTACCATAAACAAACTGTCAGAACGATTTGACCAAATGTACGCTTAGCTCGGCGGTGAACGCGGCCGCCACCAGCAGGAGTCCCGATGCCAGTCACGTGAACGGCGTTGAAGCAAGACACCAGTGTATTCCGATGAGTACTGGTATCGCCGAAAATTCGGTTATATTACTGAGAACTTCTGACCGCCCTGTAAACGTTACAAAAGTGGCGCGAACGACTCAAGCTCAAAATGCATTGAATCGGTCGCTTAACAATCAACGAACGAAAATCCGCAATTTCCTTTTTTATCGATACGGGAGCTGCCATTTCGGTTTTACCGCGTCGATATACACAAGCCGCAACCCCCTCACCGGTACAATGGTTCCCTAATCGCTACGTACGGCCAACGACACCGCCGCCTCGACATTGGCTTACGCAGACTTTTCGATTGGATGTTTACCATAGCCGAAGTAGATGCCGTGCTAAAAGCCATAGGAAATAACGCCATATGGCTTTATTTCACTTTACATCAGGGATGAAAAATGGAAATTTCAGATTGTACCTAATATCATAAAATAAATACACCTAAATGAGACAGATTGTACCTAAAAAAAGTTACATCATTCGTTTTTTTTTTATTTATTTTATTTAAAATATTAATATAAAAGATGGATGTACTTTAAACTTGATTAGATTTTTTTTTTTAACAGAGCTTATATTTACAGGCTATAGTCCAATCGGAGCTTTGTTTTTGTCTTATTTTGACTACTGAAAAATATTGGCGAAAAACACTTGCGCATTTTACTTTTATATCCAGGTTTTTATAAAACAACAGGAAAGTTCTGCTAATTTATCCGATTCCTTTTAGTAGGTACAGCAAATCTAAAGAAAATAATCAGAATTGCCGTAAGTAACTTTGAAAGCATTTTAAATATATTTCCAGAAATCAAAAAGCGAATATGGGTCAAACAAATTTTGTCTCATATAAAGAATATACGAAAAAATTTAAGAAATTCTAGACACTTGCGTATGGGCGAATAAAGGCTGGTTTTCATTGCCATATTTTGACAATAAAATTTGTCATAAATTTTTACACAACTTTCTTCCTTTATCCATAGTTTTATCGATGATAATATTGGCCAAAAATTAAAAAACAAGCTGCTTTAGCAGCGCGACTGAAGACCTATTCTGATCTTAATCAATCAAGAGACCATTTTTACTCCCATTTGACAATTTGTTTTCACATATTTGACCGCAAATGCCATTGAATTTGACATAGGGCGCAATGCCGTTTTATGGAAGAAATTGGTTCAAATTTCGAATATAACAAAAATTACGAATTTGAGGAGGTTAAGAAAAGTATTAATTTTTCGCAGTGGCTACTTTAAATACAATGTAAAACATTTAAGAGAATACATAATATAATTTCTTCCTTTTGACCACTTTTCTTTAGAATTGTTTATTCTTCAAAATGAAAGCGTAGCTTCTCCCAACCTACAAGTAAGTATGTAAGTGATCAAAAGATGATTGTACCTAAAATCTAGTGATTGTACCTATTGCATCTTTAAGTCATTAAACGTCGGAAAAAGGTACAATTGTACCTAATTTTTCATCCCTGCTTTACATTGAGAAATAAAGCCATATTTTTGCGTACGGTCTTATTTCTCACTGTGGAAGTGAAATAAATATGGCGTTATTGCACTTTTGATAATTTTTTGTGTAATGTTTACCTAGTGCACAGCTGGTGTGCATCTGTACATAAAGTAACTTGGTAATTCTCTAGTTGAAGGTACAACTCGAAAAACAAAAAAAAAAAAACGTCCAAAACTGTTAGGAGGGGTACCAATCGGCGCATTTTTATCCCGGTGTTAACAATTCGGGGGTGGGGGTTTATATTGTTAACCGTGTAAAATTTATTTAAAAAAAAATACTTTTTTGAATTGTTGCTCTTTTTTATGAGTACCTGCATGCTCGAAAATGCACTAAATCACCAATATTCTCTTCTGAAACGCTAGGGTAAGGCTTCCTCAAGTGGGCACCGAATTTACCAACATTAATATTTTTCAATGATATTCAGGCAGCGCCCAGTGAAAAGATTTTTTGGGTGCAGAATTAAGAAATATTAAACTATACAATGAAGTTATTTGCGTTACAAAACTATTTCGTTTTTGCTTTTCAATATTTTTTTTTATAAAAAATTGTACTTTTAAGCAATTTCTGAGCCTCGTGGACGAAAATGTTTAACAACAACTTATGTAAAAAACATTTCTGCATTTATCTATGAAAAAATGCGTGCATTTCGATATAGTTTGGTCGGAATAAATTTTTATTTGCCAGCTTGCGGGCCCGAATCGTGTGGCTGGATCGCGCGCAATCCGTGTTGACTTCTTGCGCAAGAAAGAAATGCACGTATCAATCGTTCCACTTGTATTTCTCATGCACGAATTTCGCATGCAAATATAAATTGAAAAATACTCTGTTTAGGGTATTCAAACCTAAACTATATTTATTAACAAAAAATATGAAATTTAGTTTGTGTTAAATGAGCAACTAAATTAATTAAATATGTAATAAATAATAAATTTTTATGTGTTTTTGTGATAATCATCAAAACATTTGGCATGGAATGCAATATTGCATCTTTCATGTGACGCAGAGAATGCTGGCCGACAGGAAAAACGTCCGAAATTTTTATCAGACAGTTAGGCCACTTAGGGAAGGTTTCAAAACCAGGGAGCACTTCTGTAAGAACAACCATGGGGACCTAGAGACCGATGTCAGCAACGGTCATAAATAAATATATAAAATGGAGGGAAAACTTTTCCACCCCACAGAATGATAGCATCACTGAAAGTTGTGGAAAAGAAGAACCCAAGCCCGCAGTCGATAATGACGGAGTGGATGTTCTACGCCTTACTATGACGAGGTGCGAATAGTAATTAAACGTCTTAAAACCAACAAAGCTGCTGGACCTGATAACCTGCCAGCTGAGCTATTCAAGTACGGCCGCGAGGGGCTGATAAGGTGCATTCATCAACTCTTATACCGATCCGCCCAATCCATAAGAAAGGCAACCCCGCCGTACGCGCTAACTACCGCTGATCGTTATAAGCATAGGATACACGATCGAGAATATGGTGTGAAAGACTGAAGCCCACCGTCAACGAACTGTCTGGGCATATCAGTGTGGCATTAGAACTGACAAATCCACCATAGACCAGGTATTCACAACACGCCAAATCTTGGAAAAGCCACTCGAGAAAAGGGTCGACACTCACCATCTATTGGTCCACAAAGCCGCTTTGGATAGCACTAAAAGGAGTGTCCTATACGCCGCTATGTCTGAATTTGGCATCCCTTCGAAACTGATACTGCTGTGTAAAATGTCGTTGAGAAAAACCACCAGCTCCGTCAGAATTAGGAAAAACCTCTCCGAGCCGTTTGCTACCAAACGGGGTTTCAGACAGGGCGACTCACTTTTATGTGATTTCTTTAATCTGATGTTGGAGAAAATAATAAGAGCTGCAGAACTGAACAGCGCAGGAACAATTTTTTACAAGAGCATACAATTGCTGGCGTACTCCGATGACATTGACATCATCGGTAACAAGAGCCGCGAAATTTGTTATGCCTTTTCCAAGTTGGATAAGGAAGCTAGGAGATTGGACGCGTGGCGCGGAACGCGACCACGGCGCGGACCTCCGGTAAAGAGACAACATTTATTTTTTGTATTGAAATAAGATCGTATGGCTTTATTTCTCATAGAATTTTTGCTTATGGCTTTATTTCACTTTCCCCATGGAAATAAAGCCATATGGCCTTATTTCGCCGTGGGAAGTGAAATAAAGCCATCATTATGGCCTATTAGTCGATCTTAAAAATAATATTTTAATCGACAACGAGACGAGCATTGAAGCAGCATGCACACAACAAAAGGTAAGCGAAATTATGCTACGTAGTTTTGACTCAACTTTATTCAAATTGAATGTCATTCTATTACAGGGTTTTATTATAATCTACTTAATCTAATTTTAAGCATAGTTGGATTAAAAAGTATTTTATTTCAAAGTCTTAGAAAATAAGGGTGACTTAAATTTGTATTCAATATATACCACTTCTCCACTCTTCATTTAGACGACGCTAAAAAAAAACTCAATACCTCAAATTCATAAATATGGGAAAAGTTACAAAATGTATATAAGTATGTACACATGTACGTATGTAAAATGATTTGTTATACAATATACTTAAGTTCTTACGGAGTTGGGTTTCATCAGTAGGCACGAGATTCGGCAATCTGTTGTTGCGTCTGAAGATTATTCGAAATTGGAGTCTGATTTTCTGGTAACTGACAGGTAACTGCATATGTTGAAAACTCTTATGCGTGTGTGTGTCATCGAAGTCAGTACTGCTTCTAGTTTAAAGCTGGTTTCTATGACGCTTTAAACTGCCGTTGGGTGCCTGTACTCGATATAACATTTTACCCAGGTGTCGTGCAATGATACCCTTTATCCACCTTGGCCCTCTGGCGTAGTTTTTTGCGAATACTGATTGCTTTAACTGGAACTCTTGCTTGCTCTCCAGTTTCCTTTTATTCTGGCTCTGCTGCTCGAAAATTTGGCTTAGTATGGTACGAATCGGTATTCCATGTAGAAGTTCTGCTGGTGTCTTACCATCAGCGTTGGGCATAGCACGGTAAGTAGCTAACTACTTTACTAGTGCGGCTTGAAGCCGAAGCCCATCGTCGGATTTTTTCTTGACAGAAGCCTTAAATGTTCTGACAAAACGTTCTGATAGTCCATTTGAAACGGGAAGAAACGGTGCTGACGTTACGTGTTTTATTCCAAGTTGTTCAAAAAAAACTATGAATGCGTCAGCGATAAATTGCGGACAGTTGTCACTAACGATGGTTTCGGGAGTTCCCTCAATGGCGAAAATGCCTGATAGCGCAGATATGAGTTGTAGTAGTGGTGATTTGTACAATAAATGGAAATTGTGAAAATGCATCGACGCAGATGAGCCACATAGAAATAAATACAGGTCCAGCAAAATCTATGTGCACTCTTTCACATGGGCGATTAGTTTCAGGCCATCTCTCGTACTGGAGTGCAGGTGCAGGGTTTACAACCTTACAAATATCGGAATTGTTACAAATTTCGACAATCTCTTTGTCCATGCTGACCCACCAGATTGTTTCATTTTAGCTACACCCCAGTGACCATCATGTAGCAATCGAAGAATTTAACCGCGGGGAGAAGCGGGAATGATGACACGATTATACTCCGTTTGGAGGCAACGTAAATTACTTTTGATGATTAAGGCAAATCTGTGGTTGAAAAATGGTCGTAGATCCGCATCTTGCGGACTTTAATTTCAGGCTGTACGTAGGAGCAGATCCGTTTTAGGACCTTATCGTTTTCGGCGTGTCTACAAATAATTTCAGTATAAATTGGCGTGTATAATTCACGTACAATATAGCATGCTTCTTGGTTATCGAAATTTTGGTCATAGCCTATTGGTAAACGCGTTAGAGCGTCAGCGTTACTATGTTCGGTAGTTTTCCTATATTTTACGACATATTGATAAGCCATAAGTATTATGACCCAGCGTTGCAACCGATGGGATGTCATCACTGGAAGCTGGTGGCTTGGGTTAAAAATGCTTACATGCGGCGTGTGGTCTGCGAGCAGGGTAAATTTCCTTAAATATAGGTATTGGTGGAAACGCTTGACCTCGAAAACAATAGTTAACCCTTCTTTCTCGATTTGGCTGTATCGCACCTGATGCTTGTTGAGGGTTTTAGAAGCAAACGCGATTGGTCTCTCACTACCATCAGCAAACACGTGTGAATCCACTACTCCTATGCCGTATGAAAAAGCATCTATAGCAAGGGTCAATGGTAACCCCTCCTGTATATGCGCCAATTCCGTCACATTGACTATATGCGACTTGAGGGCTTTAAAACCTTGCTGCTGATAAGACCCCTAAGTAAATTTAACAGTTTTTCCGCGCAGCATATTAATAGGGGCCGATAACTGAGAATAGTTGGGTGCTTGTAAGTCGACCAATCTCTTTTTTTAAATTGTGGCATTAGAGAAAAGGGGATTTGGCGGCTTTATAAAATATGTGGCGCGCAATTTGCTTTAAAAATACACTCGCTTTTAAGTTTTTTATTGTACCTAGCGCAGGCTGAAAAAATCGCAATATTTGTCACATACTTTTTGAACTGCATTTGTTTCATTTGCACGGATATTGCATACCTGCTGAATTTCAAAACCGAACACTTTAAACAAGCCGAAACCATATATATAATTATTGCCATGTTCAACATCAACTACAATTATTTAAACACTTTCTTCTTTACCGCCGCATTCTACTTTAACAAAAAGTTCACCAATCACTGGAATTCGCTTTTGGCCAAAAACAAATAATACTCTTGAACACTTTCGCAACTCTGGGCGATTTAGCTGATTGTACGTAGTGTTATTTATTATAGAAATAGTTGCTTCCGGGTCCATTTGAAATAGCACAATTTTGTTTAAGATTTCCAGGTTGATTTACTTTTTATAATTTTCAGTTGTTATTATCTCCGTCACCCTGAAAATCGTTTCTATCGCATCAACGTTATCACTTTCGTTTTTACGCTGTTAATCTTTATATTTTATTGTCTCCTTACTTTCGTCATTTTTGCTTTGTTTTGACATACATACTGGGGAAATATGACATACCTTGTTACACTTATGGCATACAGAATTTCAAAATTTACAGTTTTCTCTTTCGTGTGCATGTCCACAGCCCGAACACGATTTGAATTTTGTTATATTATTGTCTTTGCTATTCCCGTAGGTCTTTTTTGATTTTGTATTGACAGCGTTCACTGGACATTGTTTTTCCGACACTTGTTCTTTTAGTGTAGCCACAGTTTTTGTTGTTGCTTCATACGACTCCGCTATCCTCAAAACGTCGGCAAGACTGGGCTGCAGCTTCTGCAACGCAGCAGAGCGCACAGGATCATGTGGGGTATGTGTTAAAATTTGATCACAAATCATGTCGACTACGAAATTGTGCATACAATTTTCGGCGGAATACACGAATTGACAATCTCGCACTAAGCAGCGGAAATCGGCTATCCACTTCCTGTATGTCTGTTGCGGCTTCATTTCGCTTTTGAAAAATTTGTAGCTTGCAGCGACTGAAAACGCCCAGCTAATTTGTCAGTTATTTGCTGGAACGATTGTTCTTGTAATTGCGCACTACCGAAAAGATTTTTTAGCAACTCGAACATTTCAGTGCCAATCCATGACAGGAAAAATGGTTTTTGTTTTTCCGCAAAGAAAAGCGAATACGCTACAAACTGTTCATTTAATTGTTCTAAGTATGAATTCCAAGACTGCTTCTCTTTATTAAAACTATGAAAACAGGTCACTATCCCCTGTGGATCACTGGATGAACTACTTTCTTGCTGTTATAAACTCTTGTTGCTGTAATAGCACCATTTTTGAAAAATCTTGTTGCTCTTTCAACATTTTTTCAAACACTTCACTTCCGCCCGCCATGATTCTAGTTTTGTACAAACATATGAAAAAATGTAGTTTGATTTACGGCACGAAAGTAAAACAAAGCGCCCAAGGTTAAAAGCCGCGGCCTCTAGTTGTCCGTATGCCAATTTTTATTTTTTTTCTCTCGTCGCCAGATGCAGTAACTCGAAGATTTCAGTGCCAATCCATGACAGGAAAAATGTTTTTTTTCCGCAAAGAAAACCGAATACGCTACAAACTGTCCATTTAATTGTTCTAAGTAGAATTCCAAGATTGCTTCTCTTTATTAAAACTATGAAAACAGGCCACTATCCCCTGGTGATCACTGGATGAACTACTTTCTTGCTGTTTAAGGATAGATCATAAACTCTTGTTGCTGTAATAGAACCATTTTTGTAAAATCTTGTTGATCTTTCAACATTTTTTCAAACACTTCCCTTCCGCCCGGCATGATTCTAGTTTTGTACAAACATATGAAGAAATGTAGTTTGATTTAGGGCACGGAAGTAAAACAAAGCGCGCAAGGTTAAAGGCCCCGATCTCTAGTTGTCTGTATGCCAATTTTTATTATAAGCTTTTTTTTATATTTTTTTCTCTCGTCGCCAGATGCAGTAACTGCGAGTACCAAACAGTTGCAGGGCTATGCTTTAACTCAACTTTATTCAATCTGTTTTATTTTAAAGTCTTAGAAAATGAGGGTGATTTAAATTTGTATTCAATATATAACAGGACCGATAAGCAAACAGAATCTTTTGAGAAGTGTAAGTACGAGCTGGCTAATGCCGTTATATTCCATATTAGCTCACCCTCAACAAGTATCAGTTTTGTGACTTGCCATCGTCGCCTCAGATCTAGCCGTGGGTGCTGTGCTGAACCAGTTAACCGAAGATGGCCCACAACCGCTTGGTTACTATTTAAAAAAAACTCCCACCCACCGAGCAGAAGTGCAGCACCTATGATCGCGAACTGCTCGCGATATACGAAGTCATTTAGCACTTTAAATACATGGTTGAGGGAAGACCATTTTATATATTAACATTCATCAGCCGATAACATTCACTTTTCAACAAAGCACCGCCCCGACAACAACGACACCTCGACTTCATCAGCCAATTTTCGACAGAAATTTGACACATCAAAGGCGCGAAAAACTACACAGTCGACTTTCTCTCATGGATTAACGCTATCGACGATCACCGTCAGATTGACTACGCGGATATAGCAAAAGCGCAGCAAGACTACGAGGAGTTGAAGCAGTTGAGAAGTAATTCCGCATCAAGCTTTTAAAAATTTCAGGTGACGCGAGCGAACTCTGGTGCGACATATCGTCACGTAATGTCCGTCCATTTATACCAGCACGTTTTCCAAGGCAGATAGTGAACCACGTGTACGCAATAGCGCATCCAGGGACAAAGACCACAGTAAAAATGGTTACCGAACGCTTTAATTGGCAACATTCGCCAAGGCGCCGTTGAATTTGTGCTATATTGCAAAGGTAAATCGCCATGCAAAAGCTCCGCAACTACCATGCCAGCTACCGGATCGGATTATGCCAACATTGACATAATTGGACCGCTACCCCTTCACAACGGCCAACGTAATTGCTTAAGCTTAATCGATCGGTTCACCCGTTGGCCCGAAGCGCTACCGATACCAGATATGACGGCCGATACAGGCGCTAAAGCCTCAATAGCAGCGTGGGTAGCCCGGTATGGCTGTCCATACATTCATAACAACGGACTAAGGGCGACAGTTTGAGTCTCACCTGCTGAAGCTACTGTTTAGTCTTCTAGGAACTAAGCATATCAGAACGACTCCATATCACCCCCAGGCGAACGGTTAATCGAACGATGGCACAGAGTGATCACGGCTTCTATATTACCAGCTGGAAAACACGCGTGAACCGAACACCTCCCCCTCACAGAATAGCGTATAAGTGCGATTTAAAATCTTTGCCAGCTGAAGTCTTTTATTGTACTACATTAAAAATTATAGGCAAACGCCGAATGAAGAACTGCAGAACCTTCAACGATCGATGATAGCGATACAGCCGACCCAAACGCAGTACATACCATTCAACACTAACGTCTTACATACACCCATACTTAAATAAATGTTCGCACATTTTAGGACAAAACGGTAACATACGCTTGTGTAGCATGTGGATTTTTAATGAAATTAGTTCATTACATTAAGCAAAAGCTGATATTAAATCTTGAACAATTTCTTTATAGTTTTCCGCCTTCTTGTTGCCTATTGTTATTACTAATTTGATACATTCCCACTCTCTAAGTTCCCGCTCACTAATTTTTGTTCGACTACTAAGTCTTTCCTCTATGCACGTATGTATGTTCAATAAAAATTGTTTTTTTTTTTTTAAATAAAATGTGTAGAAAATGTACTAAAACACCAACTTTTCGCACTACAGCGACATCTAATTGCGTAAAATCTCAAAATAAATATTATATTATGATTTCCTGACCCCCAGAACCCTTAAGTTACACTTGTTCAAAAATAATTATTTTTTTTTCTACAAATGCCGGTTTCTGGACAAACCATGTACCCCGTCGCAATTTTGATTGTGAATGCCGCAAATCTGTAACAAATAATTAAGTAATTTACATATATAATATGTATACACATACTAGGGATGTTGCGAATGTGGAATTTTAGACATCCGCGGATGCGAATGCGGATGTCTAAGAGCTAACATCCGCGGATGCGGATGTCAAGTATTTACAAAAATAAATAAATATGTAAGTAAATTAAGTTATTAAGATAAATAAAAAATGGAAAAGTTGGTAATTTTTAGTAATGTTTATTTTATTTAGTACAAGAATTCAAAAATTGGAACATTATATTTTATGAAGAGTAATGAGAATTGCATCGTGGCTGAAAATGTCGGATGTATCCTCCTGACTTTCATCTTCACTTGAAGAATCTAGCTTATACTACTTTTATGCGGGCAGAATAATCGAACTAATTGTAAGCGCAATAGCACCGTACACATTTCGCTAGAGTGTTTATACTTACGGCTTTATATCGATATCAAAGCAACCGTCTTCAAAAACAAAACAAACTAAATCAGCTGGTTTCATTTGTCTCATGGCATTCTTACGACAGCCGGTTCTACGTACCGGAATGACTCGGGTTTTACCCGACCAAGGGCTGTTGTTTCGGCGATCTAACCCCGTTTAGGTCGGCGAGATCCATCAAGCGTTGCTCGATCTTAGGGCTACACCTTCTCCGTACCCTTCTGCTCAGGGCTGGCATATAGTCAAACCCAGGGCGAGAAATCTACACCTGCTGCGTATGCCAGAGACGACTGCATACAAACTCCACCTCGGTCAGGTGCAATGCCTGTTACGGGTGGAGTCACCTCCGTAACTGCTCGGGCCTGCGTACGCACCGGCAATGGACCACGTCGTTCGTGGCCCCATGTTGTGCGAACCGGACCTCCTCCACGGCAAACCACCACCCGCCTGGGAAGCACACACTCAACACACCCACACTCCAACACAACACAAAAATAGATAACAAACAAACACAATAGCACCCACACACCGCCGCCGGCAACTCCTAGTCCCTCCGGCAATCTGTTCTGTTTGTCAGTCCAGAATATACCGTAACGTGACATCAGTCAAGTGCAACTCTTGCCTTGGCTGGTGCCACTGTAGAGCATGCTCAGGACTTCGCAACACGCGAGATTTGACGAGTGACTATGTGGGCCCCTGCTGTGCTGCCCCGTCGCATCCCTCCCCGCGACGCCGCCAACCACCACCACAAGGCAGCACCCCCATCTGCAGCACGTACAGCAGGGGCCCGGCAGACAACACAACTCTTTAACACCACACATCACAATCGGTCTCCAAAGGCACACAAAGGTGCTACAATTTAACTGTAACGGACTCCAGAGCAAGATCGAGGAGATAACTGTCTTTATGGGAAGGCATGGAATATTAATAGCTGCGGTCCAAGAGACGAAGTTGCACCGCAATTCAACCCTGCTGAATTGCGCCGGATACAACGTGCACCGTCGAGATAGCGAGCGAGATAATGGTGGAGGTTTAGCGTTCATCACGCACCCCACCGTGCAGTATCGTCTCATTGAAGCAGACATCGACCGCAGGGACACCATCCTAGAATGTCAGGGTATTGCTATCCGGTCAGGCGATGTTGAGCTCGGAATATTTAAAGTATACATACCCCCTGTCACGATCTGCCCGGCAGGATATCACCCTGAAATAGGTGCGCTACTCAGAGGTGAAAACCGTATGGTAGTTGGTGACTTTAACGCGCACCACGATCTTTAGCACTCAAGCCCGTCAAATGATCGTAGGGGAATACATCTGGCTGAGCAGATAGACGATTCGACATTCTGCACAATGAACGACGACGCACCCACCAGAATTATGGGCAGCTGCTGCAGCTCGCCAGATCTAACAATTGTCAGCGCTGGTCTGATAAACAGCGTTTCATGGCGACCTATGCTGACTCTAGCATCAGGCCATCTGCCGATAGTCATCTCGATTGATAAACCTGCCGACTTTGCTTCCATGGATCACCGGACTTATGTCAACTTTTCCAAAGCTGACTGGAAAGGCTTCACGGATGTTACTGAGGGCGCCTTCACTGCACTACCCATACCAACCGATGTTCATGTAGGTGAACGTAAGTTCCGCAGGGTTGTCACCGCTAAAGCAGCTCGCTTCATCCCAGCAGGATGTATTAAGGATCCACGTCCGAATTTTCCTGCTGAAGCGGCTGTTCTAGCTGATGAGCGCAACAACCTTCGTCAGGCCGATCCCGGAAACCCCCGTATTAGGGATCTCAATTCGGAGATTCGGCAACTTGTGAACGTACATGAGCGGAAGAAATGGGAAGAGCATCTGAAAACCTGCAACTTCGCCTCTGGTGTGAGCAAGCTTTGGTCAACCGTGAGGTCGTTGTCCAACCCGACAAAGCGCGAGATAGACTTTGGTGACCACGCTTCGTCGGACCCGGAGAGATGCGCGAGCTATTTCAGCCGGCAGTTCATTCTGCATCCTCCGGTGGATAAAGCCAAACGTCGAGTGACCAAAAGGCTGCACAAAATGCCAAAACCTAGTGCGCCTCTTGTTTTCACCAGCGGTGAGGTAAGGGTTGCCATCGGGAAGACGAAAGCTTCCAAAGCCATTGGACCCGACGGAATATGCATGTTGATGCTGAAAAATTAGGGTCCTGCGGGAGTAGCGTACCGAACGGGGGTCGTCAACCTGTCTATGGCCACTCTCGTCATTCCAGACATCTGGAAAATGGGGAGAGTGGCCCCACTGCTCAAACCGGGGAAACCAGCCAACAAAGGAGAGTCGTATCGCCCGATAACTCGCCTCTCCCCGGTAGCGAAGACAATCGAGGCCCTGCTGCTCCCGTACTTTACGAACCACCTGACCCCAGTGAAGCATCAATATGAGTTCCGTAAAGTGCATAGCACAACAACAGCACTTAACGCCATAAACACTCAGATAACTCGTGGCCTAAACCGAAACCGCCCCTGTGAGAGAACAATTCTAGTTTCGTTGGACCTGTCCAAGGCGTTCGGCACTGACAGTCATTCAACGCTACTAGAAGATATAGAGGCCTCCTCACTCCCACAGGGACTCAAACGGTGGTCGGCGATTGACCTGAGTGGTTGACACTCGTCAGTAATTTTCAGAGACAAAACTAGCAAGCCACGTAAAATTAAACCGGGGGTACCACAGGGTGGTGTCCTGTCCCCGCTACTGCTTAATTACTACATCCCAAAGCTTCCTCAGCCACCAGAGGGTATTAATATAGTCTCGCATGCTGACAATTGTTCGACCATGGCGTCTGGGAATGGAATTAATGACTTGTGCTCGAAAGTAAACGGCTACTTCTCCGAACTTTCTCGCTTCTTCACTGCAAGGAGCCTTGCCCTATCCCCTGCGAAATCCTCGGCAACCCTTTTCACCACCTGGACGAAGGAGGTCAGACTGCCACTGGGTATTCACGTCGATGCCGTAACAATACCGACGGTGAATAACTCGAAAATCCTCGGAGATACCTTCGACAGTCTGCTCTCCTTCTCGGCACATACAACCGCAATTGTCAACAAAATACAGAGCCGCAACATTGTCCTCAAGTCGCTGGCTGGCAGGCCTTGGGGCAAAGATAAAGAAAAGTTGTTGGCAACGTACAAGGCAATTGGCCGGCGCAGTGGATGAAGCTACAGACCTGCCAAAATACGGCATTACGAACTGCGACAGGATGCCTCCTGATGACGCCTCAACACCACCTTCATGACGAGGCCCAGATGCTCCCAGTAAAGGAGCATAACATAATGCTCTGCAAGCAGTTCCTTTCTGGGAGCCACAGACGTGGCCATCCCAGCTGGCAACTGCTCGTGGAAGAGCCCTCGCCACGGCACGTCAGGGGGCATCTTTACGAACTAACGGACGAAGTCCAGAGTTATATAAAACAACCTCTGGACCCGTCAACCTACCGACAGGCCCTGAACGGCATTCACAGGGAATCAGTCTCAAGTTATTTAGACTCCCGCCCTGTGAATGCCGTTCTAGGCACACAACCACCGGGCGTGGATGGGACAGAACTTCGTCTGCCTCGGGAGACCCGCACTACAATAGCCCAACTTCGCTCTGGCTATTGCAGCAGGCTCAACAGTTACTTGAGCAGAATCAACGAAGATGTGCCTAACCAATGCAACCTAACCGGCACGTGGAGAGTCGCCACACGACTCCCGGCACCTCTTCACATGCCCTGAGAACCCCACTCAGCTAACGCCCCTGTCCCTATGGACAGCCCCTGTTTAAATAGCACACTTCCTGGGCCTCCCCCTAGCTGAAATTGACGACAACGTTGATGGATGAACCGCCCCGAACGGGGCTTAGTAGCCGCTACAATAACAACAACATTTGTCTCATGGCGTAAAATGCTGCCATTTCTTTTCAATAAGGGCTGCAGCAGAAAAGCTCAATAGAAGTAAAGTTTATAAACAAATTAAGCTTCAATTCGAACGCAATAAAAATGGTAATACTGGAAACAAACTTTATTTGTGATAAGTAATTGGCTAACAAATATACTATTAAAGCAATTAATATTTTATTTTCCAATGTTAAAACAAATTGCAATAAATCTTAAATAAATTATGGTAACACTGTTCGCGAAACAGCTGTGTGTGAGAGGTGGTTATATATACCCAAGGTTGAGTTGAGAACTAAGGTATATCTCAAATCACCAACAATGTTTCTCAACAGTACCTCAAGTGGAAGCTCATAGCGTTCTCAACAAAAAGGCCATTTTTCTTTGTATGAAAAAATAACTGTTTCTCATGTTGAGAGAATGCTGGTTCTCAACTTGAACTCCAATGTAATTCTCCAATTGGTCTCAAGCATATCATTGAAATACTGAAATTGAAATAGTGAAATACCAATATCGTATTACAATAATTCGCTTCACAGTATACAGTACGACAATAATTTTTCCACTTGATTCACTTCGCATTTTTTTCCTTTCAAGATTATTTGAGGATACTTGGAAGATTATTTACTTTTTGTTGGTACTTTTCCTCTTTATATAGCTTTCGTTTTTCACCTGATAATTAAAAATTCGTTTCTCTATCACTTTTTACGTATTTGCGCGTCGGTTAGAGATGAGTTGGAGAATAACGTTGGATATCAACTTAGATCTATGAATTTTTTCAAGGTTGGTGAAATAGTTTTTTGGTGTTCATTGGGTAGTGATAGAACGATACGAGTATTGAGTACAGAATATCAATACTTTTCATGAGTACTGAGTATTATCGAGAACTCGATACTTTTTGACAAGTACTGCGTAAATATCGCGAACAAGTATCGACGAGCTAAAAACTTTTCTAAGTAGAACTAAGTAAAAATAAAAAAAAAATTAAGCATTACACAAAAAATTCCGACCATTCAATTGCATTGAAAAATGTTAAAAAATTACCCAACAAATATTGGAGTAGAAAATTATCTTCGATAATCAATATGAATGTCGCGTCAATGAACATAACGCTCATTTACCTAAAAACTGTCCTAACTAATACAACGCAAACAGCCCGGTCAAGTTAAGGCCCGTCCACATAGAACATTGGCGTTGGCGTCGCTTCCACAGCTGACTATGAATACATGAATTCAAATGCAGCCGTCCACATAGCCAAAACTCGGCAAAGCTCACGGCAACACAAAGCAAAAATATGGCCAACTCTCATCTTTTCGCGTGCGTCGCTCGTCTGCTGTAGTAAATAAATAAAATTTTGTGAAATATTTTTCCCTTTTAATCAAGTACGGGCAAGAAATGTCGTTTTTAATGCAATTATTGATATGAAATATTAATTTATCTATCGTTAGTGTGTTAATTTAGTAGCCCAGGCATTCGCTGCCAAGCATTCTTTGTAGCAAGCATTCTTTTAACGTGCGTTCAGTCAAACCCACGCCAACGCCACAGCTAACGCGAAAGTTCTATGTGGACCGGCCTTTAGACATTCAAGGTTAAAATAATGAGCATAAAGCTGAAAATTGGTACGAGTATTATGAACACCATTATGAATGAAATGTCAAAAATCCCCATCGATCCCACGTCTGCAAAAGGTCAAAGGTCACATAATTTGATTTTTTTAATTTTTCAGCAAACCGGTAAGGTTTATCACAAAAATAGATGAGACAAAAGTGTATATCATGCAATTGTCTATAAAAACCGTAATAACATTTTTCTTCATAAGAATTACCATTTATGAGATATGGCGATTCAAAACTTGTATTCTCCATAATATGCACAATTTACACTGTACTTGTGGGGTAATGTATTTGGCGACTTTTTTTTACGTGGATTCCCCGGTAGGCCTACTGCACGACTTATTGTAGTCCTGTTTAGCTAAACAATATTGCATGAAATAAAAATAGTACCATTGGAAGTGATGAATTAAAAAAAAATAGAGAAACCTATTAATCTAATTAATAATTACACAAGATTACAAGAAACCCCTTCTGTGGCACACCATTACTTCTCATGTAACTTTTTCCGCTGAATCTGAATATGTAGTAAAAATACAATAAACTGCAATAGTTTTTGAGATATAGCCAAGTTTTATAGATGTGTAAAAGTGCACTAACTTAATTGCATATTTTTTATTATATAGCTGGCGGATCTCAAATTTCTTTCCACAGTATTGAAGCACATTAAATTCACTATCTTTTGCATAAACGACATTTTCTAAACGGATTATGTAGTAGTTCAGGAGCTAGTCATTGATTCATCGACAGTTTCGCATAATTAAAAAATCATAATAAAAGAAAAGTTACTTTCGGTAAAAGTGTCAACATGAAAGAACCTGTTCACTTTTAGATTCTTGCACGTCAAAGCATGGTTCTTCATTAATATAATAAGGAACCGCTCATTTAAATTGAATAATAAATGTAGAAGTTATGAGCACTTAAGTAGAGATACAAAAAGTTTCTATACAACGTTATGATTTGAGTAGTCCACTTGCAAACAGCGTTATGTGATTTTATAATAGAAAGCCATAAATTTGAAAAAAACAGCTACGACAACAAGTAATATTTAAATTGAATCTTTTTTATTATTACCTGAAAATTTGGATAAATAAGAGCCTTATAAAATTGTCACATAACATAACAAGACATAAGATAACATTAACAGTCTATATGACCTAAAGTAGTTTTCAAAGTTCATCAGAAGATGTATACTTTTGAAAGTTTATAAACAATAGCGATAAATGATAGCTACTTTTGGAAGAAGAGTAAACATTTGATGCTATTTTTTCAGAATATAAAAAGATTTTGCACTATGTTGTTAGTGGACATGAAACTCCTATAAATACTGGTATGTAATCTTCCAAAAACTAAAAATCATTTGCATATTATGGAGTACAAACCTTTTACTGCAATTTTTAATCGCTATATCTCAGAAATGGTAATCCTTAGGAAAAAAATTTATGAGGTGGGTTTTGTCGAAGGCTGAGGTATGCTCAGCCGCTCCAGAGTCCAGCGAAGGTCCCACTATCCCCCACCAAATAAAACACAATGATTTGTGTATTAAGTCGAAGACACCCACACACACACGCGGCTATCTAGAATGCCGGCAACTTGTCGTGCAGGGGAGAGAGGAAGGTAAAGAGAGAGAGTAGGCAGTGGGTGTCGGAGATTATTCGGCGGGTAATTTTACGGCGACGGGAGTGCTACTGGTGACATCAGGATTGGCGGTGGTACGCGTCAGTCGTAGTGAAGAGCGTGGCAATGAGAGCAGTCGCGGCGGTTGTGACGATGACTGCAACGGCTGCCTGCAGTTCCCTTGCAGTGGTGTTGGCGGCCTCAGCGGTGACGTTGGCAGTTGCCCAGGTAATGATGAGGGCGGCAGCGACCTCCTGCAGTAGCGTTGTATGTGGCCCTGATTGTGGTGAGGGAGAATGCGGCCCGTTTTTACTACGACTGTGACAGCGGCCCTGGACGGCGGTGCTTGACGTGCGCAGTAGCGATTGCCGTACCCGTGACGGGTAGTAAGGGCTGCCTGGGCCGACGATAATTGCGGCGGCCCCAGTGATGAAGACAGTAGCAGCGGGCCCTGGTGGTGGTGACAGCGGCCCTGGTTGGTGATGGTTAGCGTTCGTAGTCCTCGGTGATGATGGTGGGCGGCCCCCGGTTGCAGTTTCGGCCTTGGGTGGCAGTAGTAGTAGCGGCCCCGGTGATGAGCAGCGGTACGGGCCCTAGCGGTGACGATGATTATTGCGGCGGCCCTGGACGAGAGTGAGTACGAATCACGGTTCCTTGTGTTGCTGGCGGGCGGTCCTCGGTAGAGGTGTCGGCCTTGGGGCAGCAGCCGTAGTAGCGGCCCCTTTGATAAAAGCAGCGGTACGGGCCCTAGCGGTGTGGATGATTATTGCAGGGGCCCTGGATGACAGTGAGTATGAATCGCGGTTCCTTGTGTTGCTGGCGGGCGGTCCTCGGTAGAGATGTCGGCCTTGGGGCGGCAGCCGTAGTAGCGGCCCCTGGGATAAAAGCAGCGGTACGGGCCCTAGCTGTGGGGATGACTATTGCGGCGGCCCTGGATGACAGCGAATACAAGTGGCAGTCCTCCGTAAAGCTTGCGGGTGGACCTCGGTAGCGATCTCGGCATTAGGGCGGCAGCGGTGCTGGCCGCTAGAGTGCCACTAGAGAGTTCCGAGTTCGAGTCCCCGGGGACGAGTTTTTTTTAATGATTTTTTTTTTTAAATTCCTTTTTAAATAATCTGAAGATTTTAATGTTAAAAAAAAACATTTTTGTTCATTGACTTTATATGATTTAAAGTACCTAGGTTTATTTCATAATGAAATTGTTGTTAAACAAATATTTCCTCGCTCCATTTACGCGCTCTTTTAAATAAAATAAAAAGCAATTCTCTTTTCCTCCATATCTTTCTTTTTGAGACTAAAACGTGAGACAGCTTACTGAATACCAGGGTAAATATCTCAAAATAAAAATATGGAGGAAAAGATAATTCCTTTGTATTTTATTTTAAAGAACGCGAAAATGAAGGGAGGAAATATTTGTTTAACAACAATTTTATTAGAAAATAAACCTAAATAAGTGCTTTAGTGTCATACAAATTCAATGAAAAAAATTTATTTAACATTATTATTATTATTATTATTATTATTCTTTATTGATGAAAATAAAATATTCAACCAACATTTCTAGCGCATTAGCTGCTGATTTTTATTTAAAAATAAAAACAAAAACAAATAAATTAAATAATACAAAGAAAAAGAATCTCCTACGCGAAGACTCGATCTCGGATCTCTCAACTGACATTCTAGCGCTCTGATCACTCGTCCATTGCGACTGTTGGACCAGCGCGAGCAAAATGGCATACATACATGCTATCAGTGCATTGTCTCTGTTTGTTTCCACCACACATTTTTGGTGAAATTTTTTTTATCTCTGGCTGTGTTTCATGGTATACTCGCTTTATACCACGTTCATTCTCGTAGTATAGGAACCAGCTTCAAACCACTTTGTATGATGGTATAATTGTGGTTTACAACGACAGACATGTAGTATAGAATGCTAGTATAGTATATAAAGCATGCGTCGTCAGGACTATAAGGTGATGTTAAATATGTTATTGTAGCGTAGGCAAAGCTACGTTACAAATGTCATAACAGTTTTTATAGATTATTGTATAATCTACACTTTCGTCTCAACTATTTTTATGGTAAACCTCACCGTTTTGCCGAAAAATGCAAAAAATCAATTTATTTAAACTTGAATAACTTTTTTGCGTGGGTTTGATGGGGACTTTTGACATTCCATTCATAATGGTGTTCGCAACATTCGTACCAATTTTCAGCTTTGTGCTAATTATTGTAAGCTTACCCCTACTTTTTGAGCTGACTTCACTGGGCTAAAAACGGAACTGAGGTTTTGAATTTTCATACTAAATATACTCCCATAGTAAAAAATTAATATACATATTTTTTGTTCAAGTTAGCTACTGGTAATTTTTACACAACATAGAATTGCACTTAATTATAAGTAAATTTGAAATTAGTGGTGACATACCGTAATGCCTAGTCATAACCATTGCCATAACCGTAACCACATTAACTATCATCGATTATAGTTATCATAACCATAAACAGCTGAGTTCTCGTAGTCTCGTAGTCACAAAATTAGCACTAAATTCTTAAAACTCAACAGCTGATCATAAAAAAATATGTATGTACATCAAATTAAAGGGAACATCTTTCTAAATAATATAAATTTATTTTGCATTAGTTATGAACTCTTGTTAAAAAAAGGTTATTTTATGAAAAATTAGAAATTTCGGTTCGTTTTTTAGTATTTTTGGATTAAAAATAAAAAAGCATATAAGAAATCATAAGTTTTTGAATCGGTTATGTAGTTCATAAGATATTAGTATTTAAAAAATCAAAAAAATTTTAATTTAATCTTTTATATATTTTTTATATTATTGCGGCAAATAATTTTGGTACGTTGAAATCAGCGTGAGAAGTTCTATATAGCCACATTTTTGGTTTTTGCACAGCTAAATGGTTCAAATTCTACACTTATGCCAAAATGTTGGCTGTGAACAATTTATTTTTTGAACGTCTGGCATCACGTTCTTACTCGCACTTCAGATATTAGATGATTATGGTTATGGCGGAAAGCAAAATTCAATTGGTCTCTATGGCTATGGTTATGGCTATGGCATTATGGAGTGGCACCACTAATCGAATACAGTGTTGGCCATAACGTTGGTTGGCACAGCTGTGTTATATGGTCATGGTTATGTCACCACTAATTTAACCTTAAGTGATTTATAGATATACGCGTAAACAGCTTATAAAATAATTGCTTTTAAAAACTTTCTATATGCTTGTTGCTATAAACATTTATTTTATGCATGTAGAAGTAAACTTATTGCAAGTTTATTTCAAAAACTTCTTTAGAAATCTTTGTTAGACCAGATTTCAGCAGTGTCTCTTCAACTTACAAATGGGAAGATGTCATAAAAGCAAAGCAACCTGATTTTTGTTTATTTTTCTCGTTTGCCTTAAAAAAAATTGGAAGTACAAGTATTATCGATACCGTTTTGCAAGTATGAGTACTGGCATCGATTCTTCTTTAGACTTTTCTAAATGAGTACTAGTATCGATACTTTTCGAAAAAGTTCCATCACTATTTATACACTATTTTTAACTGTCTGGAAAAATGAACTACCGATCTGAAATTTAGTGTGAGCCGAAACACTTCGTACTTTCAAAGCGAATTGAAACTCAAATTATACATGTGCTTTGCGTCGTGGCGAATTGAATTAAAGCGACTTATTACTGCGTATAAAAGTACTAATAATGGCGAGATAGTTGTTTAAGCACCGCTTGCAAGCCAAACCAGATGTGTCAGGTTTTTCTAAAGCTTTTTAAAAAGAGTTCTTCATTCTTATTCCTTTGGCTGTTTCAGTATTTGGCGAACCTGCAACATCATCAGCGTTTTTCGATTTTAGTTTTCTTAATTCATTTTTATTATTTCTGCGACTGGTTTGAAAAATTTGAGCTCATAGCCAATGAAAATTTTGAACAAAATTCTGTTTTAGAAGTCGTGGCTTCCAGCCGAATCGGATCAAAATATTGTTATTTTTTAAAAAAAGCAAAAAAAAAGTTTTTATAAGCATTTGGAATACTGGAATCACGGGTGATGATGGTATCAGATAGTTACGTAATTCTTAGCTAATTAAAGGTCAGACCTATAGTTTTTTTAATTTTTTGAGCATCGATTCTCTTTATAGTCGGACGTTGAACGATTCTGCTGGAAATCCCTTTTGAAAGAGCTTATTCTTTGACTTTAAACAGCAAAGAAGGGATACGTAGGGGGACAGTTTTAACACAGAAGTTTTAGTCATATATATCCCTATGAAAAAATATTGCCAGACAATAAACAAAATTAATAATAATAATAATAGATTGGTGCTTACACATATCGCACCCTAAATAAAAAACCGGCACAACTCGAAATTTGTCAAAATTTATTTTTTTTCCATAAAACAGTTCACAGACCGTATACTCAACGTCCGCGAAAATTTCTTCTTCATTAGTATCTTCTTTGACTAGAAAAATACTACTAAAACTTTTTAGTTTTGCTTTCGTCAATTGCGCATCAACAGTTTTTTGCCTCTCCTGAACATTTAGGATTTTTTGAGTTGTGACGGTTTTTGATTTAGTGTGCGATATCTTAGTGCTTGGCCGAGCTTCTCCTCCGATTTGTGGCGTGCGCCTTGATGTTGTCATGTTGTGCTGTGTGTAGGTCCCTACAGTTTTACGCCGACTCCGTACGGCGATTGTATTTTTATGAGAAGCTGTTTTTCATGGCAAAATACACTCGGAGGTTTGCCATTGCCTGCCGAGGGACGACCGCTGTTAAGAAAAAACCTAATTTCTATATTTTTTGCGATGCTGCTTAGACCAGGGTTTGAACCCAGGCGTTGCGGAGTGGAAGCGCGCACTTCTTACCACTACACCACAGCGGCCGACAAAACAAAATTACTCTTTTGAAATTTTTGGTAAAAGTAAACGATTCAAACGAATATTTCGTCACCTGAAATACAAAAAGACGTAACAAACATCGTCTCTTAAATGCAAAAAGTCGTAAATAAATTATTTTTTACTTTTAGTCACATTGCAATAAAAGCGAGTTTTTAGTTTTTTAAACTATATTCTTAGTCTTAAATTCAATTCCTTTTAAAACTATTATAACGAATAAATAACAGGCGAAATCAATCTTTGAAATCTTCATTCGTACTGTCATCAGGTAACTTTAAAATGGAAATTTAAAGCAATTCCTATTTGTACTGTCATTAGGTAAATAGCTTGATAATGGAAATTGCTGCATCTTTTAGGCGCATCATCTATATATCTATCTATATCTGTACTATTACATAAAATTGATTATACGGAATGCGTTTGTAAAGATTTTTTTTTCAAAGTACTAAACCGATTTTAATAATTAATTTTTTTTAAACGAAGCATTTGTGAAACAAAAGCAAACACCCTTTTTTTGGGTGGAAGGTTATAAAAAATTGCAAAGGCGTACAAGCATAAAGAGGGATCACCCGATTTGTACATTTGTACAGAAAATGCTAAATTTAGATTTGTCCACATTTGCGTATTTGGATATCGATGTACAAATTATTTGTTTCGCGATCAGACGATTTGGCTGCTAAAGATCCAAATGATTTGTCACACATTTGCACACGACAGAAAAGTGACAAATATTATCCACATTCATCCACACGGTTTAACCATTTGGTCAAAAATACTTAGACAGCTGATCAGTTGTCAACCATACTTTCGCATCTATGATACATATTGTGAGATTTTAAGTGAAATATACAAAAAATAATGGATACGCAAAGGCAAAAGAAACTCGCAGCGACTATATACATTTATTATTATATAAAACGGAAAAGATGTCTTGAAAAGAACAGTATTCCTAGAAAGAAAAGAAATATGACTCCACGAAGTGTTTGGGTGAACGAATGACTCCTTAAAAGGTGCTCCGAGGGCGCTTACGAAAAAACTTTGCGCGAGTTGCGGGAAATAAATAATCAAACATTTTAGTTTAAAAATTACTTACGTATGAACGAAACGACTTTCAACGAACTTCTTAAAAAGATTTCTCCATTTGTAAAAAAGAATGATACAAACTAGTATCGCCCAGTTGTCCAAATTCGACATCTTTTTTCATACACTTTTGAATTGTACCTTTCACCAATACTAAGTCCTTTATGCGAATTACTATTTTGAAGTCCACCAGCATAATTTATAGCGAATTTATAGGAAAAAATGGAATTATGACCGTTAATATCGGATTGATTAATGCTAATTCTACCAAGTCTCCTCCTCAGTAGCTTTTGGAAATAGACCGAAAAAGGAACATCGATTTTCATTTATAAAAATATGTTTATGTATGTATAGATGAGATGTTCGTCACTAAATAATATGTCAAACAATTCAAACTGTAAATAAGCCCGTAAGTACGGTATTGACAACATGTGTTGCTGTGTCAAATTTTAGGACGTCAGCATAAGCGGTTCCAGAGATAAGCGATATGAGAATTTCAGTTTGTATGGGCGGTGCCACGCCCCCTTTCCCATTATCTAGCACTCTTCGCCGTAGGTACGGTACTGACAACATATGTTGCTGTGTCAAGTTTCAGAACGTCAGCATAAGCGGTTCCAGAGATAAGCGATATGAGAATTTCAGTTTGTATGGGCGGTGCCACGCCCCCTTTTCCAAAATCTACCACTCTTCGCCGAAAGTACGGTATTGCCAACATATGTTGCTGTGTCAAATTTAAGGACATCAGCATAAGCGGTTCCAGAGATAACCGATATGAGAATTTC
>NW_023458557.1:7193807-7235628 GCF_013731165.1 Rhagoletis pomonella | reverse complement strand
TAAGCGATATGAGAATTTCAGTTTGTATGGGCAGTGCCACGCCCCCCCTTTCCAAAATCTACCAGTCTTCGCCGAAAGTACGGTATTAACAACATATGTTGCTGTGTCAATTTTCTGGACGTTAGCATAAGCGGTTGTAGAGATAAGCGAAATGAGAATTTCAGTTTGTATGGGCTGTGCCACGCCCCCCTTTCCAAAATCTACCAGTCTTCGCCGTTAGTACGGTATTGACAACATATGTCGCTGTGTTAAATTTTAGGACATCAGCATAAGCGGTTCCAGAGATAAGCGATATGAGAATTGCAGTTTGTATGGGTGGTGCCGCGCCCCCTTTTCCAAAATCTACCAATTTGCGCCGTAGGTACGGTGTTTATAGCATATTTTGCTGTGTCAAATTTCAGGACGTTAACATAAGTGGTTCCAGAGATAAGCGATATCAGAATTTCAGTTTGTCTAGGAGGTGCCCGGCCCACTTTCCCTGTACCTACCATTTTTCACCGTAAGTAGGTTATTTACAATCTATGCATCTGTGCTAAGTTTCAGTTCTCCAGCATAATAAGTTTTAGAGATATAGGGCTGGTTTCTCCTTAGTTTAGCCACTTTTTGGACTTAAGTCAAAAGTTAGCCTACGTTTTACACAGCTTATTTTGACTAAGTCAAGAAAATTTGCTTAATTAAGTTAAGTTGAGTTGGGGAAACCAGCCCATAGTGGTTTTCACATTTTAGTCTATATGTCAGATGCCGGGATTTATATTTCTGGATTATATCAAGGTATATCCTTTATATCGGCGTATGTTTCATTGAAATCGAGCGAACGGTGCCTTCAGAAAAGGGATTGCAAAATTTTCTTGTGGCGTATTTATGTATGAATATGCAAAAAGCGGTTCCAGACTGTGAACGTTTGGCTTGCACACTGTGCTTACTCGCTTCAGGGGACAGTTTTAAGAGCTTACCTGTAGTTTTTCGTATTGCGCCCAACACTATATCTTTATTCATACCGGAAGTTTGTGATGCAATTTACAAAACACTCAAAGATGAATATTTGCAGGTAAATATACACCCGTTATAGTATAAACGAAAAATTTAATTTTAGATTATTCATTTCTTAGGTTCCATCCAATGAAGATCAATGGAATGAAATTGCCAGAAAATTCAATGAAAAATGGAATTTCCCCAACTGCATAGGAGCAGTTGATGGGAAGCACATCGTAATGGAAGCATAGTCCTAATGGCTATTGCAGACGCGGAGTATAAATTCTTATATATTGACGTTGGCTGCAATGGACAAGCTTCCGATGGTGGAGTTTTTGGCAAACCAACTTTCCAGCCCGCCTTGAACATGAATTCTCTTGGACTACCTTCTTCTAGACTAGGGATGCACAGCAGAGGTGCACGCAGTCGACGTCGCGGGCAAACTGCGCGCACGCGAGCGTGCTAGGCGAGGTGAAGTGAGCTGTACGGAGATGGCATCGTATACATATTAACCACTACACACTTATTTTCAAGTAAAAATGCGTGTATGTATGTGTACTTTTGCGACAACTGAGCCAGTGTGGCATCAGGCCACCAGAAAAAGCCAATTTTTCCAAAACAAAAGCGCCAAGTTTTTATTATCATGTTTAATAATTTTTTTGATTAGTAAAAAGTGTATACACATATCCATTTCTTCACGTTTTTATTAATAAATTAAATTCAATACATTTATACCAACGCAAAAAATATTAGTTTACCTATTCCTTACATTTTATTCAGTCAATGAATTCCATCTTAATGTAGAGTATTAGTATATAGTGTATACATACATACATATGTACCTATGCATTCGGTGTGCTTAAATTAAAAAAGCATCACTAGATAACGCACCAAGCATTGAATTCCAACTATTTTGGCTTTTTGGTTTCCCAAAAACGCACTAAATTTAGTGCAAAATGCACGACCTTGGCAACAGTGAGCTGAGCACATCAACGCTCAAACAGTGATGCCAGTCCAAGTATTGAGTAAATGCGCTATGTATATTTTTCTTTTAAAGCAAAAGTTCTAATTGGCGAGGGGATTGATTTTTGGTTCTAACATAGAACACTGATAAGATTCACAAACTTATCTTAGGACTTAGTCAAAATAATCAACATTATTTGTAGACGAATATATTTGTGTTCGTATGAAATAGTAGCTTATGTCGGGAGGCTGGCTTTAGTAAAATGTACCATTTCCTATATTCTTTAAACCACAAGGAATTTTTTTATGAAACTTTATACGAATATTGTCTTGCTAGCATCGCCGTTATCATTACTGTCTTTTACGTTTATTTTCCAAGAGTTCTTCAACGGCTCGGCGCCAGTGAGTCTTTCGCAATTGTATGCTGCGAATGGTTCATTATACTAAAGCCAGTCTTCCGACATAAGCTACTATTCTATAGGAACACAGATATGTATACTTCCTAATAGGCTTGTAAAATGCCCAATACCAAAATCCCTCGCATGAGTTATTATCGGTAAAACATTGGGTACGCTCACATCTGGCATCGCTGCAGCAAGTACAGCGCCAGTGAAACAGTGTTGATATTTTAAGTACAATTGTACTTTTTTCAGTACAATTAATTTTAAAATGTACAAAAGTACAATTTGCCGATTTTAAGTACAATTTCAACATCAAAAATATTTTTTTTGTACCAAACGCTCAAATCTCTTTTAGCACTTTGATTCTCAATCCGTTTACATTTAAGTAAATGGATATACCTATATTTCATATTGGCTGCGTTTCTTTATACATTCCGGATAACCCCATTTCACAGCCGGAATAAACAGAATGCGTTTGAAGTACACGTCAACGTATCATCGAGAACATTCTAAAGAATAAATAAACAAAAAAGTTTATTCCAAACGTTCAGAATGAATAAAGAAATGCAGCCATTTGCTACAAAACGAAATTATGAATTGTAATTTTGAATGTAAACGTAACGTGTAATATTAGTGATGTACGGGGGTTGAAAGTAAAAAAATTTATGTAAATTCCATGCGTTGAAATTATAAATTTCCTTTGAGGATTTCCATTTTATCGATAGTGATCTCATTTTATGTTCATTAATATGAACTGACCTATATAGTGTATTAATGTTTTTTCATCATTGTCTTCATCTTTGACAAAATTACACGGTCACCCGGTATTTATTTTATTTTTTTAAATAATTTTAATTATTTTTTTTTTTATAAAATTGTAACTCATTATCAAACAAAAACCTTGCAAATAAATCGAAACTTGAAAGAATGAAAAAAATCAACAAAGTTTCATCAAACTTTCACAGTTTTTGTTCAGAATTTGTAGACATGTTTTGGGTTAACAATTTTGTAGCCCATTCATTCTAGTATAATAAGGTGCAAGTTTGAAGTGTCTAGAAAATACCATTGGTTTTTTGATTGTTAGATGTTTTGATTTGTTTGCGGTGTTGCGCATTTTCTTCCATACAACGAACGTTCGCATTTTATGTTATATGGATGAATGCGCGTGTAGCGTTGTTTTTTTTTTTTTATTCCAATATTTTAAATTAACCTTTATTTTATAGTTTTTCTTAGACAATGATAAATGATGTACACAAATTTCAGTATGGAAAAAAGTGCAACACCTTCAACGAAAAAAGGTCTCAAAAATCTACGCGAATTGAATGTACTATCTCGATCATTTAAACATCCCGGACTCGCCCACCACTAAAAATGATTATTTAAATCTAAAGTATATATTAAATGATATTTAATATTTGCTTTAGAGATGAAATTTCGACAAATTTGTTTGAACAAAAATGTTAAGCGCATATGCAGAATGTGGAAGCGAGATTCTTCTGCTTGCGTTTCTATGTTTCTATCATATATCAGTTTAAGCACATACGATTAAATGTAAAAAAAGTATTTTTAATTGCGGGTCCGAAAGAAATATTTATTAGTTGCATTGAGTTACGCAAAAAAAGTGCCGAAAATCAATCGATTGTTCTGAAGGTGCCGGCTGCTTCCGAAAGGGCCGAAAATGGCACAATGCACACTCATTTTCCATCACTGTCACATATACAATCTCACTATTCTGTTGACTTCGTTTCCCCCTTCCGATAACTTTTTGCTTCCGCGCTTTCCCTGCACCGCTGTGCAAAGCTTTGCACGCGCAGTCGCCCGCGACACATATGTTCTGATTTGGGCATCCCTAATCTAGACCATTGGAACACCACGAACTTAATGGTCCATACGTTTTAGTGGCAGACGATGCCTTTCGTATGCAAAAGGACTTACTAAAGCCATACCGTGGAAGAAATTTGTCAGCTGGCCAGCGCATATTTAATTATCGTTTATCAAGAGCAAGACGTATTGTTGAAGATGTGTTTGGAATAATGGCCAAACGTTTTCAAGTATTTTCCCGACCAATTCGTTTGAATCCTACTAAAACAACAAAGGTCACCATGGCTTGCTGTACTTTGCATAATTTTTTGATATCGAAATCTTCGAACTATGTGGAAAGCCAAACTGATGAGGAAGGCAATCTAATACCAATTGAATTTAACCAAGTTTCACTTCGACCAGTTCAAGAAGGAACAGTAGGACAGCCAAACAATTACATAAGCAATGAAGCAAAGCAAATAAGGAGAGAATTTGAAGAATATTTTATGTCTGTCAATGGTGAAGTACCATTCCAATACAGACATTTGTAAACTTGTATAGCCCACGCTCGAAAACGCGGCCATAATCAATTCATATTTTAATTAATTACACAGGCCTTCGAAATTAAACCCCCCGCCCCACAATGCCGCCTGAGTGGGCAAAAATCGTAAAATTCGTTATCTGCAATGTGAACTTGCTTGGTATTTTTGTAAAGACAATTTATAGACTAAAATTAATTAAACAGACATTTCCCTAAAAATTAATTATATGCCGGCAGGAAGCCACTAAATTCGACAAATTTTATACAAAGAATTTTAATAAGAGCATAGCCATGCGCAAGCTCTTCACAGAAAAAATGTCAAAAATATATTCTTTGAAATAAAATATTGGTTTGGCGTTCCTTGTTTTCATATAGATAGTAGAGAATTAATAATAATAATAGATTGGCGCTTACACATATGTTAGTGTTTGGCCGAGCTTCTCCTCCGATTTGTGGCGTGCGCCTTGATGTTGTCACACAAAGCGAAGGGACCTACAGTTTTACGCCGACTCCGAACGGCGATTGTATTTTTATGAGAAGCTGTTTTTCATGGCAGAAATACACTCGGAGATTTGCCATTGCCTGCCGAGGGACGACCGCTGTTAAGAAAAAACCTTTTTTCTATATTTTTTGCGATGTTGCTTTGACCAGGGTTTGAAGCCAGGTGCTGCGGAGTGGAAACGCGCACTGCTTACCACTACACCACAGCGGCCGACTACAGGAATAAAAATTTTGGAATAAAATTAAACACAGGTGTTTAATCGTCCGATTAATATGACGTGCGCACCCTAGTACTGCCCTCCCTTTGGTGACTTTCTTTCCACAGCGACGACGCTATGACCAAAAGAAAGTGGAGAAAGGAAACTCACTCCAATATCAACCGTCTCAGCGCGCGCACGGGAAAACGGCCACCGAAAAGCGGAGTTCATATCGTATTAAATACATGCATATGTACCTTTGCATATAAAGATATAACTATTAATAATAAATATACCATTTATAACGTTTTAAATATAAAAGGCGAGTGGTTTTCTTTAAAACGAACGCGAATAACCTTCTCGCTTGCTATGGTCCTTCTTCGCCATAACGAAAGGCACCTATGGGCATATGAACGCAACAACAAAAAACAAGAAAATACAATTTGAAAGTGAACATTTGTACAAAACATTAAGTGTGAAGATGGTGAACGAAAACCAAAGAAACTGAAAAATAAAATAAAATTGGTGCAAACAAAGACCAGAAAGCCACCAAAAAATATTTGTTACCGCCAAACTATAACCTGTTATCATCAAAAAACAACATTAACATCAATCAGGAGCTCAGCAACTAGCGCACCAGCAACAGAGGCAAAAGCAGCACCTTACCCACATAAGGCGAGTTGATCAGCACCAACAATAATCGCCAGCACCACTTTCTGAGGCAAAAAAGCGGAAAACAAAAGGGAAGTAAAAATTCATGAGCATAAAGTTCTTAAGGAAATTTTTCATCTTCCTACTTATACATACATTACACCCATTTAAAAAGCAAAAAAAAAAGTAAAGCAAATTGCGCTCTATTGTCACAAAAATAAAAAATAATATCAGTTCAGCTTACCCGGTAAGCGCCTAAATATACGTACATATATACAGGCATACATACGCACATGCATGGTGATCCCTTTGTTTACCTACTTACATGTGCATTCCAAAGCACAGCTGTTAAAAACATTCTTGCTTGCAGAAAAATATTTTTAACTTACGTTTTGGGCCTATTCTTCGCCCCCACAAGCAGTGCAGCTCTCAGTATACTGCAACTGCATAACCATATGCACATACATGCATATAGATTCTGCGCTCCCAGCAGTCTAACTAGTGTTTGGTCATTTAAGGAACTTTGTTTTTCTGAAGTTTTCGCATAATCGTACGTACATATATACGTATAAACATACATACTTACAAACGCTTGCATCTTTAATACTCAGTGAAACAATTGCGCTGCCCTTATATACATCTACATTCATATATACATAAGTACACATATTAACAAAGTTAACCCAGCAGTAAATTTGGTGGTAATACCCCAGCAGCAAATTTACCATTTCCCAAAAATATCTATATACTGACAAAAAGGAACACTCTGCAACCACATTGAAAAAATATATATAACACGAAAATAAAAAATAAAACCCAGTAGTAAAATTCACTGGTCACAAAAATACATACAGTCCACAAAAACGCAATTAACCACAATTTGCTCAACTAAGAGCCTCCTTTACATATCAAAATATAAATTAATCTTCAAATATTCAAAATGCCAGCTGAACAAAGCAAAAATAGTTCCAAAATTCCAAGGAAATCAACCCCGGCCAAAATCTTTGAAAAGCTTCAGACTTTTGCCGAAGCAAAGAAATCAGAAAAAAGAAAATCTCATGACCCGTGTGCGCAAAAATTTAATATAGAAAATGATGGCTTTATGAGATATTGTGCCAGACTCACCTCTTCTCCCATAGAGGAATTCACAGAGTCGGCCCTCGAAATAAAAGGAAAAACTATTGACAATCTCTGGGCGCGGTTACCCCATCCCAATACATATTTGCGTATCCAAATTGCCCAGAGAAACCCGAATACAATGGGAGCAATCATTGCCCACAAGAAGAGATCTTCCCTCATGGTCTCAAATGGACGAATTCCTAACGTCCCCTTCAAGTATTAGAAAGGGTAGAAATGAAATTTCCAAAACATGTACCCAGAAGTTCTAATCTCACAAAATCGAACGGTAAAATCAATGTTTTTCAAACCAATTCTAGGATGGTGGTTTCTTGCTGTATACGCAACACACCACATCCTATGAAAAAATGTCCAACATTTAAGACATTCTCAATACAAAGGCACGTAAAATTTGTTAAAGCTACCTTGGCAGAGTGCAAGTCACAATTCAAATGCATGTATTGTCAGAAAAGACATAACTCACTACTGCATGTCCATTCCAAAAAGGCAAGCATAAAAGAAAATATTAAGAAATCGATCAACCTCGATCGACAGATACATGAAAGCGGTCATACCCAAAATACCATAGCCCCACAAAATAAAGAGCAAGTGATCCCCTATGATCACCTCCCAACCAATACGCAAAGTCAAAAAGTAATAGCGCAACACAGCACAGCGCATGCGATCACCAAAGATTGCCCCCAAGAGGTAACAAGCTACAAGCCGGAAAAGCAACCCACCTGCTCAAACTACGGGCATGTTACCTCGCTCCGAATTGCCAAAGAAAATGAAGTTCTCCTCCCAACTGCAATAGTGACAATAGAGCGTCGAGGAGAACAGTTTCAACTAAGAGCACTGCTTGACCAAGGCTCCCAAAAATCCTTTATTTCGTCAGCAGCTCAAAAGAGGTTGAAGAGTCCAACCGAACACTCACAGTTCGAAGTAGTTACAATTGGTGGATGTAACTCAAAACGCACTAAGAACGTATGTGAACTAAGTATAATTGGCCGCAAGTCAAAGCGGAAGATAAATACCCAAGCTGTGATACTCAAGCAATTAACGGAGCAAATACCGACTTCCCCTATAAGTCGTATATGTATCAAAGAGTTCAATACCCATGAACTAGCTGACGCCCACTTCAGCAAATCAGCACCCATAGATCTGGTTATTGGAAGCGACATACTTCCACAAATTCTCCAACCCGGAGCCCGAAAAACAAATAATAATGTACTAGCACAAAAACCTATATTTGGTTGGGTGATAAGCGGTTCCGCCGCCAAACTTTGTAAACAAAGGGCAATAAATAAGACTCCACTCATTAAAAACAGTAAGCTCTAACTCATGAGCACACTACAAAAGTACACAAATATTTATTTACTAATATCCTTATACGCCCCACACCTAAGAAGATTACAATGCGTATAGAGCACCGCCCTCTGCATAATTTTTCGCTTTCTTCCTTTGCAGAACGATAACTCAAGGAAAACCCATGTGTGGAATATACAGTAACCCGAATATAACTATAACCGCCACGCCCTCAATATTATGGCGGAGCATACGCAAACCCGCCCGAGTGCCAAGATTGATTGTCGTGACTACACTACTGTTCCAGACGACTGCAGATCGCACTATTCAGCACGTTTTTGCAGGCGGGGGCAGTGTTTAATAGTCCGATTAATATGACGTGCGCACCCTAGTACTGCCCTCCCTTTGGTGACTTTCTTTCCACTGCGACGACACTATGACCAAAAGAAAGTGGAGAAAGGAAACTAACTCCAATATCAACCGTCTCAGCGCGCGCACGGGAAAACGGCCACCGAAAAGCGGAGTTCATATCGTATTGAATACATGCATATGTACCTTTGCATATAAATATTTAACTATTAATAATAAATATACCATTTATAACGTTTTAAATATAAAACGCGAGTGGTTTTCTTTAAAACGAACGCGAATAACATTCTCGCGTTGCTAACAGGGTGTACCTGCGGTTTTCCAAAAAAACAACTTTTTTTAAACAAAATTTCAAAATATGCTAAATTTTAATGAAATGAATAAAAAATATATGTAAAAAGAGGTTCTTTTTTATTATTTTATTAAATAGTACGGGCTTTTAGCTTTCAAAAGAAGAAATAAAAACCTGCTCATTTTTTGCACTTTCTGAAGTAATGCGTTTTTCGCTAATGCATAAAATAAGTTTTTCATTATTTGTTAGTGCCTTGATATCTGCACGATTCGTTCCATTTTCAAAAATTAAGTGTCATATTAAAAACCTTGACCTGTGGACAATAGAAGGTTTATTTTTTTAAAGAGTTGCCACCTGTTAAAAAATTAGATAAAATTTTTTTTATAAGTTAAATTAATTATTAAGAGATGGGTATAAATCGAAACGTGTATTAGCTACATGGCTACATGTAGAGAGTTGCCACCTGTTTAAAAAATCAAATTCCACTTGAACTAAAGGAATTAGGTAATTGAAATAGATAGGTATCACCATAAGGGAGCTAGACGAAAGAGGTTTAAGAAGGTTTTAGCTTAAAAATAAAACGAATAGGGTTGCTACTGTTTGTAAAGTCGAATTTTGTTAAACTAAAATAATAATTACGTCAAAACATAGGGCTGCGCCATCATATTTGTTGTTTTATTACAAATACATACATTGTCAGTCAGTAATTTGTTCTGATTACATTCCTTTTAAATTACTGGACTCTTAAATTTACTCAGGAAAGTTTTTACTCTCCACTTATTTCTTGCTAAATATGTGAAATTTTTTCATTTGTCTGATACTCATATTGATATACATATTTCAGTTACCTTATTCCCTTAATTAAAGTGAATTTGATTTTTTAAACATGTGGCAACCCTTTAACGTGTCATTTAGAGGTAAAATATTTTCAAAACTTGTTCAATTGATACCCATATTGTAATATCTAATTCATTTAACTTATTAAATCATTTTAATAAAATTTATAACAGGTGGCAACCCTTTTCAAAAAAAACCCCTTATTGCACATATACAGGTCAAGCACTGTCATTTGACACCTCGCTTTTGAAAATAGAACGAACTATATGTACATACCTATGTATTCAAAAGCCACAAGAACCCAAATTTTCAAATTCCAACTGCATTTACAGTGAAAATATGAAAGTTATCCAAAAACCAATTGCATTTTTGAATTTAGCGTCCTCAATTTTACTAAGAAGCGAAGTTTTATTTAAATCCGTCCATAATTCTATTTTTGCCCACATTTTATATGGAAGGGAAGCACTGTGCGCCCCCTCCAACAATTATGTTTTAATTTTTTTTTTTTAAATACTGAGGTATGTAAAATTTAAATACCTCTTTTTTTATTGGTGACATGTACATTTTAGAATTTTTCGGAACTTGCATGGGAAGCCAAAAAATAATTAATTTAGGATTGAATTTTTACCTAAAACTTAAAATTATTAATTAAAAATACCCATAAAGAGACTAACAGCCGCACTCAGAAACGTTCCTTAAATTAGCTCTAATGGGCACTTAACTAATGATCGTTAAATCTGTTAATTAATGTTTCCTCTCAGAGTTAAAAATTATGAAATAAAAAATTTAAGTATGGCCCCAGTTACGGCCCTTCATTTTAGTGGCATCACTCACGTTTTTCGTTCAGTTTGAAATAAAATATAAAAATAAGTATTTATATCATTTTGTACGCACTGGCTCACAGACGCAATGGCTGAGTGAGCAGAACACTGGCATGCCATTCGAGAGATACGAGTTCGAGTCCTAGGGCAGGAAGATTTTAATTCTCCATTTTTTTTTTATTTATTTTTTCTGGTTTAATTTTTATAAGCTATCTTTATTGATTTTTTTTTGCATTTTGGATCTAATTTTCTTTTGATTTATAGACTTTATTGCTATAAAAACCAAAAAAATTTTTTTCAATTTAATTAAATTTTTAGAAACTGTTTGCTAAAAGACAAACAAGACCAATAACAGGCCAATTCTGTCTTTCAACTCGCCTCAGTCTTTCGAGAGACAAACGTATTTATATTTCGGCAACTATATTGAAAGCCCTTTTCTGTATTTCGAATGACTAATTGAAAGATGTGCTAATAGGGTTATTATATTTATCGTTTAGCAATAAGTTTTCTAAAAACCAAACGAGATGAAAAAAATATTTTTTTAAAACAGGAAAAACTATAAATTTGAGAAACCGAAAGTAAAAGAAAAAAGATGAATCAAAAAAGTTTCCAAACGTTAAATAAAAAAAAATATAAATTTTTTAAGCAATAAAACTAAAGAAAAATTTATAAAAAAATTCGATGCCGAGGATTGAACTCGGATCTCTTGAATGGCTCGAAAGTGCTCTGCTCACTGGGCCATTGCCATTGTTACAGCAACTTTATCGAAATTGAAATTTATTGAAAACAAACAAAAAATTTCAAAATCATTCGTTAAAAAGTTAAGTAAAGGTTTTTGTTTACTTAACTTTAATGTTCATTTAATGCCGTTAACGAATCATTAACCGACTCTGAGAGGGAATTTTTTTCAAATCGCTACTGAGGGACACCTTAAGTAATCATTAAACGACTCTGAGTGCGGCTGTTAGTAAATCATAAAATTTTATTTAATTTCGAAGTTAACGCTAAGAAAATTTCCAAAAGTAATTTTTTTTTAGAGTTAACGCGCATTACCAACGCTAACTTCGAAATTACATAAGTTTTTCTGATTTACTTTGTCTCGTTTTGGATATTTTTAAATAATACTGTTGGGTTTTAAGTAAAAATTCAATTCTAAATTAATTATTCTTTGGCTTCACATGCAAGTTGTCAAAAAATTCTAAAATATACATGTAACCATTAAAAAAAACACGACGTGTTAGAATAAACCAAAGAGATATTTTAATTTGACATACCTCGATATTAAAAAAAATACATAATTATTGGAGGGGGAAAAAGTTAAATTTCGCAGGTATGTGTCATTATTCAATAAATACTTAGTGTACTTAATTATTATAATAATTGTATTTACAGTGCCCAACCGGATGATTACAAACAGTACTCAGATGATTATATTTCAAGGTTTATTAGATTTTTTCAATTTTAACTATATGTTTTATAAAAACATAGTGCATAAAATAACATACACCATCTACATAAATCAGTTGGGCCGCCACTACCGCCCCTAGGCCAACCCGTCACTACACTCTCAGCCAGACGCTTCCGTTAAATCGCCGGAATCCAAGAGCGCTCCACCCTACGTCTTTACAAACTAGGGCCGCGGCCGCCGCCTTCGCTGTTAGGGCCGCCACCGCCGTTGCCGCCCTGGGCCGAAGCCATCATCGCGCCCTCCAGCCAGCCGATTGCAGGAATCACCGCGAGACAGGAGGGCTGCTCCCTCCGTCTCCACAAGTTAGGGCCGCTACCGCCGCCTTCGGTATTGGGTCCGCCCTATCGTTACCGCCCCCGGAGCCAAAGCAAGTTACCCGTCATTGCTATTGGGGCCGTTGCTGCCACTAGTCGCAGGCCAGGACCGCTGTCACCGTCGCCGTAGAGTATCACCGTCGCTCTCATTGCCGCTATGCTCACCGGCATCACCGTCGCCGTAGACTATCAACGTCGCTCCCATTGCCGCTACGCTCACCGTCACCGTAGAGTATCACCGTCGCTCTCATTACCGCTACCCTCACCGTCGTCACCGAGTATCACCGCCGTTCGCCTTGCCGTTGCGCTCGCCCGCGTCACCGAGTGCTGCCACTCTCACCTTTACCGACCCGTAGCCGTTGTTATTCTCACCGTTACCGACCCAAAGCCACTGTTACTCCCCCTCTCTCACTTCTTAGACGAAAGGTTGCCGGCGCTCTGGCCATACCGCGCCTCGTGTGTGTGTGAGTGTGTTCTCCGTATTACACTAACTATTGTGTTTTATTTAGTGGGGGTTAGTGGGACCTCCATTGTACCCTGGGTCGTCTGAGCGTACCTCAGCCTTCGACAAAATCCGCCTCATACATTATTCAGTAAATATTTAGTGTACTTAATTATTATAATAATTGTATTTACAGTGCCCAACCGGATGATTAGAAACAGTACTCAAATGTTTATATTTTAAGGTTTATTAAATTTTTTTCAGTTTTAACTATATGTTTTATAAAAACATAGTGCATAAAATAACATAAACCACAGTAGAAAGCGTCGAGGAAAATTCGCTCAAAATTTTAAATCAGTATTCAGATTATAAAAAATCAAGGCGAATTATCGGCTACTTCAAATTTGCACTTGATTATGCTGAAATTTCGCTTAAAATTTTTCACAAAACTTTGAACTTTGATTTATGTATATTGTTTATAAAAAAATATATAATTAACATGTTTTTTTTCCATATTTACATTCTCGCCACGACAAAAGAAATAATTAAATTATGATGTATTGTGGAACGATTTTCCGTCATCCCTTGTGAAGTTTGGTTTGGAGACGAACTGGTTTTGGCGTTGTGCCATCTTAAGTGTAATTTTTCATTCTGAACACTTCGTGTTTGCTTCCGCTTTTTATGTATTCGTGTTACTATCTGTTTTAACTGTCATTAGGTTATGCATACCCATCTAAGTGCCGTCAGATTTTGCTTCATTAGTTGTGTTTGTTTAAAAATTATCCAGTAACTTGCCAGCAACTCTCCAGTAACTTTATTTCTAAGCATTCGCTCTCATAGACAAAATTTACAAACAAGTACGCGAACGCTATTCCAGTAATAATTTGCAAGTTTCATGAACAGCTGATAAATTGGTTGTTCATTCGCAGGAATTTCCTAATAAAACAATATATTTTATATTTAAATAGGTTTAGTTTGTGAATTTCAACAATAAAAACCCACAAGCAGTTTCCTTATCAGTTTAAATTGAATCCAGCAACATGCTATCAGCTGTTTTTCGTACTGGCAAATTCTTACAAGTAAAAATTTATCCAGTAAAATCCAGTAAAAACTTGCAACTTCAACTCTCTTCCCTCTCACAATTTCCCCTACTTTGCAAGTTTTTGCGTACGAAAACGCCAAAACATGACAATTCGTAAAAACTTTCTATGGATTTTACTGGAAATGAGTAAGCAAACGCAATTATTATCTCGCAGGTAGATGCTTTTTGGTTGCTTGTATTCGCCGGCGGGTAGAAATCCGTTATTTTTATTTTCTTGGTTTTCGTGATTGCGTCAGTTTATGTTCCGTTATTTAGTAGGTAGGTGGTTTTAAGTTGCTTGTATGTGCCGGCAATAGAAATCCGCAGGGTGTAAGCTACATAGGGTAAACTGGCCGTAAGATTAAAACAAGATTCCGCGAACATATAAGAGACTACAATAAGAGGACGCAAAAACCAAGCGTCACACTAGAATCAACCTTCGCAAATCATATGTTCGAAAATAAATGTACACCAATGAAAATTAATAAGGCAGCCAAACTCCTCCACGTACATCATAAAGGACGACGTTTGAACATATTGGAGAACATGGAGATATACAAGCAGAAAACATTTCAAGGAAGAATTATAAACGAACAAACAAGCACCGTATCCGATGTAATATTCGAACCACTCAAGATGCTGTACGGAAAACATGAGAAGACCCCTGGAAAAAACGCCAACGCGAAGATACAGACCAACGGCTTAGAAATCAAGAAAATGAAAATAACGGATTTCTATCTGCCGGCACATACAAGAAACCTAAAACCACCTACCTGCTAAATAACGGAACATAAACTGACGCAATTACAAAAACGAATAAAATAAAAATAACGGATTTCTACCACGAAAAATTACACTGAAGATGGCACAACGCCGAAACCGGTTTGTCTCCAAACCAAATTTCTTTAATACATCATACTCCTACCCTGTCGGAAACACAAACAACCAAAAAAAGCAAATACAACTTTAAATGCTGTCTCTGCTTCTGTTGCTGCTGCTGAGACTACTTGGGCTTCATATGCGGACGCTGCTCGTCGTATTATTGCGGCTAATGCTGGATCTGATGTTGTTGCTGATAATAATATCGTGATACCTCGTCTCCGTCTTTACATGCTTCTGCAGCTGCTGCTACAACTAAACAAAACGACAGCACCTTGGCATTAAAAGTTCAGTCTGAACTAAATGCTGGTATGAACAATGCGGTTGTAAATCATAGTACGTCTAATATCTTAAGTGATGCTACGACAGACGCTGCTATCGTTAGTAAACGTACTGATAATAATAAACGCCGTAAGCGTCTGAATATCGTCGGATCTAATGAAAGTAAAGAACTAGATGTTGTTGCTCTTATGAACTGGCTTCATTTATCTTCATTCCAACCCTCAGTTTCCGCAAATGATATTATTGATTACGTAGCAAAGCACGCCAAAACGGATAGATCTAACTTTGCGTGTCATAGGTTAGTTAAGAAAGATGCGCTGCCTGACTCAATAGAAAAAGGAAATTTTAAGCTTGGAGTTGCTACTGCTATATACGATAAGATTCTATTACCAAATTTGTGGCCTGCTTTTGTGAACGTTCATCCTTTTCGCTTTTTTCCCCCGAAAGGAAAAACAATAACAAGACCCGTAGCTTGCAATAGCTAGGCGAACTTAATCAACAAGCAACTTAACATATATTTTCAGAATGCGTCTGGCATGAGAACAAAAACTCATGCTGTAAGAACTTTGAGCTCTGAACTGGATTACGATATTTTCGTGATTGTCGAAACTTGGCTGACTTCCGATTTTTTTGATGCCGAATTTTTTGATCCCAGTCAATTCGTCGTCTTTCGCAAATACAGGGATGCAATTAACCCTCGTCCGTGCGACTAGGTACAATTGTGACTTTTGCGTTTTTAAATTACAATAACTTTTTTTCCAGAAAACTTAGAGGGCTGGATCTTCGTGACATCTCTACATTTTTGTTGCGCCACATGTTCCCTTAATTTAAAACAAAATGGGCCACTATTTTCTGAAATAGAGGGCCGAGTTAAATTTACACCCACGTCAGAGCGCATAGGTACAATTGTACCTTCATATATCTGGTATGAAGAAAAAAGAAGATTATTATTATTTTTAATTATATATAATTTTTTTTATAAAAAAAAAGAGACACAAACGGAGCTAATTCATATAAGAAGCGATAATAAACTATATAAAAAAGTAACAAGCGAGACAATTCAATTTAGGAACAACGATTTAGAATACACATTTTGAAATTTTTAGAGAGTTTCTTCGCAAGAAATACACGTTGTTTTTGAAACTGAATGTTCATCACAAATTGGATAAGCACAAGATATGCAAAGCCTTCGAGTTTTACGTTGTTTCCTATTTGAGTTCCGACAGATATAGCAACGTCCAGTGAAAGGGGAGGCTCCGCGGCTACTCAACAGTTTGGGTGATAATCCTATAGGAGACTTTAATGTTTCCGATATTACTTGGTCGCTTAGTTATTGTACGTCTGGCCTAATGCCAACTAATATGTCTAAGCTTAAACTTGTTACAAACTGGTATTTATGCAGATGAGCTCGATAATTATTAGATCTCATATTCCTTAGTGATAATATTAGTTTTAATATTTCTATGTGCCATGCGCCAATCACCCCATCGGATATGCACCATAACACTCTTGTTCATAAACTCGAATTCTGCGTGTTTGGATTTGCATCCTTAAATGAAAAAGTTGAAAAAAGTTTAATTTTACGCGCTGCGATTTTTCCAGTCTAAACAACATTTCTCTGAAATAAACTGGGCTGATCTGCTTTCTTACTCAAATGTTGCTTCCTGTTTCGAAATTTTTGGGTTAACAATCTTTGAACTGTCTTAAAGTATGTACCACTAGTAAAAAGTAAACCATACAAATTACCATGTATACAAAAGGTTTAAGAAACAAATTCTACAAGAAATTTAAACAGACCAGTCCTTCTATGACAAATGGTGACAGGTAATAAGATCAACGGAAATAAGGTCAATTGACTTTATTTCCCACCCTGGTGCGAAATACAGTCAATTGACATTATTACCTTTTTAAAAACGAAATAAAATCCATTGACATTATTTCTCTTTCAAACATTAAATTTACTTAGCTTCGCGGCGGCCCGCGTCAGCGCCAAAGTGCCAAAATGGCACTTTTGTAAAAAAAATTACATTTCAATAGATTTTTGTGAAATCCTTTGCATGCACTTCTTTTTCTCAACTAAAATTTTCTAATTTATAAAGGTTATTCAACTGGTTTCTTATTTTATCATTGAACTTTTGTTTGGAAAATGTAGCTTTATTTTATTGCTAAATGTGAATAACTAAAAGGAATGACACCTTTTTCGGCACTTTTATTTTTCTATTTGGCACATTTTGGCACTTTTTTATCCTCAATATGGCACCTCATAACTAAGGATAGTTGGCAGCCCTGATTCGAAGATTTCTGCTGTGTTTTGGGGCAACAACTTGTCTGCAGTGAAAAAGCATATAATTTGTGTTTCAAAAGTGTGTGAAAACCAATCAATTAACTTATATGATCTCGGTTCCGATATTAAATAATCAATAATTGTTTATACCCGCATTTTGGCACATTAGCTCGTTGAATTTGCCATCTAATAAATAGTGTCGTCATTCTCCTTAGCTGCTTTTAAATGATGTCGTCACAAGTTGCTGGCGGAGACATGAATACACTGTAAGAAAATTCTTTTTCTATAATTGTTTCCTTATAGAAAGGTTGGTTTCTTTTCCACCTTAGACATTCCGAATTCGTTCAAAATATGCTAATTTAAATTACAGAATTCTTTCACTGTTCCTCCGGGGTTTTTGGACATGGACTGTTTCATCAATTTAATAGTGTTCGCTTTATTTTTGTGGAAACGAAACATGTTTTGCAAGTTATGGATCATTTCTACACTCTTTCTTCAAATATCTCTCGTATTCCAGCTGTGCGCAGGTGTTTAGTTTTTCGCATCGTGTTTTTACATATTCGTAATTTAAATTAAAAAAAAAAAATCAATTGGTGGTAGTTCATGATTGTGTGAGGATTAATATCACAACACTGAGGATTTGGCAATAACCCTTTTCATCTATTAAAAAACAACACTTACGGGGCAATGTTTATTGTAAGAACAACATGTTTTTCTATGAATCGACACACTTTAAGCATTGTTGACGCTATTTCCATTTGAATGAGGAAATAGCGCCAATGACTTTATTTCCAAATTTTTGTTGACTTTATTTCGCTTTTGAAAAGGTAATAATGTCAATTGACTTTATTTCGCGCCAGGGTGGGAAATAAAGTCAATTTACCTTATTTCCATTGACCTTATTACCTGTCACCTGACAAATACCTACGTTATATGAAAGAATTCAACTGCTTGGGCAAGTTTTTTATAGAAACTATATCGCTAATTTTGAGTCAAATATAAAGTCCAACCCTAAGGCGTTTTGGAATTTCATAAAATCTAAAAAAGCCGTGCGCATCGATTCCTTCAACTGTTTTTGCAATAACAAACTTGCACTCCTGGTGCAGCTGCTAATCTGTTCGTGGAATTTTTCAAATCTAATTTTGCATGTGATGATGAAGTTCCTCATTTTGACTTTTCATCTGGGATTAATTTCACGCTTGATTTTGGCTCGGTGTCCATTTCAGTAGACGATATCTCTATTAGTATTTTAAAACTGAAGCACTCTACTACTGGCACTCACGGTTCTTCGACCCCTTTGTTAAAAGGCTGCCCTGCGTTAGTTGTAGTAGATATATTTTGTTCAATATGTCGTTTCGCTGTGGTGAGTTTATTGATGCCTGGAAATTGGCTTCGATAGTTCCTATTTACAGATGTGGAAACAAGAGTAATGTCTGCAATTACAGACCTATATCGAAAATCTCAATATTCCTAAGTTCGAATGCATAATCAAGGATAAGATCTACTTCTCCATTAAGAATTTAATTTGCTCCAACCAACATGGTTTTGCCGTGGGGCGTTCTACAGTTTCCAACCCTGCTGTGTTTAGTGAATACGGTATCTCAGCATTTTCCTCTTTCACATGTTCCACATAAGCTACTGATTCACAAGCCAGCCTGTCTCGGCTTTCACTCGATTTTCTTGCAATGGCGACTATTTAAGTAACAGGTGGTGTATTGTCTCTCTTGATGAGGTGTCTTCTGAGCCCTTCCATGCAACGTCCGGTGTCCCTCAAGGCAGTATTCTAGGTCCATTACATTTTGTCTTGTTCATGAACGACATCTGTTCCTGTTTTTCCTACGCTAGGTTTTTGTTGTACGATGATTTGTTGTCTGATGATTTGTAAATTTATTCGGTAGCGAATTCTGCAAATGATATTTGAATCTTCAATCTGCGATTGATAATCTTTATTCTTGGTGCGCTAGATCTCATCTTTGCTTAAATATTAAAAAATGCTTTCACGTCACTTACTCAAAATCGCGGCTTATTTTTAGAAGCTCTTATAATATTGCTAATCGGTCTTTGCTGACTGTTGATGAAATTAAAGGCCTTGTAGTTATTTTTGATGTTAAATTTACATTCAACAATCGCATTAACTTTATTATTTCTAAATCTGGTTATGGTGCAGTTCATGGTCCCCACCGACAAATGGTGCAAAATAATCGAAAAGGGTATCAAACGACGCGTATTACCGCCAGCGTTAAGAATCCGAAGGCGCAAACTGACTCATTTAAATCGTTCAAAAGTTATTCGTAAAAATCCGTTACATTTTAGTTCACCTTGTCAGTACAAAATTCACGTTAACAAATGCATTAAATGATCAGATGTTAGTATCTAGATATTCACTATAGTATACATTAACAGAATTTGTAACAAAAAATCGCGAAACTTATTGATTTAATTAAATATTAATGCGAGAACAATGTACGAAAAACCGGCGTCGCATTTCTGTTAGGTGCAGGTAGGTGTAATAAAAACATGGAGGTGTTTGGTGTTGCCAATATATCAGCCTTATCTCGGCTCAGTTTCATTTTCCCCAAACCGGTTCAGTTTTCACTTGGTTCCACTTGGTTTCCATGTATTTACTATAGGCGGATGACAAATTTACGGGTGAGTTTTTTTTTTTAGCGAAACTCAGGATAAGGCAGGTTACTTTAAGAGAAGGTTTTAACTAGTGATGCCAATAACAATAAATGAGAAAGCCTTTTATTTTAGTCATTATTTGAGTAATTTGTATATAAACAAAATCCTTCTTAGAAAATTCATTTACGCAGACAGAAGTTCTGCCCTTCTTCTTCGGCAACACAAACGAGAATTCTGCGTAGTAAAGGTTATGATCCCTAAGCGCGGCCGAAGGCCGCCTACGCAGAAAGAAGTTTTGCCACTCTTCTGCGGCAACACAGAAAGAAGAATTCTGCGTAGTAAGGGTTATGATCCTTAAGAGCGGCCGAAGGCCGCCTACGCAGAAAGCCGGTTTGTCCCTCTTCTCTGGCAACACGGAAAGGAGTATTCTGGGTAGTACGGGTCATGATTCCTAAGTGCGGCCGAAGGCCGCCTACGCAGAGGGAAGATCTGCCACTCTTCTTCGGCAACAAAGAAAGGACAATTCTGCCTAGTAGGGGTTATGATCACTAAGCGCGGCCGAAGGCCGCCTACGCAGAAAGAAGTTCTGTCACTCTTCTCCGGCAACACAGAAAGGAGAATTCTGCATAGTAAGGGTTATGATACCTAAGCGCGGCCGAAGGCTTCCTACGCAGCAATAAGTTCTACCACTCTTCTCCGGCAAAACAGAAAACAGAATTCTGCGCAGTAAGGGTTATGATCCCTAAGCGCGGCCGAAGGCCGCCTACGCATAAAAAAGTTCTGTCAGTTCTTTAATTGTAAAAAACTTTCTTGTGTTTGTTAAATGTGTCTTTCACATTTAGGGCCGTTTGCACCATGTCTAGTGAACGCTAACTGGAGGTACATCCTTCAGTTAAGCACGTTAACTGCTTTATCGATCACATGTTATATGATGGGTGTCGATAACGTCGATAAAGATGTTTAACTGGGAGTTAGAATTAACTAGACATGGTGCAAACGGCCCTTATTGTTATTGGCATCTTTAACTAAAATCTTCTGCTTTATCCTGAGTTTCGCCCGAAAAAATTTCACCCGAAAATTTTTATTCGGCCTATAATAGAAGCGTTCCTTATCTCCAAGAAATAGTCAGAAAAAGTCCGAAGTAGTCAGATTTAGTCCAAAAAGCGTTCCTTAACTCGGAAATGACAGCTAAAATGAGAGAGCAACACCCAGTGAGAGTGACTCTCATCAGTCCGAAGTAGTCAGATTTCAGAAAGGTGCCACACTTACTGTTTTGAATAGAAAAAAAAAGTTATAGCCGCTTTTGTGGGTAAAGGACTGAGACACGCTAAAATGTATTTAATAGATTTAAATTGAATTTGCTCTTGTTACCGTCAAATGACATGCTAAATAGTACAAAGGTACATTATTACATGCTCCTGACATTATTTTGTGTTACTTACCGGAATTAGGGAAGGGGATTTTGTGAAATTGGACCCTTCGAACATTGTGTTATTAATACTATGACAGAGAACACGCAGTATACGTCGCATGAATATGCGGATATTCACCTAATTTACGGTGAAGCTTGCTGTAATGCCAGAGCTGCTCAAAGACTCTATGCAGAGCGATACCCCAATCGTCGGGTCGTGAAGTATTCGCTGGGACCCATAGAGAAATATATGAAGGTAAGTGATTTTTACAACTTACTTGTTTGCTTGCTTGTTAACTATCATTTTTCACTTTTTTAAGGTCGCATACCTGGAAGGCGTGGCGGCGAAACAGGACGTCCTGCAACGGTAGATGTTGGAGCTGTGTTAGAGGAAGTGGAACTAGGTCCATCGACTTCACTGAGAATGATGGAAAGACGGACGGGAATACCAAAAACTACAGTTCACAAAGCTTTACAAGACCATCGATTTCATCCATACCACATTCAACGTGTTCAGGCTCTACAAGAAAGAGATTACCTGTCGAGAGTTAGATTTTGCCGAGAAATGTTGCGAATGCATGAATCATCATGCAAACGTGATGGTTATTTTAATTTACATAACCTTCACAGTTGGCAGATAGACAATCCTCACGAAATGAGAGAAGATCGTTCGCAGTGCCGATACAAAATAAATTTGTGGTGCGGTATTTTTAATTGTCGGATATTTGGACCTGTGGAACTGCCGCCAACGCTCAACTCTCACAGTATTTCCAACTCTTTTGGAAGATGTACCCTTAAACCTGCGGCGAAGACTATGGCTGCAAAATGACGGGTGTCCGTAGTGGGCGTGAAGTAAGAGCTCATTTAGACGAAACTTATCTTCGCCGATGGATTGGACGATATGGGCCAATCACGTGGCCCGCTCGATCGCCAGACCTGAATCCATTAGATTTTTTCTACTGGGGCTGTCTTAAGGAAAAAATTTATTCAAAAACAATTCAACACGAAGAGCATTTGCGGGAACAAATAAATGGAGCTGCTGCTGAGATAGCCCAATTGAGTTTAAGATCTCTAAAAGCGTCTTTTCTTAAAAGGTGCCGAGCTTGTATTAGAGTAGAAGGTCGCCAATTTGAGCATATTTTATCAATAAATGAATAAATTTTTCTTCACAAAACTCATGTACAGTATATTTTGCTTTGCTGCCTTTGTGCTTAAGTGCACATTTAAGATACCTACCCCAAAATGCGCATCAGCGGCATTATTTTTAACATTTATAAGGAAACTGCTCCGATACTTGCATTCAACATACCTGCACATTAGCGATACCTGCCTTAAAAATTTGCAACTGTTATCAATTATCAAAGAAAGTATTACGTTTACCTGCACTGGCTCTACACTTACCCTAATTTTACAAGCTATTATTTATTTTGCTCATCTCGCAGAACACCGAAAACGGCAATTATTTTATGTAGTTATATAGATAATTAGATACCATTCGGAAAAAAATTCTCTTGCAGTAATTTCTACGTGGTAAGTGCTCCTCCATTCTTTGGTTTCATAGGGATTCGGATACCTTCCTCATTGAAGTAGTAAAGAAAATTCGCTTAAGTGCTTTTTTCGGTTAAGCGCAAAAGTTTTTCGTGCAAAGAAGGATGGGCAGCTAAGCAAAATATACTGTATATCTTATTTCACGTGAACCCATCCTTCACACAAAATATTGATAGATATAGCCCTTGTTATTGACTCTAGTCCGAATTCCGGTAAGTAACATAAAATAATGTCAGAAGCAAGTAATTATGTACCTTTGTACTATTTAGCATGTCATTTGACGGTAACAAGAGCAAATTCAATTTAAATCTATTAAATACATTCTAGCGTGTCTCAGTCCTTTACCCACAAAAGCGGCTATAACTTTTTTTTTTCTATTCAAAACAGTAAGTGTGGCACCTTTCTGAAATCTTTATTAAATGAGCAATTTTTTTATGTAATGTAAAGTTATAGCTCAGTACATTTTTTTTTCACCCGAGATAGTCAAAGTTGGGGAAGAAAATATCAAAAAGTTAAAAATCCAGAAATAGTCCTAATTTTATGATGGTTCCTTAATATATTTTAACTACATTGCATTTGAGTATGGAGAGGCAACTATCTGGAAGTATTTTACATAAAAAATTTACTAAGTATTGCCCGGTATGTAGTTGCAGTTAAAGAAAACAAATGAAAAGGCACGATTTTTTTTAAATTCGAAAAAATGTAAATATTTCAAAAACGGTGACACTTTTACCTGAAAATTTTTTGTTTATCAGTGAGCTCACCCCCCCCACCTACCTTCCCCTAAAGTGTGGCACGTTACTTCTGGGACACCCTGTATATACCAATACCTCCATGTTTTTATTACACCTAAATGCAACTAGTATAATAAATGCGATGCCAGTTTTTTGTACGCGGTTTTCGCACTGCTATTCAATTAAATCAATATGTTGGGGTTTTTGTTTTACAAATTCAGTTAAAGTAAACTATAGTGAACATCTAGATACCAATATGTGCTCAATTAATGCATTTATTAACGTGAATTTAGTACCGACAAAGTTTAGCTGAATGAAACGGTTTTTTGCGAATAACTTTTGGAGGTTTAAAAAAATCAGTTTCCGCCTTCGGATTCTTCCGATTATTTTGCATAAATTTCCGGTGGGGACCATGAAGTGCACAATTACCCTAAATCTAATGCAATGCTTGGTTTCGTTCGGCGGAATAGTTCGGAGTTCTCCGACCCATACACACTAAAATTGCTTTACACCTCTTTCAGTCACCTTGAGTATACCACTATTATTTAGCGGCCTTTTCAACAATTTTTATACCCGGGTGCACTTGTGCACAAGGGTATTATAACTTTGTTCACATAACTGTTGTTTGTAACTGCCAAACGAATTGAGATAGATAAAGACAAATGTATACGTAAATGATCGGAATGATCAGGATGAAAAGAGAAGTCGATTAAGCGGTGACTGTCTGTCCGTCCGTCTGTCCGTCCGTTTGTGCACACGATAACTCGAGTAAAAATTGAGATATCTTAACGAAACTTGGTAGGTGTACTTCTTTCGGGCGTAGGACGGATGGTATTGGAAATGAGCAAAATCGGACAATAACCACGCCTACCTCCCATATAACGGTAATTTTCAGAAATACGAAAACTGAGATGTTTTGGTAACTACTGAAAATTATTTACTCAAAATTTATATTTACAACAAGTAAGGAAGTTTAAGTTCGGGCGGAGCCGAACATTAAATACCCGGCGCAAGTATTAAATTTATGTTTTTACCTTTCCAAAATATACCGCTCCATGATAAGCCGGGGTGTGTCAATTTTGAGTAAATCAGCGTCCTTAAATTTCGAAATATTGCACTTTCAAGCATTTCTGAAATTTACCGCTATATGAAAAGCGGCCGTAATTTTAGTCCGATTTCAATAATTTTCAACGTTTTGCTTTTATGTGGCAAACACAATAACCATACCGCGTTTTGTACAAATTGGTAGAACGGTTACCGAGATACATACATGTGATCATAAGTGGGCGGTTCCACGCCCATTTTCCAAAATTTTATCATAAGCGTATTTCTTGGTAAAGAATTGTTGCAAGCGTCAATTTTGAATAAATTAGCTTTAATATTTACTGATTTATCGAAGATTTCGTATTTATCTAAATTACCCTTATATGGAATATGGGCGTCGTTATTGTCCGATTTTTAAAATTTTCGGCCGTTTGGTATGCTGTGCCCATGCCAACAACTGTGCCAACCGGTGCAGCGGTTGCCAAGATATACACATGTAACCATAAGAGGGCGTGGCTACGTCCATTTTTCAAAAATGTATAATATTTTTATTTCTCGTCTTAAAATTATTGTAAATATCAATTTTGAGTGAATAATCTTCAGTAGTTACTAAAATATCGCAGTTTTCGTCTTTCTGAAAATTACCGTTATATGGGAGGTAGGCGTGGTTATTGTCCGATTTTGCCCATTTTCAATACCGTCCGTCCAACGCCCGAAAGAAGTACACGTACCAAGTTTCGTTAAGATATCTAAATTTTTACTCGAGTTATCGTGTGCACAGACGGACGGACGGACGGACGGACAGACAGTCACCGCTTAATCGATTTATCTTTTCATCCTGATCATTTATGTATACATTTGTCTATATCTATCTCGATTCGTTTTGCCTGTTACAAACAACCGTTATGTGAACAAACTTATAATACCCTTGTGCGCAAGTGCGCTCGGGTATAATAATTTTTAGACGGAAATAAGAATATTATAAATTTTTGGAGAATGGGCGTAGCCACTCTCACATATGGTTACATGTGTATATCTTGGTAACCTTTGCACCAATTTCTTTCAACCTTGGCACAGTTGTTAACCTTGCTACAGCATACGAAATGGCCGAAAATGTTTAAAATCGGTCAGTAACCACGCCCACATCCCATATAATGGTTATTTGGAGAAATACGAAATCTTCGATAAATCAGTAAACATTAAAGCTAATTTATTCAAAATTGATGATTATGATCACATATATGTATCTCGGTAACGTTTCTACCAATTTGTATCTATTTGTGGTTATTGTTCTTGCTACATAAAAGCAAAACGTTGAAAATTATTGAAATCGGACTAAAATTGAGGCCGCTTTTCATATAACGGTAAATTTCAGAAATACTTGAAACTTCAATATTTCGAAATTTAAGGACGCTAATTTACTCAAAATTGAGTAGCGGTAGCTTTCGGAAAGGTGAAAATCATATATTTAATACTTGCGTCGGGTATTTAATGTTCGGCTCCGCCCGAACTTAGACCTCCTTACTTGTTAATTAACCGGATTGAACGAATTCAAAAAGTGTTCCTTAGGAATGCATTGCGGTCCCTACGATTCATTGATCCTGTTCCATCATATAGGTCTTAAACCCTTAGAAAGCAGAAAGTCAGTGGCGGATCCAGCGGGAAGTTTTGGGTGTTAAACTGCGTGTCAGTCAGTGGCTGACGCACGGGTTGTGTTTTAATATGACGCATATGTATGTATAATATGGCGTCTATGTATTATAACACCCCCCGTGGGTCCGCCACTGACTTACACGTAGTTTAACCCCCAAAACCCCCCGCTTAATCTGCCCCTGCAGAAAGTCAATTCTTTATTTAACTTTTATTTATGGCGTTATCCTGGGAGATTTTGATTTTGCTGCCTTTCTTGAGAAAATAAATTTTAATGTTCCAAGAAGAGAACTTCGAAATTTGCACCCCTTTCATGGCATTAATAGTATATCAAATTATGATAATGAATTTATTAATGAATTTAACCAGATCTCATCCTTTTGATTTATCTTTGCCTAAAGATTTTTTCATTGATCTTTTGAAATCTTTTATATAATCTTATTAAACTATGTTAGTAGTCTGCAAGAATGGTTTGTTCATAGACTATATATATATATTAAATGAATAAATAGAAGAAAGAGCGAGAATTTACCCCAGAAGGACGCAAGACGATGCTGATGCTCTGGAAATTACCGCACAGGGAAAGGGTGCATCGATGAGAGAACAAATGGAAGGTGCTCATGTACCCTCATCCCTAGTATTGACAAATGGGTGAACAGAAAGCATGGGGAGTTAAACTTCCACTTAGCGCAGTTTTTAACTGGCCACGGCTGCTTCCGGAAGTACTTGAACCGCTGTGGCTTGGATTGGAGTAGGGGCGAACAGGTCCGACATGGGGTGGTATAAAGGAAAATAGTAACAGTGGGCTGCATAAGGACAGGAACGGACTTAGAGCTTAGTGCTCAACCCACCTCCTGACGAAATCCTTGTAGTGATCACACATACCAAATGCAATAGAAGCGGCAACCTACAAATGCACAACCAAAGCAATATGAGCACATCGACCTAGATATGCTTTTGAGGGCAATGCTGACCAGGTAAATTTTCGTAATATGTAGCGCTACCATTTGCAAGCAGAGTATTTCAATTATGCTCGCTGCTTCCGCTAACCGCTGCATGTTCTGATTGGTTGTTTCTCGATCACTCACAAGTAGAATAGTTCAGCAACGTGCTCAGCTCTGCCAGCTGCGTCATCATGGTTGCTTCCACATTCAGCAATGCAATGATAATGAAAACGAAAAGATAGAGGCGGAGTTATGAAAATCACTTTTGGTGACAAATTATGTATAAATAGAGTTAAGATTTAGTGAATAAAACAGAATATGAATGACATACACTTACCTGCATATTTCTGCGTACAGTGCAAAAAAATTGGAACGTACGACTTAAATCACACATTTCTCATCTAATAAAATACGTATCAAAATATACTTTGTTTATTTCCTTAAAAGTATATTTATCTTAACTACTATTATATTTATAGATATTTTTAAGTACAATTTATAATTTCAATTCATTTATTTTTAAAACCATATATAAAAAGACATCCGCAAAAGTCTGCATACAAACTGTATTTTACAGCGATTGATGCCCGCTGATATCCTAGTAACTAGTAGGGTAATCGTTTCTCATTAGCACCTCTCTAAGACGTTTTGGCATCGACTCGACGAGTTTTTTTTGTATCTTCTCCTGTAATTTCTGTCCATTCCTCCGATATTATGCCCTTTAGCATACTTTTTGAGGTTATGGTATGTTTCCGGATCCTACGCTCGAGTAAGTCCCACAAATGTTCAATTGGGTTAAGGTCCGGAGATTGCGGAGGTGTTCGCAACTGATTCCTTACATTGTACAACAACCATAGCTTCACATTTTGCCCGGAATGTTTTGGATCGTTGTCTTGCTGGAAACAAAACTCCTCCCTTAGCCCTAATTGTTGCGCACTTTGTAGTAAATTATCTTTTAAAACCTGTATATAGCCCATTTGATCCATTATTGAGTCAATAAATGTAAGTTTCCAGACACCGTTAGCTGCCATTGATCCCCAAACCATTACTCCGCTCCCACCATGTTTTACAGTTGGTATCAAATTTTCTTTTTCATATGCTGTGCCCCTCTTTCTACATACTAGCTTTTTTCCTTTTATGCCGAAAATGCAAAACTTGCTTTCATCGGAAAAATAACCTTGTTCCAAAATTCTGGGGTCTTAGACACATGCTCATTTGCGAAATCCGTGCGTTTTCGCCTATTCACTTCCGAAATGAGTGGCTTTTTGCGGGCTACTCGGCTATGATACCCAGCTTTTTTTAAAATTCTTCTGACTGTATCATCGGAAACTCTTTTGGAAAATCTTTCTTCTACCTCAATCTTCAATTGCGCTAACTGTGCGATGCATTCTTTTTCTCGCTTCGTTAGTATGGACGGGCGACCAGCACGGGGTTTTGATAAGATGGAACCGGTTGAGACATAATTCGACACTACCCTCTGTATCGATGAGTGAGTTCTGCTTACTATACCTCCGGTTTCCCATAAAGGTTTATTCTCAGCATATAGCTTTATAATAATTTTTCTTTCACCAATACTAATCTTCTTTCCTTTATTTTCCATGACTTTATTTATTCACCTTTAGTCTTCAACTGTTTCAAAATTAAAACATACAAACTCCTTAAGTTGTCTCAGCATTTGTTTGATTAGTTTTCTTAAGAATTCAGCTAACGGTAATCACACTTTGCTCATATTATGCAGCTGTACGCAGACTTTTGCGAGTCGGTTTTTGTCTCAAATTTCAGTTGAAAATGAATAAAAATTAAAATTCGTGGAAATATGAATCATTACAAGATGTAGAACTTAAGAGAAATACCAAGCAAACAAAATAAAGGCACAAACAGTTCAATGTATTGAAAACTGACTAAAATATTTGCCATTTGAGTTAGAATTGCTAGATTTTTTGCTATGTACGCAGATATATGCGGGCAAGTGTACCTTTGCTTCATCATTTCTTTAAATTCGGCAACTGCAAAGTTGCCTAGGTAAAGTTTTCGGCAGCCTCATGGCCGCCTATTTAACGGTAGAACCTTCTCTGCCTAATAAATAAAAAGGTTAATAATAACATTTAACACCAATAGGATCAACACATGGCGATCCTGCCACTTTGAATATATGAGCAAAGAGGACCATCCTGCCAGTTTGATTAAGATCCTGCCAAAGATATGGAAATAAGCTTATTAGATATAAATTTTTAAATGTTACATAGAGTTTAATAACATGGCGTGGTGGAAATCAATTTTTACCGCCATCATGATAGCGATCACAAGGTACGAAGTTGGCAAAGATGCAAATGCAGACAAAACGGTTATAAGAGACGAACCACCAAGTATGCACAACCCGAACTCAATGATAATAACGATAATGAATTCTATGCAGTCGGCTTCATAGAACTTTTTATAATTCTAATACTTGTGACCATATTAATGGTATTAGAAAAATATTTGGACAGACGACTACGTCGGATGAGAATTGAAGCACAACGCATATAAACGTTGGGAAAACTGCACACGCGGTGAAGGACAGGCACAACAGCATCAGAACACAACACATGCAAATTGGGTGCAATTCTGAACTAGGTTTAAACTAATATATAAATACTGTGGCGAATACTGCGGCAACGCGAAGCGAACAACGAGAAATAGGCAGAATGTTCGAGGAATGACGTAGAATGTTCCACAAAGAGAAACGTAAAGTTGGATGAACACTGCGAACAGCGGGAGAAAGAGAATGAGTGATGAACTTCAGAAGAGCCACGACACAGCGGAGAGGAGTTAGTTACAAGTCAGCAAGCTACAAGTAAAGTGAGCAGAGAAGGGAGTTGCGAATAAGCAAGCTATAAATTTAATTGTGGTAACAAGTTTAGTAAAGCGTTGTTATTGCTTTAACAAGTATTGTAAACTGTTTTTACTGTATTAGCGAGTATTGTAAATTGTTTGTTAAAGTTAATTGTACTACAATTTGCTCAACGTTAGCATTTATTTAACAATCCAGAGATACGAACCGAATGATATTTGGGAAATCCCTCAAGGTTTCAAGGATAATTGTAACAATACATTACTTATAATTTATTGCATTCATCTTAGTAAGAGTCAAAACGGTAATCAAAGCAGCTTGTGGTTAGGCGAAAATTAAATATGGCAAAAATGTCTATGAACTTGTTGATGCAATACAAAATATAATATTAAGGGTTCAGTTTATTATCGATATGTCGTTTCGAATGTTGACGTTGCACAGTGGTTGCTGCCACAGGCCAAAATTAAAAAAATGTATGTACAAATATTTAAATCAAAATAGGCTTTGCAATCAGTTTTTTGTCCAAACTGCATGTTGTCATATAATTTTTGTTTTCATTCTAACGGTTGTTTCTGAAAAAAGTACCAAAAGTGTCATCAATTGTTCATTTTATTAGTACAGCGTCAGCACGCTGAAAATTGAATTGGATTTAACGTAATTAAAATATTGTTAAAAGCCGAGTGAATTAAAATTGTATGCATGGGATATTGTACATAAAGGTATTGACTTTATTTCTACAATTGAACTTTTAGATAATCCGTGTTGTGTTCTATGCAAATCGTTGTTTTAGAAAAGTAGGAATTTGTGTGTTTCTTGGTTGGTCTTTCAAGTATTTAGGCAATGTTTTAAGTGTGTTTCCCCTATCGGCCCCTTGAGCACAAGGGTATATTAATTTTTTTCACATAACGGTTGTTTGTAACAGCCAAAACGAATCGAGATAGATATAGACAAATGTATACATAAATGCTCAGAATGAATAGAGAAGTCAATTAAACCAGGTCTGTCTGTCCGTCTGTCCGTCCGTCCGTGTACACGATAACTCGAGCAAAAATTGAGATATCTCAACGAAATTTGGTATGTAGGTTTCCACTACTCCAAGGTAGGCTGGTAATGGGCGAAATCGGACTGTAACCACGCCCACTTCCCATATAACGGTAATTTCCAGAAATACGAAAACTGCGATATTTTAGTAACTACTGAAGATAATTCACTCAAAAGTGATATTTGCAATAACTTTCAGACGAAAAATAAGAATATTATAAATATTTGGAAAATGGGCGTAGGCACGCCCATTTATGGTTACATGTGTATATCTTGGTAATCACTGCACCAATTTCTTCCAAACTTGGCACAATTGTTGGCCTTGGTGCAGCATACTAAATGGCCGAAAATTAAAAAATCGGACAATTACCACGCCCACATCCCATATAACGGTAATTTAGAGAAATACAAAATCTTCGATAAATCAGTAAATATTAAAGCTAATTTATTCAAAATTTATGCTTGCAACAATTCGTTATCAAGTAATACGTTTTTGGTAAAATTTTGGAAAATGGGCCCGCCCACTTATGATCACATATATGTATATCGGTAACCGTTCTACCAATTTGTACCAAACTCGGTACAGTTATTGCGCTTGCCACACAAAAGCAAAACGTTGAAGATTATTGAAATCGGACTAAAACTACGGCCGCTTTTCATATAACGGTAAATTTCAGAAATGCTTGAAACTGCAATATTTCGAAATTTAAGGACGCTAATTTACTCAAAATTTAAACACCCCGGCTTACCATCTAGCGGTAGGTTTCGGAAAGGTGAAAAATCATATATTTAATACTTGCGCCTGGTATTTAATGTTCGGCTCCGCCCGAACTTAGACTTTCTTACTTGTTTTATTTACATATTGTTTGCTAATATTATAAGATTATAAAAGTGTTCAGTTTAGATGCATTGACCTGCAGAGGCTCGCGTAGTAATCCATAACCTAATCTTACCTCTTTATTTTCTACCGTTTTTTCTATGTCTTTTTTTTATCTATCTAATTTTCTATATCAAGATGTTTCTAGGCACATGTCGATTGCATGTTTTTGAGATTTGCCGTAAAAATTTTGGTACGCATTCTCAAAAAGTTCAAAATTTGCTGGGTGTAATAGCGAAAGATATTGAATATGAGAGTTTTGAGCCAGATCGGTATGAGTTGCAAAAATTTATTAATTACGTTTGTAAAAAATTTGCATTGTTTTGGCAGAGATCCAAATGCCAAAAATCAGCAGTTTTGAAAAATTATTATAATTGGCTCGAAAAGAAAGAAATCATTTCATTAAAATGACAACCAAGAGTTTCCACCAATTCGAATCGTGGCGCCCGAAAATAAATTTTGTTGAGTCTTCAAAAAGACTAATCGTCGGCGAACATATCGGGATAAAATATTTACCCTAAGGTCTGTTAAGAGTAAAAACTGTAATATGTAAAAGTGGGCGGGGTTGGACACGCCCACATACAGTCATGTGAAAAATAAAAGGGACACGACATTGTGATCAGTTTCGGCTTTTTTTTTTGTTTGTTTAATGTTTATTTAAAAAAAATAGAAGAATTAAACAAAATTTTACTTTTTAAATAAGTACTCTTAGAAAAAAGTTATGTATGCAGTTTTATAGTCCACTGAATTCTAGCTCAAGATAGCGCAAGTTTTAAGTGGCTAAGAAATCGCTCTGATTTTTGATAATTTTTTTCCTGACGGTGTCACACATTTTCTTCCATTTAAAGTATGTTTGAAATTTTTATTTTTTTTATGGAAGCAAATAGTACAATAGTATTTACGATGGTGTTTTGAACAATCCTACCAATTTGCAGCTGGGTGGGAATTTTTTGTAACCTCGAATGTCTAAATTGACTGGACTATTTAAAACTCAAACAAAGATATATTTGGAAAAATATGACATAGATGGTCAAAGAATTTATAAACAACTGCAGAAATTGCACACAAAAAAAATAGTAAGACATACAAAAGCACCACTTGTAGTGACAGACACGCCAACGTACTGTGGTTGCATTTATATGGGGAGAGCGGCCAAAAATACTTTTTATGGACATATCCGGATACAATTGTTACCTTAAGGTCTGTTAAGAGTAAAAACTGTAATATGCAAAAGTGGACATGGTTGGACACGCCCACCTACAGTCATGTGAAAAATAATAGGGACACGACATTGTGATCAGTTTCGGCAATTTTTGTTTGTTTTATGTTTATTTTTTTATAATAATACAACTCACTATCTAACAAAAACCACATAAGTCCAAATTTCAAACTTTGTAAAAAAATTAAGCAAAATTATGAAACAACACAAACCTTTTTAATACGAACTTTTAGAAAAAATCTAGGTGTGCAGTTTTATAGCCCATTAAATTCTAGCTTAAGAAATTACAAGTTTGAAGTGGATAAAAATTTGCGTTGATTGTTGATAATTTTTTGTTTGCGGGTGGTATGTATAAGTACAGCAAAGGTGGCGTGGAAACATGTGCATATTATGACGATTACCGTTTTGCTGAAAATCGCGAAAAACCCGTTTTTGTGACATTTGACCCCGAGTAACTTTTTTCCAGGTATCGGATCGTTGAGGACTTTCTAGATTTTATTTATGATGGAGTTTTGAACAATCGTACCAATTTTCAGCTGGGTGGGAATTTTTGTAACTTCACTCCTATTTTTGGTCTAATTTGGCCGAACTAAAAATAGTTTTTCGAATTTCTTAGTGACCTGCAATGTTTGAGCAGTGAAATTCGTCTATCAGTTTGTATTTCTATTTCCCTTGGAGCTTGGTTTATATGTAAGTATTTTTATTGGCACGCGTTTATTCGTTTCTAATTCATTATATTTCTACTTGAATGAATTCATATCAGTATTTTTAAATATAAAATCTTTTTCACAAAGTTTCTTAGTAAACTATGTAGTTTCTCCAATATTGAATGTAGATTCTAAGTCATCGCTACAAGTTATGTGCACGTCATTATTAACTATTTCAATTGTAGTACTACTTTCAAAATTAAACTTCATTTTCTTTACGTCATTAAAAGATGTACAGTCCCAAATGTGAAGTTGATCAGGCTTCTTGGAAGTTGTGTTGTCTTTGTTAATACGTTTACCGGTATTTGTTTCTTCTTGCGCTAATACCTTTTCTTTAATATTTTTAAATTTTGCGGTCTTTCTCCTTGTTATAACGTTAACACTTTTCCTATCTTCTTTTTCACTTTTACTTATAGGAATCATAGATTTGAGTATGTCACTGTCCAAATTGATGCGTGATAACGCATCTGCGTTAGTATTTATTTTTCCTTGTTTGTATACAATTTCGAAGTCATATTCTGATAAATCAGTCCTAATTCTTGTCATTTTCGATGATGGGTTTCTGTGTGAAAACAATGACATTAGTGGTCTGTGGTCAGTTATTACTATGCATTTTCTGCCATAGAGGTAAGTTCTGAAATAATTAATTCCCCAATGGATTGCTAATAACTTTTTCTCTGTAATGGGTTTTTTAATGTCATATTTTTGTAATAATTTACTTGCGTATGATATTGGTAAATTGTGACCTATTTCTCCTTGTGATAAAATAGCTCCTAAAGCGAAGTCTGACGCGTCTGTTGTAAGAAAACACAACTGCCTTTAATTAGTTGAACTCCACTGGTTTTAAATTTTTGAAGATTTTGATCCAGTTTTAAATTACGGGTCTTTACACCAAGCTTTGTACTCGGTGTTCGGTAATTGTTCCCAATGTATTTTGTTTGTGTAAAATTATTTTTTTACCGGTGTACCGGTTATCGAATTATAGTGAAAAGGAAGCTTGATAATTTTGCTAATAGTTGGTAAACTGCAATCTGATAAACAAAAAATTTTCAGCTAAAAATGTTACCGTTTTTGAAATATTTACATTTTTTTGAATTAAAAAAATCTTACCTTTTCATGTATTTTCTTTAACTGCATCTACAAACCAGGCTATACTTAGTACATTTTTTATGTAAAATAATTCCAGATAGTTGCTTCTCCATACTCAATTCAATGTAGTTAAAATATATTAAGGAACCATCATAAAATTAGGACTATTTTGGGATTTTTAACTTTTTGATATTTTCTTCCCCAACTTTGACTATCTCTGGTGAAAAAAAATTTACTGAGCTATAACTTTACATTACACAAAAAAATTCCTCATTTAATAAAGATTTCGGAAAGGTGCCACCCTTATTGTTTGTTTCGAATGGAGCGTTGGCGGCAGTTCCACAGGTCCCAATATCTAGGGCTGCCAGACGTCCCGGTTTTCCCGGACATGTCCCGGTTTTAGACTATTTGTCTCGGCGTCCCGGTCCAACCTTAAAATATCCCGGGTTTCGTTTTAGTGTCCCGGTTTTTGATTTGAATGCACAAATTTGAATAAAAGTTCAAAAAACGCTACACTAAGCGAAAAAAAGCGTTGTAATATTCAGAAAACTGTTATGAATTCACTGAGGGAAATAACGCATAGTAAACATGAATATTTTCTATTTGATTATCGTTTAAAAATGTTCGTATTTAAAAAAAATACTTTCATAACACGCACGCGTGGTGTTGATTCAAACGCAACATTTAAATGCACATTTACATGTCTGGCTGTAGCTGAGTGCGCGAAGATGCTTGCCACAATTTGCTAATTTCCAGAGGGTCAGGGCTCAATTCCCATTACAACCAGCATGGAATTTAAATATTTTTTTAACTTAATTATGAAAAAGCAATCAGTAATTGCAAATCGCTTCATTTTAATATGGGCATATTTGAAGTGAATATTTCTATACTAAATACTAAAATTTGTATACTTAAATGTATTACGAGTTGGGTTGGCGGTCTTTCATATGGGCATTCCCATGGTGGCGCACGTGACAGTCGTACGATTTCAATGTGATACAAAAAAGGAATACCATTTGTTTTCTTTAACTTTTTTGGGCCATTGTATAGCACATAATTAGCTCTATATTTAACCGAAAAATGAAATCAATCGAACTGCTTGGTCCTGAAATATAAGCATTTAAAGAGAGTATCGTTACATGACAAAAAATGGAAGTTGATTTTTTCTTTTCTTACAAAATCGCAAAACTCTGCGAATTGTGGATGGCTATTTTCATGAAACTTATTTTAATATGATTTGGAGCAAATCTAGTTGTTTTTAGAGTTTTTTGAATTAATGCAAATTGTTTCAATTCTCTTTTACAACCCCAAGTGTGAAACGTGACGTGACGTGGCGTCACGTGACATAAATTTCCATCGTTATATTTTTGTTAATATTGCTTTTAAATGAATTTTTAACGCAAATAAAACATGTATTTTATGTAGAATATACTTTATATTTTGACTTCAGCGCCAATTCAGGGTCAATTTATTAGAAATCTATGATTTATTATGTTTCAACCACATACGCCAAATTCGAACCAAATCAGACCATAAATACGGTTTTTCGAAATATCTCGACCTTGGCACCACCTAGGAAGACCATTTTATGCAAAGATGATTCTACTTACATAGCCAGTATATATTTTAAAAAGCAGACAAATCGGCCCGTAAATACGTTAGATATAAAACCATTATTTTTTTTTGTCGTGGTGGACCTTCCGCTGGAAACACCCATATGCGTATTATTTTAATTTAGCACCCATTTTTAATTCTAAACTTCTTTCTCTCAGTGCACCGGTTTAATTTGTGAAATAGTCACATTTCGAGATAGTTGAGCTTTGCACAAGCAATAGTTGATGATTCGTATATGTACCTAAATACGTTCAAAATGACGTGCACAGAGTTTTACAATTATATAAAGGAAAAGACAGAAGTTTTGAAACAAGTTCACAGCAACAAAAATATGACTGATATTTTTATGTTATCTTGTACTTAAGTTTTTTTCTTTCATGAAACCTAGAGTACGGTGCCGTCCAAAATTATTGGCTAGGAGGCTCTTTCATCAGATTACAATTTCTAATCAGATCTTTTAGAAAAAATTTGAAAATGTAGCTTTTGGGCCAATTAATAAAGTGCAAGTCTGAAGTTGCCGGCAAATTTCGTTGATTTTTAGCATTTTTCGTTTGCTGACAGTGTCCTCCATATAGAAAGAATTATCGAACATAGTTTGTATGGAAGAAACTCTCAGTAAAAACAATACCAAAAATCAACTAAAATTTAATGGGCTGCAAAACTTCATTTTAAAAAGTTGTATTAAAAGTCTGATTAGAATGTTGCAAATTTGTATGCAAATTTATTGAATTTTGCCGAGTTTAGCACAAAGTTTAACCATTTTTTTTATGTTTTTTCATATATTTAGTATAAACTCTATTTTTATAAAGAATAAAAAAAGGTTCAAGCATTGTGAAAAATTCTCTGTGCTTTAGTTGTGATAACTTGTTTTGTTTTGTTGGCTTACCTTGTAATTATCTCATGATCTCATGTTTTTATGTTTTTGTTTTTGTCTGTCAAAATAAAATTTCACTACATCCTTTCGCACGTCGAAATGAAAGAGAAGGGAGCGAGAGGCCCTCTGTAAAGTGTCCCGGTTTGGCAACAGAGATATCTGGCAGCCCTACCAATATCTGACAATTAAAAATACCGCACCATAAATTTATTTTGTACCGGTACTACGAACTATCTTCTCTCATTTCGTGAGGATTGTCTATCTGCCAGCTGTGAAGGTTATGTAAATTAAAATAACCATCACGCTTGCATGATGATTCATCGCTCCAAATTATTTTACTAAAACAGTTGGGGTCTGATTCATGCATTCGCAACATTTCACGGCAAAATCTAACCCTCGACAGGTATTTAATCTCTTTCTTGTTTGGCCTGAGCACGTTGAATGTGGTAGGGATAAAATCGATGGCCTTTTAAAGCTTTGTGAACTGTGGTTTTTCGTATTCCCGTCCGCTGAAGTCGATGGACCTAGTTCCACTTCCTCTAACACAACTTCAACATCTACCATTGCAGGACGTCCTGTTTCGCCGCCACGCCTTCCAGGTATGCGTACTTAGAAAAGTGAAAAATGATTGCTAACAAGCAAGAAAACAAGAAAGGTGTAAAAACCGCTTACCTTCATATATTTTTCTATGAGTCCGGGCGAATTCTTCACGACCCGGACAGTGATCGGACTTCTACCACATTGTGGTAGGTCTACCACTTTTTGGAGCATCCACCACATCTACCACACAAGGTCTGAAATCTACCACATATTCGCATTTTTGAGTAGTTATAATTTAGCTCCACATGATTTTCTTGATTTGTTTAATTTTAAGAGCCAAAATTGTCCATCACTAAACACTATGTGATAACAAGTAAGGACACGATATCGAACCGAAAGTATCGATATAGTACTCATTTAAAGTATCGTTGTAAAAATATCAGGTCCCATTAATACCGTAATATAAATACTCAATATTCCAAATATCGATACAAATTTCAAAAAATTAAACCTGAATATTGGTCTCATTTTCTATTAAAGAATTAACAATATGCACTTTAAAAAGGACATCACTGACGGCGCGCTACATACCAACCTAAGATAGTACACATTTCTGCGCTTTAAAGCGCCAAATATATCCATATTTCTTTACATAGAAATTGCAATGTAAGTAAGGTTATAGTATGGTATAGATTTGCAAGAGATCGAACCCTAGCTAAGGCTAGAATTCATGTTTTATTTGCGCTAAAAATTTTTTTAAAAACAATGTCAACAACAAAACTTTCAATAGAAATTTTAGTAAGGTAGCGTCACCGCAGATACTTCGGCTGATAAAAAATGCAGGACAGATTTATACATTTTGGAATTTGGAAAATTACCTTTAAATATTTCAAATATTACTACAAGAAATTTTATACAAATGGTATTGCCCAATTCCCAGAGTTTTAAATTTTGACGTTTTCATTTTATTTTCTAATATTTGGTCATACAAATATATCATTAACTTTTGTAATGTACATTTACGATTCGATACGATACAAGGGTTCTGGTACTCGATCGTTTTGAAAACTTTCGAGTAAAAAGTATCGGTATCGAATGGCAAAAATATCGATATGGTATCATATCGTATCGAAATTCAAACTGTCAAACAGCGAATTTTCTCAATTTCTTAGTATTAAATTTTTCATCGGGAAACGTGATTTTATTGTGTTAAATTGAAAAATATATCATTTATAAAAATAACTAATAAAGAAAATGTAAAAAATCGGAGATTTTTGTGAAAGTATTAGCACATTACAGTGCATCTGTAGTTTTTAAGGCGTTGTTTACTTTTACTTGAGGATTGTCAAACTCGGCAAAACCCAAGTTAAAAGTTGTTTCTAGAGATTCGAATTAAAAAGTTGTCAGTTTAGGTGAAACCATGCAGATTTTTTTTAATTCTTGTAAAAAGTTTGATCCGAAACCTGAGATCTACCACATTTTTTCCAGATTCTACCACACAGAATTTTTATTAAGTCCGATCACTGGACCCGGATGCAGACGATTGGGGTATCGCTCTGCATAGAGTCTTTGAGCAGCTCTGGCATTACAGCAAGCTTCACCGTAAATTAGGTGAATATCCGCGTATTCATGCTGCGTGTTCTCTGTCATAGTATTAATAACACAATGTTCGAAGGGTCCAATTTCACAAAATCCACTTTCACTAATTCCGGTAAGTAACATAAAATAATGTCAGGAGCAGGTAATAATGTACATTTGTACTATTTAGCATGTCATTTGACGGTAACAAGAGCAAATTCAATTTAAATCTATTAAATACATTATAGCGTGTCTCAGTCCTTTACCCACAAAAGCGGCTGTAACTTTTTTTTTCTATTCAAAACAGTAAGTGTGTCACCTTTCTGAAATCTTTATTAAATAAGCAATTTTTTCATGTAATGTAAAGTTATAGCTCAGTACATTTTTTTTCACCAGAGATAGTCAAAGTTGGGGAAGAAAATATCAAAAAGTTAAAAATCCCAAAATAGTCCTAATTTTATGATGGTTCCTTAATATATTTTAACTACATTGAGTTGATTATGGAGAAGCAACTATCTGGAAGTATTTTACATAAAAAATTTACTAAGTATATCCTGGTTTGTAGATGCAGTTAAAGAAAATACATGAAAAGGTACGATTTTTTTTTTATTAAAGAAATGTAAATATTTCAAAAACGGTAACACTTTTACCTGAATAATTTTTGTTTATCAGAGAGCTAAAGTTTGGCAGTTTACTTCTGGGACACCCTGTATGTATGCTTCTTGGTTGTAAAATGATTTAAAACCTAAAACAAAATGCTTTACTTTTATGCTTTTGATGTATTTTGGGTTACGTTTTCCTGTAACAAATTTTTTACATACATACATATGACATTTAGTGGAGAAACTAAAATAAAAATCGTCATTACGGGGAAAAAATCGTCAAAACGTCATTGAGTTCAAAAAACGTCAGAAGGACGTTTATATCCATAATAGGAATTTTAACGTACATACATGTTTAGTTACATATGTTGAGACTGCAAAATAAAACTTGAATTTACATCCAGCTGGCGTAGTTTTTCGTTCAAATTTCTAAGAAAATCAGGTCGCTTTCGTTCCGTTGAGAAACTGTCTCAACACCAGCTATTAAGCGCACCCTGATTAGACAGATTTAGAGCACTCATGGGCACTGCCTTGCCCGCGGGCGAAGCTCTTTTAAACCTTCTCTACATTTTGTATAGGCGAGAGCGGAGTAAAAGCTCTTTCTGCCCATCGCTGATTTACAGCCATTTCAACAATATTAGAGTGGACTCTCTGCCCATGTAGACATTCGCATTCGCAAAACATTCGTATCATTTGATGCGAATGCGAATGTGTAAAATGATGCGAATCATTCGCATAATGAACGCGAGTGCAAACATTCGCTAAATCCCTGATATGTACTTATTAGAGCTCGGGCAATTCGGTTAATCGATTAACCGAATTATTCGAATCTGACTGAAGTCGACTACTGTTAATCGGTTAGCAATATTCGAGTAGTCGAAAGCTGTCGACTATTCGGATAACCGTTCACTTTAGATTATTCGGTTAACCGTTCATTTTCGGTTAATCGAATATTTTAAGTTCGAGTTTTTTTTTGCATTTACAGATACATATACATATATGAAAAGCCTTGTTACACTCGTAGTACATATATAAGATTGCATGTGCAAAATTAAGGCAGACTTTTTTTGCAAGAATGTGCGCTAATTATTGAAATGTTATTGCGAAATATTTTAGAGACAATGGCTAAAGCAATACCTACCTCTCATTTTCGCGATTTTTGTTATGCATTTTTGTTAAATGGTTGTTCAGTGAGGATGTGGAGGAGTTGTAGCACAAAACTGCACCACATATGGAACTTCCTTTTCGTCCTCTGTTTTTTCGAAAAAATCCCAAACCCAGCTCCTTTTGCGTCCGCTCATTTTTGTATCTGAATATACATACATATGTGTGCATGTACATATATATTTAAAAAAATTTTTTTTCATTTGTCAAAGAA
>NW_023458557.1:7190348-7193707 GCF_013731165.1 Rhagoletis pomonella | reverse complement strand
ACTTACAAGCCCAGCCAACAGAAAGCTGCGGGAAAGATGCTGACCCAGATCGCAGAAGAACCTTGGGCCACAGTATTCGCAGACTTTGTGGGACCATTGCCACGATCAAAGCATCTAAACACAACCGTACTAGTCTTCATCGACAAGTTTTCAAATGGGTGGAAATTGTGCCTCTACGGAAGGCGACAGCTTAAGGCGTTTCGAGAACGCGTACACGCTAGATTTGGAGTCCCCAAAAATTGTAATAACTGACAATGGAACACAGTTCACCAGCAGAGAGTTCAAACGGCTACTACGAGAGTACGGGGTTAAGCATCAACTCACCGCACCATACACGCCACAAGAAAATCCGACGAAGAGAGAAAACCGCACCAAAAAGAGATTGCTTGCACAGTTTACCGGAAAAGAACAGCGAAATCGGGTCGACTTACTACCCGAAATTACACTAGCGCTTAATACCAATGATTGCGGAGCCACCGGCTACAGTCCTGCCTTCTTAGCGCAAGGACGCGAGCCGCGAATACCAAAAGCCCTCCACGACGAACAAACTTTCGGTAAATGCCAAACGCCGACGACACCAGAGGCGTAGGCAAAGAAAATGCGAGAGATATTTGAGATGGCAAGGCGAAATCAGCAGACAGCGTCGATCGAGTAAGCGCCCATTACAACTTGCGCAGGAGGAAATGGCGACCAGTCGTAGGTGACCGAGTGCTGGTGAAGGAGCATAACCTATCGAAGGCGACGGAAAACTTTGCCGTAAAACTTGCACCGAAGTATGCTGGGCCGTACCGCGTAATGAACTTCGTTTCGCCAGTAATCGTCGAATTAGACAAGGTACACAACGATAAGAGGAAAACAGCACATCTGGGTGAGCTGAAGCCATTTTACGGCGATGAAGAGGCCGACGCGTCAGAGTCACCAAAAATCCTCCCCCGGCTGGCACCTGAGCCTAATTCGACGCAAGGGCGAAGAATAGGTAAATTTCGGACATAGACAGAAATGAGATAACTCGGCAATTGCCAAATAGGGGAGCGATTGTCATGAAAAGGAGACCCTAAGGGGAGAGTAGAAGAAGGGGAAATATAAGAGAAAAGAGGGAAGAAGGAGAAGGAGTTTAAAGAAAGAAAAAGAAGGAGTTTAAAAGAAGGAAGAAGAAGGAGTTTAAAGTAAAGAAGAAGAAGGAGGTTACAAGAAAGAGGCAGAATGAGAAGAAGAAGAAGAAGAAGAAGAAGAATGAGAAGAAGAAAAAGAAGAAGAAGAACAACGAGGTTGTAGCGCGAGAATACTATGGAAAAAGGGAGATAAGTCGTGCTATTGGTGAAACAAGCAAATCAAAAAAAAAAAAACAAATAATTAAATAAAAACTTAATAGTATTAATAAAGGTAAAACATAAACATAATAAGGCAATATAATAATAATGAAAGTAATAAAAGGTATTAATACACAGAATTTTATCAGCAAATATAATAATAATAACAAATATAATAATAATAATTAATATCGTAAAACGGATACATAATTTTCCAAGCTGGCGACACTATACCGATATTGACATATCGATCACTGCAAAAATCTCCCTTTTGGGAGAGTGGGCAATATTGCAATAAAACAGCTGAGGAAAACAATAACAAACTAAAATAATATAAACCAAGTAATAACAAAATGCAAATAATTTGGAATATACAGTTTTCCGCGAAAAGGAAACTGTTTCCAAAATGTATAATAAAAGGACATCGCAAAAGGGCCCACTACTCAAAAAGTGACTGCAGCGATGGATACACGGGCAACTGGCGAACTGGGGGGGAGTGAAGACCCCAAGGCCCTACACTCAGGGACTTCACAATTGGCTGTCATATGTTATTGAACCGAATTATATTTTGAATAGTAAAATACACACACACACACACACATATATATATATATATATATATATATATATATATATATATATATAGATATAAACGAAGAACTGAATTACACATATTAAATGAATTGTTGGGTATATACACACGTGAAACTGAAATACATATGTACATATTTATGTATATTGAAATTTGAAGTACATACATATGTACTTAGGTATGAACAGGTAACGAAAATATTAGCAACAATGTTGTTAGGATAACTTTCTGTTTGCATGCAGGACAGTATAAACAGGGCAGCAAATATAATTAGAGATCACTTCTGGTAGGGTAGTCGTATACTCCAGTCGATCGTGCAAACGCAGGTTGGAACGGCTAAGCAACGATTGTGAAAATAAAGTTGCTTAGTAGGTAGTTAAGGTATATGGTGTGACGTGAAAACGCTGCCAAGGCATTACGTTATATTGATGTGACGTGAAAACGATGCCAAGTAGTACTTACATGGTGCGACGTGAAAACGCTGCCAAGGAAATACGTTTTATTGGTATGACGTGCAAACGCTGCCAACTAAATAGCGAAATAAAGAAGCGTCACTATAAGAATCATTCGCGTATATACTCAAACGTTTGGATAGGGGAACCCAACATCCGGCTGAGCCACAGCCCAGCTATAGACCGGATAAACCGGGTTCGTTGCACCATACACCGTCCGTCTGCCTGATGGGTTGTCGTGCATCGATACAGGTCCTCACAGAACTCCTCTTCACTTGAACGGGGTTGAGTGACTGCTACTTCTTCCTGTTCCCAAAACTTCTTTAGCAGTGAGTTTAAAGATTCATCCGTTACCTGGGTGGCAAAGGTTGAGATCCTTTCCTTTGGGACGCTCAGAATCCACCCAAATTTCGTGTTCTGGGCTATGACACTGCCGTTTACATTCTATTGCAGCCCCGGCAGGAGGATACGAGGAATTAAGTCACTGCCGTGAAAAAGTTGGGATCGGAAAGCTTAAATCGATTTACCTCTTCTACCTTATACTTGATGTCTTCCACCCACCATTCCTCCCATTTCAGAAATCGCAGATATTGCACTTGTCATTGGCTGGGTTCTTTGTGAACCTTGATCCACCAGAGCGCGAATATTATGATACTCGCCATCACAGTAGATAGGTACTAACGCCGTTGGGAGGAGAGTTGTGACATTAGTACTCGAAAAAGGAGATCACAATTTATTTACGTCGCTTTTCTCTGGTGGTTTATATGTCACATATTTTGAGCAAGTGGGTCCTTCATTATCGGTGTTAGTCTGAGTCGACAGCTGACCCGTTGTTCGCTGTGGTTTTGACTTGGGTTGGGGGGTCTGGGTCTTTTGCGCGAAGTATAAGAAGGAGACAAGAAGAGACGCGCGATTTATTATTCATAGGATATGTATAAGTACTAGGGCTCGTAAAATTATCCGACTATTCGACTAATCGGTTAACCGATTATTCGATTCGTAACC
>NW_023458557.1:7189143-7190248 GCF_013731165.1 Rhagoletis pomonella | reverse complement strand
TAGGATCGACACACACCATCTATTTGTCGATTTCAAAGGCGCTTTCGACAGCACGAAGAGAAGTTGCCTTTATGCCGCGATGTCTGAATTTGGTATACCCGCGAAACTAATACGGCTGTGTAAAATGACGTTGAGCAATACCACCAGCTCCGTCAGAATAGGGAAGGACCTCTCCGAGCCGTTTGATACCAAACGAGGTTTCAGACAAGGGGACTCCCTTTCATGTGATTTCTTTAATCTGATGTTGGAGAAAATAATAAGAGCCGCAGAACTGAACCGCTCAGGCACAATACTTTATAAGAGCGTACAATTGCTGGCGTATGCCGACGACATCGATATTATCGGTAAAAACAAGGGATACGTCTGTTCTGTCTTCTCGGGATTGGATAGAGAAGCAAAGCGAATGGGTCTGGTGGTGAACGAGGACAAAACGAAGTATCTCCTGTCATCACACAAACAGTCAGAGCATACGCGTCTTGGCACCCACGTCACTCTTGACAGTTACAAGTTTGAAAAAGGAGACGACTTCGTTTATTTGGGAACCAGCATTAACACTAATAATAATGTCAGCCTTGAAATCCAATGGAGAATCACTCTTGCCAACAAGTGCTACTTTGGGCTGAGTAGGCAATTAAGAAGTAAAGTCCTCTCTCGTCGTACAAAGATCACACTCTATAAGTCACTCATCATGCCTGTGCTGGTGTATGGCGCGGAGGCATGGACAATGAAAGCATATGATGAGGCGGCTCTTGGAGTTTTCGAGAGAAAGATTTACGGACCTATACACGTTGGTGATAGCGAATATCGCAGACGATTTAACGATGAGCTTTACAACGATATAGACATAGTGCAGCGAATTAAAATTCCGCTGGCTTGGCCATGTCGTTCGGATGGACAGAAACGCTCCTGCTCTGAAAATATTCAACGCGGGCCGCGATGCTGGTAACAGAGGAAGAGGAAGGCCTCCTCTGCATTGGAAAGACCAGGCGGAGAAGGACTTGGCTTCACTTGGCATTTCCAATTGGCGTCAGTTAGCACAGAAGAGAAATGACTGGCGAGCTGTTTTGGACTCGGCCAAAATCGCTTAGGCGGTTACAGCGCCAAT
>NW_023458557.1:7187858-7189043 GCF_013731165.1 Rhagoletis pomonella | reverse complement strand
TCTCTCGAAAACTCCAAGAGCCGCCTCATCATATGCTTTCATTGTCCTTGCCTCCGCGCATGATGCAGGCATGATGAGTGACTTATAGAGTGTGATCTTTGTACGACGAGAGAGGACTTTACTTCTTAATTGCCTACTCAGCCCAAAGTAGCACTTGTTGGCAAGAGTGATTCTCCATTGGATTTCAAGGCTGACATTATTATTAGTGTTAATGCTGGTTCGCAAATAAACGAAGTCGTCTACTTTTTCAAACTTGTAACTGTCAACAGTGACGTGGGTGCCAAGACGCGTATGCTCTGACTGTTTGTGTGATGACAGGAGATACTTCGTTTTGTCCTCGTTCACCACCAGACCCATTCGCTTTGCTTCTCTATCCAATCCCGAGAAGACAGAACAGACGTAGCCTTTGTTTTTACCGATAATATCGATGTCGTCGGCATACGCCAGCAATTGTACGCTCTTATAAAGTATTGTGCCTGAGCGGTTCAGTTCTGCGGCTCTTATTATCTTCTCCAACATCAGATTAAAGAAATCACACGAAAGGGAGTCCCCTTGTCTGAAACCTCGTTTGGTATCAAACGGCTCGGAGAGGTCCTTCCCTATTCTGACGGAGCTGGTGGTATTGCTCAACGTCATTTTACACAGCCGTATTAGTTTCGCGGGTATACCAAATTCAGACATCGCGGCATAAAGGCAACTTCTCTTCGTGCTGTCGAAAGCGCCTTTGAAATCGACAAATAGATGGTGTGTGTCGATCCTATTCTCGCGGGTCTTTTCCAGGATTTGGCGTATTGTGAATACCTGATCTATGGTGGATTTTCCAGGCCTAAAGCCACACTGATAAGGTCCAATCAGCTCGCTGACGGTCTTCAGTCTTTCGCACAATACTCTCGATAAGACCTTGTAACCTATGCTTAGAAGCCTGATTCTGCGGTAGTTGGCGCGTATGGCGGGGTCGCCTTTCTTGTGGATTGGGCAGAGCACACTTAAATTCCAGTCGTCGGGCATGCGTTCATCTGACCATATTCTGCATACGAGCTGATGCATGCACCTCATCAGCTCCTCGCCACCGTACTTGAATAGCTCGGCTGGCAGGCCGTCAGCTCCAGCAGCTCTGTTGTTTTTCAGCCGCGTAATCGCTATTCGTACCTCGTCATAGTCAGGCGGTAGGACAGCTACTTCATC
>NW_023458557.1:7183623-7187758 GCF_013731165.1 Rhagoletis pomonella | reverse complement strand
TCACTCCATACGCTGGAGTGTGTCGATGTTCTTGAACGATTCTCTTTATTTTCCTGAGCGCTTCGAATCATTGCTTTTATTTATCGATTTGTCCACAAGTCTCAAAAACGTGCAATTCCCACGTCCCTCACTCTAACCCATGATGAGATTCGCGAGGAAAAAAAAGCGTATTGTTGCGCAAACGCATTTTATCTACTACGCAAAGAAACTCAGCGCACTAAGTGCAGCCAAACCCATCAGCAAAAAAAAAAGCACTCTGCTTACCTTGAACCCGAAGCTGGATAGCTCACGGGTTATGCGTGTTAACGGTCGACTAACTTATGCAGCGCTTAGTTACAATGAGCGCCACCCGATCATAATCCCAGAAAACGCAAAGCTCTGTTCTTTAATGCTCGATTTCCTTCATTCAACTCTCCTCAACTGCTAAATTTAAGGCCGCTTTCCACCATATCTTAGGATCCTACTTATCTGCTGGCTTTACCACCAGGAGACTTTGTACGCGGTACCCCACTATTCGCTATGCATTAACCCCACTCTGAGAATCGTTCTTTAGTAAAAAAAATTAAATGTAGTAAAATTAAAGTTATTCATCAGCAACTTAGCATACCTCCGTAAAGGCATAAGTGGAAGCGACAAGAACCCAACATTAAGGAGGGGGACCACGTTGTCCTCAAAGATGACCTTCTACCCCAAAACGAGTGGAGACTCGGCCGCGTTGTGAAACTTCACCCCGGTCATGATCACAATGTTCGCGTAGTGGATATTTACACTCACGCCGAAACCATCACTCGAAACATTGCAAAGATATGTTTACTGCCCGTTTTGTAGGAGCTCTCTTTACATAATGCATTCCTCATGAAACAGTAGTACTCCACACCTACACCTCCAGCTGACTCCACCATGAAACTAATTCCGTCTTCGATTTTTTATTCTTTCCACAGATGTGCAGGAACACGATGGAGCTCAGTGTGTGCCGTTTTTACTGCCGCCATCATCCGTTGCGTTTCTGCCGCGCATTCCAAGAAATGATGCCTGATGAGCGGTTCAAGTCCGCGCGCGTACATAAGTACTTCGTCAATTGTTTGGCGACTTCGCACTCAACCGGCGCCTGCAACTTAGCCGACAGCTGACACCGGTGTGGGAAGGCGGATCACATAATGCCGCATCGTGCAACGTCATCGCCACCGGAAAGTACTCGCCGTAACGTTTCGCATACACAAGTCCGCGTGGACGACGACTCTAGCCAGCCGAATGGTCAAACAACCTACTAAGCAAGCGCTTAGTAGCGATTTATTCAACCGGGCGGTGCTAACCATCGAGAAGCTGCAAGATCTGCTGAACCTTGCACCGGTGCAGGTGGGCCGGCATGTCGAGGACATGAGTCCAAACTTAATTGAATTCGATTAAGAAATTTTTGAACTGTACAATTAATATTTTTTCATACTCAGCATGCGGCTCGCAACGCCACTTGTTGTGCGCTATTGTGAATTAGTCAGGGGAGATAGTTTTTCATGTTGAATTGTCGTGACTCGTGCCCGAAATTAAATTGCAAAATAATTACTCTGATACGCCGTCGCTGCCGCATCGCACCTCTCTTCATTTGTTGCATATAACGCCACTTGGGCAAATAATGTCATACCGTTAACGACCAAGCTATTTAGTACTGATTTGAATTATTGAAGTCAATAAAGTTATTTGCGAATTAATTATAATAATTAGGATTCCTCATATTTTTACTTCAGGCGCACCCTGCGCTCCCTTTTGCTACTCCAAAAAGCAACACTATGTAATAAAAAGTATTTGCCTAACAATTTACCTTTTTCTTGCAACATGCTCTTAAATTCTTCGCCTTTCCCTTCTTATGTGCGCAAAGTGATGAACGTTATTCAATATTTCATATTTCCAAGCTATTTGTAAGGTTTCTTTAGAGATAAATCAAAAACAGTAATTCACGTGTTTAAGGAATACAAAGTGATCTTATTTTGCTTTTACTATGGATCTAAGTATTTTATTTTATTTTCTATCGAAAGGATAAAAACAAGGGGTTTTTGACTATATACGTAGATATATAGTTATGAAGTAGGTGGGATGAAAAAAAAATTTTATCATTTACTACATATACCTTGGATATTATAGTTGCATTCTGTAAAAAAAAGTTGTGGTATGTCTGCGCATTATTTAGTATATCGATTTATATAATGTCAAAAACTCATACGAAGTACTCGTATGTATGTGAAAGTGATGCCGCAAATTTATGAAATAGTTGGCGTAAATTGTTTTCCAACATATTGGTGGCAAGTGTATTGATTTGCTCAGTCGATACTATTACATATTCATCGATACCAAGGTGAGAGAATAGAGCTTTTAATGCGCGATACCAAGGTGAGAGAATAGAGCTTTTAATGCTGAGTAAATTGATAAATTTAAGTATATACATTTCCCATATATGTGTTATGACTTAATGGAGTTTCTCTGAAAATCCTTAAGGACTCCATATATAGAGCTCATTTAAGTTTTGCTTAAAATAATTGCTCCAGGTTATTTGGATCTAAATGATCTCGTCGCCCGATTAATATACGCCCCGTTACTCAAAACACGCGTACGCCTGGAACTGACCTCGACACAACGCAAAGAAACTCCTTTTTTATGGCAAATATTATCGGTTCAGTAATTTTTTCGAATTTTTACCGCTATGCAATTCATATGGTCAGATGAAAGAAACTGCCTCGACGTAGCCGTCGTCCGAAGTAAGATTTGTATTCGTTTAAACTCTCCTTATTCTTGCTCAGAATTAAAACAAATAAATAGAATAATCTCACAACATTGCTAATATGAACGAAATCGGATAAATGTGGGTTATTCATATATCTCAATTCCTGAGCCACCTAGTGGATCAATTTGTTTTTGTTGCTTTGTCACGAGAAACAAATTTCAGCCCGATAGCTTCAGTGGAATTGGCTGAAATATTGGTTGCGAAATTCCAGGGCATATGTTTGAGTGAAGGTAAATAAAAGCTTGTAAAAACAATGATTAGAAAAAAGTTATTAAACTCTGTAACTTTAAATCAAAAATATTTGTAAAAGTTCAATGAAGGACTGACGCATTTGGTATAATTTTATTTTTATTCACTCTACGCCTAGTATAACGGAATTTATATGTATTATGCTCTAAATTCATATGTTTTTGCTTATCGTAAATTTTTTTGTTTTGTTACATTTAGGGAATTCAACTAACTACAAATGCACTATAAATTCACTATTTTTGAACTAAGGGTGACTACGTCTCGACTACTTTACGTTGCTTTCAACTGACTACTTTTACAAAAAAAAGTCAGTTTGTTTTCAGCTAACTACAAACCGGTTATTAATAAGTTCACTTGTACACTCAGAAAAAAGTATTTCCTTAAAACAAGAAAACAGTATCCTTATTTTAGAGTTATGGGTTTTCCTTAATATTACGTAAAATTTACTCAATTTGTGAAGTTTTTCCTTACTTCAGATTCATGCTAAAAATAGGGCGTCATTAATTTGAGGAAGTAAATTTACTCGATATAAGTAATAAATTCCTTAAATAATTTTGAATTTTGTCAGGGCTGTTGAGACAAAATTAATTGCTTTTCTGGCAAATGTCGGCTGGTGACAATGCTTCTGGTTCTGAGATCGCAGGTTCGAGTCCGGCTGGAAGTGTAAGTAAGTCAGTTATTTCAATTTGAATATAAATTAAAAACTGTAAAATTAATTTCATATATGGAAAAACCTAAATACTTACTTACTTCAACTAAAAAATAAATAGAAAATCCTGCCCTGGGACTCGAACCTTGCATATTTCGATTAGCAACCCATAGCTTTGCTCGGTCGGCCATTGCTACTGTTTGAGCGCCACGAGCAAAATGATATAATTATTCCTTTCACGGGGGATGAAATTACAATCAAATTTTTCCTAAAAACTAAGGAATTGTGTTTTCCTTAAACTGAGTCAAATCGTTTACTCAAATTAAGGCAGCCATGTAATTGGAGCCATTTCAAGGTAATATTTCCTAAGAATAATATACTTTTTTCCTAGCATCAAGAAATGTTTTGTTTTGTTTTGAGTGTAGTGTGCCAATTAATAGAATGTTATTATACTTCTTCTTCTT
>NW_023458557.1:7163417-7183523 GCF_013731165.1 Rhagoletis pomonella | reverse complement strand
AAGGGTCCGGATATTCCAGGTGCATACCCTTAAATCATAGTCCTTTAAACGTTTGCCGTGGTCATCATCAGAAAAAGGGGGTCCCATCCGAGGCTGCTTTTTTTCTTTTCATTGGGCGGGCTTTTAACGTGGCGGGACCCAAACACAGCGCACGCGAAGTTTTACGCCTTCTCACTTTAACGGGTGTTTGGTTGCTACCCAGAGGATACGTGGATATAAATATCCGGTCGTTGTGAGCTGCGATTTGAACCGTACGTACAAGAATCGCTTCTGGCCACTCCCAGGTGAATGGCAGTCAAAAGTTTTCCACTTCTGCGCACGGAACCATCCTCCCACACATATTATACTAGTTAAATATATTTTAACTTAATATTTTATTAAAAATACCTTAACAAACAAAAATTACAAATTGTAAAATTAATTTCATATATGGAAAAACCTAAATACCTAAATACCATAAAAAAATTAGATAATTATTTTTTTTTAAATACAATTAAAAAAATGACAATTAAAAAAATAAAAAATAAATCCTGCCCTGGGACTCGAACCTTGCATATTTCGACTAGCACTCCAGAGCGAAAAGGATCGACACTCACCACCTATTTGTCGACTTTAAATCCGCTTTTGGCAGCACCAAAAGGAGTTGCCTATATGCCGCTATGTCTAAATTTGGCATCCCCTCAAAACTCATACGGCTGTGTAAAAGACGTTGAGCAATACCACCAGCTCCGTCAGAATTGGGAAAGACCTCTCCGAGCCGTTCGCCACAAAACGGGGTTTCAGACAGGGCGACTCCCTTTCATGTGACTTATTTAATCTGATGTTGGAGAAGATAATAAGAGCTGCAGAACTGAACCGCTCAGGAACAATTTACTACAAGAGCGTACAATGGCTGGCTTATGCCGACGACATCGACATCATCGGTAACAAAAACCGCGAAGTCTGTTCTGCCTTTTCCAAGTTGGATAGGGAAGCAAAGCGAATGGGTCTGGTGGTAAACGAGGACAAGACGAAGTATCTCCTGTCATCAAACAAACAGTCAGCACATTCGCGCTTTGGCACCCACGTCACTGCTGACAGTTACAATTTCGAGAAAGTAGAGAATTTCGTTTACTTGGGAACCAGCATTAACATCGATAATAATGTCAGCATTGAAATCCAACGCAGAATCACTCTTGCCAACAAGTACTACTTTGGACTGAGTAGGCAATTCAGGAGTAAAGTCCTCTCTCGACGTACGAAAACTACGCTCTATAAGTCACTCATCATGCCCATGCTGGTATATGGCGCAGAAGCATGGACAATGACAACATCCGATGAGGCGCCTCTTGGAGTGTTTGAAAGAAAGATTTTGCGGAATATTTACGGGCCTTTACGCGTTGGCGAAGGCGAGTACCGCAGACGATGGAACGGTGAGCTGTATGAGCTTTACAACGATATGGACATAGTGCAGCGAATTAAAATACAGCGGCTCCGCTGGCTTGGTTATGTCGTTCGAATGGACACCGACGCTCCAGCTCTTAAAGTATTCAACTCGGAACCCGCTGGAGGTAGCAGAGGAAGAGGGAAGCCCCCACTGCGATGGAAAGATCAGGTGGAGAAGGACTTCGCGTCAGTTGGCACAGAGGAGAAACGCCTGGCGTGATTTGCTGAACTCGGCCAAAATCGCTTAGGCGGTTACAGCGCCAAAAAAAAAAAAAACTCCAGAGCTTTGCTCGGTCGGCCATTGCTACTGTTTGAACGCCACGAGCAAAATGATATAATTATTCCTTTCACGGGGGATGAAATTACAAGTAAATTTTTCCTAAAACTGAGGAATTGTGTTTTCCTTAAACGGAGTCAAATCGTTTACTCAAATTAAGGCAGCCATGTAATTGGAGCCATTTCAAGGTAATATTTCCTAAGAATAATATACTTTTTTCCTAGCATCAAGGAATGTTTTTTCTGAGTGTAGTGTGCCAATTAATAGAATGTTTTTGGTACTCTCTAATTTAAGTTTAATACCTACATACATGAAGGCTATTTAGTTAGCCTGTACTAATACCTTTAAAATGTGTTATTACCTGCACATACATACGTAGTTTACATGCATACATACATACTAGGGATGTTACGAATGTCATATTTTTCATATTCGTGTATACATTTACATATAAATATAATCCCAATCAAAGCTCGTTAGCTGTCAAGTTGGTTGTGCTTGTTACTCACACAACTCGAGGAAAAGTTAAGCTGCTTCTCTGTGCCACCGTGGTTACTTTATTCTGCTATACATATTATACTAATTAAATATATTTTAACTTACTATTTTATAAAAAATGCCTTCACAAACCTCTTTGCCTTGATAGCGTAAATTTTTGTTTACTTTTACATTTGACATTCCTTCTCTTCTTCGCAAGTATAATCGATAAAACTAGGTTGGACACCAAAAAGTTATCGGTTTAATCTGGGGTAATTTTATATTTATAATTTTGTATGGCTAATCTCCTTTTCTATATATATACATAGATATGAACATGTATGTTCATCAGTTACCAACGGACCCAGTTAAAATGATTCAGTATTTTCTAAATTTTCGCTTTGCTTTTCATCAAGACTACTAAACATATGCCTAAAACCATGCTACGAATATCAAAAACAATTGCAAAAAATTAGTTCATGTACATACAATCTTAAGTATGTATACATATAGGTACAAAGCCGTATGCATGCGCGGAGTTTTCAATCAGCAGTTATAATCAATTGTATCGCATTTCCTCTTACTCTGCATATGCCAAATGTATGCAACCATTTGCAATAGCAACTAAACACAGGGTGAAAATAAAAAATTTCTGCTGCAATACACATGCTCAACTTAAGTCATCGTTTTTAATACTTAAAAATTTTGTAAATTATTAGAAAATTGAACGAATGCTTAATCTATACAGGGTGTCCCAGAACTCAACGTCAAGCCGAAACGGGGAGACAGGATTGATTGTAAACATCATGAGAAAAATCAGAAAAAAATCTATTCCATGCAGTTTGAAAATTATGGACATTTAAGAAAAACCTAGAAATTTGGTCAAACGGTAACCATTTTTCGGTTATTGTGGTTAAGTTTTATTATTTTTGTTCATTTAAACTTTGGAACCTTAACCCTAAATAACATTTCTAGAACCTAAGTTAAAAATAATGACACAATTGCCCCAAGTTTTCTAAAATTAAGACTATTTGTTAAACTATGAATTTAAAATTTTTATAATTTGTCGAATTTGAAAGGCCCTCCTTAAAAAAAAATGTACTAAGGTGCCTTGGCAAGTGCCATTAAAAGTTTGCACATTTAATCAGGATTGTAAAATGGTACAATACTTGTTAGATTCATACTAAAAAAAAACTAGTAAAAAAATAAAAGGTCAAGTAACCCGATTTTTGCTAACCCATTTTACTCAGTTCAATTGTTTTTTATTCGCACAAGCTCTTGGTAGGTTCTTAATTTTACGGCAAAATGATGAGAGAGATGGATAGTGGACATGTTTGTCATGAGCGAGCGTGACAGATAGTGACGCCACTTTTACCAAAGTCAACAAAAGTAAGTAAAATTAATAAAATAATGAAAAATCTAGTTTAGTTTAGGTTTATTGGAATAAAAGTCAGATAGGGAAATAAACTTTTTTTATTACAATAAGTGTTCAAACTATTTACCATCAGCCTCAATACACGCCCTACATCTTCTTAAAAAAGATGTACTTATTAGCCGGGCATATCCTCGATAGTGGATGTCTTGAGAAATTCGTTCACGCAGCTCGGCTACGTTCTCAATAGGCTTTGAATAAACTTTTTCTTTGAGTACGCCCCAATAAAAAAAAATCCAGGGGATTTAAATCTGGGGAACGAGCTGGCCACAAGATAGTGCCTGAACGTCCAATCCACCTTCCCGGATATTCCTGGTCAAGGAAATCTCTTAATTGCACTGCGTAATGCGCTGGGCAGCCATCTTGTTGATACCACGTGTGGCGACGATCTGTTAGTGGTAAGTCCTCTAACAAATTTGGACAATTTTCTCGTAAAAGATGTAGGTAATTCGTGCCATTCAAGTTCTCAGGTAGGTCTAAAGGCCCAATAATTTTGCCGTTTAAAATTCCGGTCCACAGGTTTACTTTAAAGCGATACTGGGGTCTGTCTTCTCGCATTAAATGTGGATTCGCCACATGCCACTCGTGAAAATTGTGTAAGTTTATGGAACCATCTTTTTTAAATGTAAATTCATCAGACCAGAGATTTCGGATGAATTGGGGATTTTCAGTATGAATCAACACAAGCATTGTTCTACAAATCTCGAGGAAGAAGACTTTGAACTCGTTATATGTGAAACGGATGCATTTCGGCTCTTTGTAAAATACGATGTGCTTTGCTTTTGGGTATTTCCGTTCTTTCTTCAATTCCACGAACGGAAATACTTGGGTCATCTGCGACCTCTTGCAACACTTCTTCCTCGTAAAGAAAGCGAGCTCTACCTACAGCCCGTATTTGATTCGGGAAATGGCCGCCCTCTGTGAGTGAACGGTGCACATTAACAAACACGCGGTGATCCGGATAGCGCTCTAAATTTGGATATCTTTCCCGATAAAGTCTACCGGCGGCACTTGCGTTGCATCTGCATTCTCCATAAATGAGGTGCATGTTTACATATTCTTGTGAAGTGTAGCGCGTAGGCATGGTAGATAACAAGGATGCCAACACAAAAGTCCAATTCCAAAAGAGAGAAGCCAAAGTTGCCGGTATGTAATCAGCAAGTCCAATACACAAAAATCCAAGTCCAAAAAGCCAAAGTTGTCAGTACTAAATCAACACAAGCGAATACGGAAAGGTGCGCTGTAGATGAATGAGCGAAACGTACTAACTGCAGTGTTGCCGTTACAGCTGTCTACTTTGTTGCTAGTTAAATGAGGAAAATGGCTAGTTTTGCAAGAAAATCGCCCTTCAAAAAGTTGCTAGAAGGGGCTAGATTTATTTTAGTGGCTAACCGAAATTATTTTGACTAACTGGTGTCAGACTGGTAGCATAGCCATTTGCTTGGTATGGCGACTGTATCTGTTTCATTCATTTTTATTTTTTTACTCGTTTTTTTGTATGAAACTACCAATTATTGTACCATTTTGCAATCCTGATTAAATGCGCGAATTTTAATGGGACTTGCCAAGGCACTTTAGTACATATTTTTTAAAGGAGGGCCTCTCAAAGTCGACAAATTATAAAAATTTTAAATTCATAGTTTAACAAATAGTCTTAATTCTAGAAAACTTGGGGCAACTGTGTCATTATTTTTTAATTGGGTTCTAGAAATGTTATTTAGGGTTAAGGTTCCAAAGTTTAAATGAACAAAAATAATAAAAATTAACCACAATAACCGAAAAATGGTTACCGTTTGACCAAATTTCTAGTTTTTTCTTAAATGCCCATAATTTTCTAACTGCATGGGATAGATTTTTTTTTTTTGATTTTTCTCATGATGTTTACAATCAATCCTGTCACCCCGTTTCGGCTTGACGTTGAGTTCTGGGACACCCTGTCTAGTATTTTACTCTAGTAGTCAAAGTTCAAAAGGGGCATATTATATTTAAAAAAAAAAGTTATTTTGCTGCCTTTTCTCCCATGAGGCGTTTTCTTAAAGCTGGGTTATGCAAGATGCGCTTAAATATTTGCCGGCCAGATCTATCAATTTGTCGTATTTCAGTTTAGTTTTCCGCCAATCGAGAGGATTTTCACCAAGATCACCTTTAAGATGGGCCTTTAATTGAGCTTTGATTTCCAATTTTTTAATGCGTCCAGATTCTACATCCGAGCCTTCGCTGAAGGAATCAGATGTTATTTCTAGGTTGCTTATACGACTTTTAGCAGTACTTGTTGAATGCCCGCCAATGTTGCTTGATATACTACTTAACCGATTATTGTCCGCACCCTGTAGCTCGTTTCTGTAACTTTTCTCTACCGATTATTTCTCTACTGGTAGAGAATATACGTCACTCTCTACTACTCATTAGCAGTAGAGAACAGGACGGCGAATTCATATCTCGATTCGCCGTGGTAGAGAATTGTTACAGAAACGAGCTACTGGTTAGACAGTGTTAGAGCCATTTCAACAATATTATAATGGACCCTCTGCCCATGTACATATTCGCATTCGCAAAACATTCGTATCATTTAATGCGAAAGCGAATGTGTAAAATGATGCGAATGCAAATATTCGCAACATCCCTGATACATACATATTGGGCTAAAAATGTTATAGCGTTTTCGTTTCTCCATAAAATTCTGCCCTTTAAAATGCTGTGTTCTTTTGTAAAATGAATGCAATATTTTCAGAGAGCAGAGCTATTTTTTCTCACAGGGATACCCTAAAAATATGGGAAAATGCAACATATTTTGCCCTCTCTGCTAACGACGGGGGATATAATTGCCCTTTAAATTAGCTGATTAATAACAATATCACACAAAAATAGTACCTTATTTGTCTCGTTTTAGCACGCATATATCGGCAGCGTCAAAGCAGCCCAGATGAAGTGTACACATTTTTGAAATTTCATTTTGGCGCTTTTGGACCACGCCCCATTTCCTCCGCCCCAAACCTCATAATGGTTGTACAAATAACCAAATATTTCCCTTTGTTTATATACTGTATATTTTTATATTTCTGCAATTGTAGTTTAAACAAATTTTTCGCGTTGAACGTGAAAGTGCGGAATATATAATTGCAAAATGTACAAGCAGTTCCTACTACGTAAGGAGAAATTACAAAGTGGGGAGACCACAAACACAGCCAAACACGCATGTGTTATTGTTTTTATGGTAAAAATGGAATGATTGCTATACATATGTATGTATGCACTTATTGTAAATAATTTTCTTATTTAGGTTTTGCAGCAATAAAACAACTATACGCGAAGTTAGAAATCTATTTAATATGTCATATTCTTGTGCCCATAACGTGCTAAATAATGTTATGTCGTTTCTGCTTGAGCTTTCACCGAACATCATAAATTTAAATCGCTGCTGAAAAAGAGATTATAGCAAACGATTTTGGGGCAATCTGTGGCTTTTCTAGCGTATTAGGCTGCACTAATGGAACTTATACCTCGACAAGGGCGCCGAAGCATAAAATTCGCCCAACATATATAAATAGGCACGATACTATTTCCGTGACTATGCAGGGTATATTTGATGCAAATTTAAAATTTCTAGATGTTTTCACTGGTCTGCCGAGTAAAGTGCATGACTCGTGTGTATTGAAGTTATCCTTCATTGGTAAGGAATTTCAAAAGCTTTGTCTACCAATATATCATCTGTTAGGTGATTCTGCTTATCCGATCCGAAATTACTTGTTAATGCCATATAGGGATTACGGGAATTTAACTGAGCAAGAAAACACGTACAATTACAAATTTAGTCAAACTCGGGTTCGAATAGCAAACGCCTTTGGATTGTTGAAATGTCGCTTCTGGCAACTTAAGCGATTAGATTCATGAAGTTGAAACTACAGCGAGGTTTATAATGGCATGCTGTGTACTTCATAATATTTGCATAGACAAACAGGATGTTATTGATAGGTAAGAATACTGCGTTGAACCTTGTACCGTTCAGGAGCAAAATTTTCCATCCGAAGTAAATGACTCCGCTCTTACCGAGCTTGGCGAAATAAAAAGAAGCCAAATAAAGTCTCTTTTTTGACGCGTTTGTCTGAGCCGTTCCTGCTTTTGTGCCACAGCTTTTATCATTTAAAAACTTTCATAAAAATAAAAAATGTTTTATTAAGTGAAATTAATCAAAAATCGAAGACAATCTAAATAAAAAAATATTTAAAAATTTTATTTAATACAAACTTTCGTATTTATTGCAAATAAGGGAGATCATGTTCATTTGATTCAAAGAGTAACAAAGTAATTCAGTACTGTAGTAGTAATTCAGTGGTAATTCAGTACCCAAGAAATTCAGTCTTATTCAAAGTAGTTCAATCGGAACGTACATACATAGGTAATTAAAAAACTTATGGGAATCACGAGAGGTAGTAACGTGTTGAATTTACATATTTTGGTTTGTAGGCTTTAACAGAATATAAAATAAGTTCAAGTGATTTTCTCATTCTGGTCCAACGCAGTGTTGGACAAATTTTGATTGTAAGGACAATTAATATTTTGACAACTAATATTTTAACAATTAATTAATTGTTAATTACTACGAATACAATTAATAACTGGTTGATTGTACTAGAGCTGGAAAACTATCGATTTTTCGCTCAAAGGTAATTATTATTACTTGATTTTTATTTTTTCAATCAAAAATAATGATTGTTTTATGATTTTTATTTTTTCGCTCAATGATAATAATAATTATTGAGTTTTATTTTTTAACTTAAGTATAATTATCACTCAAAAAAATCAAAAGCTATACCAGCGTGATTTCCGTCGTATCCCTTTCAGAGGTAGAGACACCCTAATAAACGGAATAAGTCTCAACATTTTCAGGTCGATATTTCAATAAGTTGCGTCTGTCTGGCCTTTTCAATCATTATTTTTAAGCGGCAAAATAAAACTTGATAATAATTATTATCTCCGAGCGAAAAAAATCATATAATTATTATCTGTGATCAAAAAAATAAAAATGAAATAATAATCATTTCCGTGGAGTGAAAAAATAAAAATTAGTAATAATCATTATTCTTGAGCGAAAAAAATAGAAATCATAAATAATGATTAATTTCTGATTAAAATAATTTTACTCATAATGCTGGTCTAATATAAGGTACATACAGGGTTGTCAAAGCTGAAAACAGATGTGTATGTTTTTCAGCATTTAATCTCTAATTATTCGAATTTGCTTACTTAAATCGAATGTGCCGTTGTTGCTGTTGAAGTTTCTCCGAAATTCGAACCACTAGCAAGAGCAGTGTTTCCGAACACGCCGTATAAAGGTGATGTGGATTTGGCCGTCAATGGCCAATATGGGGATGGAGAAAAGGAAGTTGTTGTAAATGAGCGAAAGGCGCCAGTGAAAATGTTATTTGGTGAAACTTGGGCCGGAAACAAAAGGCACTTGCAATAAATTTACATCCATTTACAGAAGCCTGCAAACAAAGAGCTAAAAATATATATTATAAATTTATGGATAATAAGCAGCATATACAATTTAAGCCTGATTTAATAACTTTATCTCGCACATCCACAGCTTTAAGCTGGTTTTCTTTCAGGCAAACATTTTTCCATAAGGCTTTCGATTCTTGTAGCTTTCTCCATTCTTTCCTTATGCCGCTTCTCCCTGGCTTCCTCTTTCCTAGCAGCAATTTCAATTAGAGTTTCTTGCATGGTTTTTTTCTTTCTTTGCTTTTCTTTTAGTGAGACCTCCTTGTAACGTAGCTTCGCCTACGCTACAATAACATATTCGACATCACCCTAGCATACGCCTTACAACTGCACATAAGTACAAATATATAAACATACGTACATACATCCTGGTAGACGTACACACAAACTAACATACCAACGAGACTAAAAGCACCCTACGTACATACATACATGCATACATACGCATACACGAAGCTGGCATGGTAAGCTCATACAAATTTCGCAAACGCCAACTTGGATAATCATGTGCACCAACATATGGAAGAAATTCGCTACACAAAACACATAACGCGGAATAAGCCCACTCACTTCTCAAACAGCTCATACAAAACCAGAGCTAAAGCTTCCAGCATGAACTCAACCAGCACCAGTTGTCCGTAGGTAAGCACGGAGCGCATCCTGGGCTTCGGGCCTATTTGGGGCGCTCTTGGCTTTCCTCCTCGGAGGAAGACTGATTGGTTGAAGGGGGCTGCAAGGGGGGGAATACCCCTCAGGCAACACCCCAAAACCATTATGGGGTAGACCAATTTTTGGATACAGTCTCAAGCAGACAGGGGGCGTGGTCCGTTTGGTCTTGCCCATTTCCGAGCACCCCTGCCTGCTTGCGATACCGCGCGGATAATGGGCGCTGAAGGGGGGCGAAACACTTACCTGCAGCACCTAGCGGCCACGAGTACATACGGGGGGACTGGGCAACCTTTCGATGCCCTGGGGGACCGAACTAATCATCAGTTGTCCGTAGGTATCATCAATCTGGACCGCCAGCACCGCTGCCGCCTCCAAGGCCGATGCTACAACCGTGGGCCGCCCGCCACCATCACAAAGGACTGCGAACGCTAACTATCGCCAACCAGGGCCGCTGTCACCGTTGCCACCATCAGCGCCCCCTGCGACTGTCTTTACCACTGGGGCCGCCGCAATTATCGTCGCCCCAGGCCGCCGCTACTACGCGTATTGAGTACGGTAATCGCTACTGCGAACGTCAACCATCGTCGCCCAGTACCGCTGTCACCGTCGTAGTTAAAAAAGGCCGCATTTACCCTTCGCCACAATCAGGGCCGCATACAACACCACTGCCGCTCTCATCATTATATGGGCCACTGCCAACGTCACCGCTAAGGCTTCCACCACCACTGCTAGGGAACTGCAGGCTTCCGTCGTAGCCATCGCCGTCACAACCACCGCGACTGCTCTCATTGCCACGCTCTTCGCTACGACTGACGCGTACCACTGCCAATCTTGCTGTCACTAGTAGCACTCCCGTCGCCGTACAATTACCCGCCGAATAATCTCCGACACCGACTGCCGACTCTCTCTCTTTATCTTTCGCTCTCCCCTGCACGACAAGTTGCCGGCCTTCTAGATAGCCGCGTGTGTGTGTGGGTGTGTTCGACTTAATACATAAATCATTGTGTTTTATTTCGTGGGGGTTAGTGGGACCTTCGCTGGACTCTGGAGCGGCTGAGCATACCTCAGCCCTCGACAAAACCCACCTCATATCCTTTTTAACTATATATATATTTCTCGTATTCCAGCTGTGCGCAGTCGTTTAGTTTTTCGCATCGTGTTTTTACATATTCGTAATTTAAATTTTTTAATAAAATCAAATGGTGGTAGTTCATAATTGTGTGTGGATTAATATCACAACACTGAGGATTTGGCAATAATCTTTTTCATCTATTAAAAAACAACACTTACGGGGCAATGTTTATTGTAAGAACACCATTTTTTCTATGAATCGATATACTTTAAGCATTGTTGACGCTATTTCCATTTGAATAAGGAAATAGCGTCAATGACTTTATTTCAAAATTTTTGTTGGCTTTATTTCGCTTTTGAAAAGGTAATAATGTCAATTGACCTTATTTCCATTGACCTTGTTACCTGTCACCCAATTTCACAGGGTCAAGTGCAACTTTAACAGACTTTCGCACCTCGGTATGGAACCATATTCGTGTAGAAAAGAAAACGCTATTAGTACTTCACTAGAAGAGGTATCTTGGAACGGCGGATACCGAATGTTGCAAGCATGCAAGTAGTAATATAAAAATTATATGTTCATAAAATCTTTTAAAAAATAATACGAAAAAAAATTCTACATTGTGTTTATTAAAGTATGTTTCTTACTTACAACATTTTTCGACTGAAGGATGGAATTATTTTAGCAAATTGTTCAGATCCCCGATCATACTAGTTTTAATTGCTAAACCATGTCAATTTTAACATCTTAGTTTATGTGCCAAAATTCTACACCCTTCAGCCTGGTACTACACAGCCATGTTTTCAACCGGCCAAGGGTTGAAGAACATCTTTCTGAAGTAGCGTTACTACGAGTAGCTTCGATCGTGGCCAAATTGAAGAAAAGTGCGCTCCAAATAAAAGCAAATTTAAAATAATTTTCTGGGCATTTCTTGAGTTTTTAAAAAGTAATAATGGTAAACAATTTGTCAAAATGGAAGAAAAATCCATCAAATACTAGAAAAAAAAAATATTGTTATGGGTTACTGTTCGCCGCACAGAAATCTAAATATTTTATTTTTCGGCGTATAGTGCACCCGGTACTGTGCCATACAAATTCACCATCTACTATGGTCCAGAGCGTACGGCAACGCTAAAACTACCAATGAGAGTCTGACACCTTGACAATTCGTGGCGGGGTTGCCACTACAGGGAACATTACCAGCTAGCACATAAAAAGCGTAAAATCGGAAAAGAGACGACAACACTTTTAGACAAGGCACTCTATAGGACAATAACGTGGCGTGATCTCATTGGTGGCGTCACCAAAAGGATTTCGCGCGACTGCGATACCCAAAAATTTCTGCAAAACTGCCGTTACAAAAATCACGAGAGACTCCCGTTACCAAATTACGCGTGATGTAGAGATGGCCCCCAAAAATCGATATACATGCAGCCGTTCATTATAAAATAAAACTTTACACAATATCTTTTTCCCCTTTCATGACAAACAATGTTTTTTTTTTTGTTAAAAGTTACGATATCATGCTCCCCGACCTTTAAGGCACTCAACCTAGGCAGGTCTTTGGTGGCATTCCCCGAAACTAAGCTTTTTTATAATAGTCAATAAAGAAAGTTAATAAAGTGTCAAGTTAGGTTTACCTGCAACAGAATAACTAATTATTAATTGTTATTGATCATCAACTAATAATCAAAAAACTAATTATTAAATTTTAACGCCTTATCTACATTTACCCTCACGTAAATCTGTTATGTACTTTAAACTCAATATACATCTCCTTAATTTTCCTATAAATCTAAAGAAGAATAAATAAACCCAAACGGACTGAATGGTACATATCGATAACACAGCGACCAACTCCACAGTCGGCCATTTGTATATATGTCAGATTCAACGATTGAAGGTCGCGCAACAGTTGGGTGGCGAAACGAAAAAAAAACCCAAAAAAGGTGAAGTGAAGTGAAAATTAAAGTTAAATTAAATTGTGAAACCCAGTGGAATTGCGTAAAGCAATAAAAGAATCGCATATGCGTAGAAAAAAACGCAAACTAAGAAAAAAATCAGCTTTTGTGAAATTCTACGAAGGCAAATAAGCAAATAAACGTGTGTTCGAACAGTAGTCAACTTGACAAACAATTTCGTCGAATACAAGCAATAAAAATTGCATTAACTATAAGGCAGATAAATAGTTTCGGGGATTGCGTCACTATGCTTCGCACCGCTAACCCCTTCTAGGACCGGGCGCGGAGGAGTGGAAATAACAACAACAATAGTAATCCCACCTGAGCAACACCGCAAAACAGCGGCAACAGCAGCAACGACTACGGCAACTACAACAACGGCTAACCCAGGAGCAGCGGTAAAAACAACCGCAACAACCAGCTACACATACAACAACAGGTAACAATAATTTGACGGCTGCCATCGCACTAGCCTTATTGGCTACAACAACGATCACCCGAACGGACAACAACAACCGACTACAACAACCAGGGTTGTCAGATTTTTTATGCGCGAAATCAGTACGCTAGACTTTTTCATTCTAAAAAGTCAGTACTTTTCGGCACATTTTTATTCAAAGCAAAATTATGAATGTAAGTAAAAGATAATACCTTAAAACGCCAGAGTCCTTGATTTTAACAATATTGTGGTATATAAATAAAATATAGTTCATAAAAAAAATTTGTTATTCATTTTAATATCAGTGTACACTAGGGTGCCCATCGAAAATGCTTTTTTTCTAATTTCTACAATTTCTATATATGGAGTACTATCTAAAATTTAATCTACTTTCAAATAAACTGATACCTTATTTATTGCAATCGTATAAAAATTGTCGAATTTAGGCGACTTTCCTTAAATACGGCCATGAATTTATATGTGTGTATTAGGAATGTTAATTTTTCGGCAATTTCCGATCCCGGGATTTTCGGGACGGGTGACAGGTAATAAGGTCAATGGAAATAAGGTCAATTGACTTTATTTCCCACCCTGGTGCGAAATAAAGTCAATTGACATTATTACCTTTTCAAAAGCGAAATAAAGTCAACAAAAATTTGGAAATAATGTCATTGATGCTATTTCCTCATTCAAATGGAAATAGCGTCAACAATGCTTAAAGTATGTCGATTCATAGAAAAAAAAAAGCGTGAGTACTATGTACTCATGAAATTTGATGTGTATACATATGCGAACGGCAAAGCATAAAAGTACGTTTACATATAAATATAATCACAATCAAAGCTCGTTAGCTGTCAAATTGGTTGTGCTTGTTATTCACACAACTCGAGGAAAAGTTAAGCTTCTTCTCTGTGCCACCGTGGTCACTTTTTTTTTGCACCACATATTAGGCCATTAAAATATATTTTAACTGAATATTTTATTAAAATACCTTTCCATTCCTCCTCTTTTTCGCAAGTATAATCGATAAAACTGGGTTGGACACCAAAAAGTTATCGGTTTAATCTGAGATATTTTTAATTATAATTTTGCATGGCTAATCTCTTTTTCTATTAACAGACTAGGGGGTCAAGCTCGGAAATTAGGATAATATTTTTATATATAAAGGCGATTCAGTTACACACATACAAATGTAGGTTAGGTTAGAAATTAAACATTAATTTCACTTAATTTTATTCATTTTGCTGATTTAATTTTTTTATTCATTTTCATTTTTAATTCTTTTAATACATGACATTATCGGTATGATTGATAAAATATACTTGTATATACTTGTGACTCAAGGGCGTTAAAATATCTTGGATGGCGAATCGATGACGGCTAATAATCAATTGTAGCGCATTTCCTCCTACTATGCATATGCCTAAATGTATGCAGCCATTTGGCAAGCGAAAACAAGGTGTTTCTAATGAAAATAAAAATTTTATGCTGAAATACACATGCTAAGCCCTTCGAAATTTTGTGCTGGGATATGCGTTACAGCTTCGCAAATTTTACCCCTACCGAAACCAAAGATGTATACACATCAATAATTTGTATTACAGATAGGTTATATTAATAAAATATACAGGGTGTCCCAGAAGTAACGTGCCAAACTTTAGGGGAAGGTAGGTGGGGGGGGTGAGCTCCCTGATAAACAAAAAATTTTCAGGTAAAAGTGTCACCGTTTTTGAAATATTTACATTTTTTCGAATTTCAAAAAAATCGTGCCTTTTCATGTGTTTTCTTTAACTGCAACTACAAACCGGGCAACACTTAGTAAATTTTTTATGTAAAATACTTCCAGATAGTTGCCTCTCCATACTCAAATGCAGTGTAGTTAAAACATATTAAGGAACCATCATAAAATTAGGACTATTTCTGGATTTTTAACTTTTTGATATTTTCTTCCCCAACTTTGACTATCTCGGGTGAAAAAAAAATGTACTGAGCTATAACTTTACATTACATAAAAAAATTGCTCATTTAATAAAGGTTTCAGAAAGGTGCAACACTTACTGTTTTGAATAGAAAAAAAAAGTTATAGCCGCTTTTGTGGGTAAAGGACTGAGACACGCTAGAATGTATTTAATAGATTTAAATTGAATTTGCTCTTGTTACCGTCAAATGACATGCTAAATAGTACAAAGGTACATAATTACTTGCTTCTGACATTATTTTATGTTACTTACCGGAATTCGGAGTAGAGTCTATAACAAGGGCTATATCTATCAATATTTTGTGTGAAGGATGGGTTCACGTGAAATAAGATATACATGAGTTGTTTGAAGAAAAATTTATTCATTTATTGATAAAATATACTCAAATTGGCGACCTTCTACTCTAATACAAGCTCGGCACCTTTTGAATATTTCCAATGGTTGCCTTTCGCACTCACCTTGCACACACACAGTTTCTTTCCGCTTTAAGGAAATACGTTGGTTTTCAATTTTTAATTTTACAAACTTCCGCTCGGTTTATTCAAGTGTTAAAAAGATGACACAGTTAAAAAGATTTTTTAAAATGCTGATATTAGGGGGCGCGTGCGCGTTGTCCGACTTGAGTAGCTGAACTCCTTTTGTGCGGATTTTCGCACGACGATTGGGAGGCGGCCGTGCGCGCTCGGTAATTATTTTCGGAGTCGCGTCGACTCCACTGCCGCCAAAGTGCGCGCGCACGGCCGCTGAACTCGGCTTAAGCGGCGGCTTAGACATCATCCCCGCCCTGCAGGAATGCGTTGCTGAGCGTCTCCTGCAGCCCTTTCAGGGCGCGGATCGTGTTGCCCAGGACGCGGTGGGTGGTGCGGCCCTGGAAATTGGCCGTTTGTAGGCCTTGGGGCGTGCGCGCGATCGTCCGTTGGGCGGTCTTCTTGCGCGGCGGTTGCGGCGCATGGTTGCGCGGGTTCTTCTGCGCCTTCTTCAGCGCCTTTTTCTTCGGCGGTGCGCGCCGCTTGACGCTCCTTGGGGCCTTTGTGGCCGGTTTCCTCTTCTTGGGCCCCTGTTCCCTTGGCCCCGTGCGCGCATGCGTGTTGACTGCCACATGCAGCAGCGTGTGGTGCGCTAGCCCGCAGGTCTTGCAACTACCCGGCGAGTCGCATTCCCCGGTAGTGTGGGTGAGCGCAAGGCAGTTGACGCAGTAGCCTTGCGCGCGGGCTACTCCCAACCGTTGCGGCGGCTTCATCGCCTTGAAGGCCGGGCACGTCCGCAATGCGTGGTAACGGTGGCAGAGCCGGCATTGTAGGCAGTTGTCTGTCTCTGCCGTTGGAGCCAGGGGGCACGCCTTCCGCGCTGCCATGATGTCTTCGATCTGGAAGTAGAAGCAAAGGCAGAGAAACGAGAAGTACTTGTGTACAATGTTTAAACGGGAAGTTAAGAGCCTTAATATACAGAAGGAAAATATGTATAGAATTATCTATTGTGCTTTTGGAAGGAAGCACAGTTTGACAAGTGGCCGCGTGATAACTCCATTTTGTGTACGGACTTCCACGACACGTATGTGGTTATCAGGGCCATGGCGAACGTTTTCGATTCGTCCCAATCGCCACTCGGTGGGGGGGAGTGAATCTTCTTTGATCACGACGATGTCGCCTGGCTGAGGATCGCTTTGTGGGGTTTTCCACTTGTATCTCTTCTGAAGATCTTTGAGGTAATCTTCTTTCCAGCGACGACTAAATTGGTGGTGAAGTGCTTTGACTTTCTCCCACCGGTTTAGACTCGGGAATGGCCAACAGCGGTGCACCTCGAAGGAAGTGACCCGGAGTAAGTGCTGTCATATCAGCTGGGTCTTGAGAAAGTGCGGATAGAGGCCTCGAGTTGAGGACTGCTTCAATTCGCACCAGAAGCGTCGTGAATTCTTCGAAAGTGAACTTGTGGGTTGCAGCGGTTTTCTTTAAATGGATTTTAAAGCTTTTCACTGCAGATTCCCACAAGCCGCCCATGTGGGGGGCGCTGGGTGGTATATATTGCCAGTTGATGCCTTGAAGCGGGCGAATGCTGCTCGAAAAGCTTCGGTTGTAAGATCCGAGCATAGCTCGAGATGCACTGCCTTTGTGGAAAAACAGACAAAAACTGCAACGTATCCCTTGATAAGGGTTGTAGATCTTAGCACCGATGCTTTAATGTGGAATGGCCCAGCAAAATCTACTGCCGTTGTGGAAAATGGGAGTGAGAAACTGCAGCGCTCAGGGGGTAGAGCGGCCATTATTTGGGTGCGTGTTTGTTGCTTGTACAGCGTGCACACTTTGCATTGAAAGATGCATTTTTTAATTAGAGGTTTCAGCTTTGGTACGTAGTACTCTTGCCTTACCATTTGGAGCATTAATCGTGTTTCTGCGTGAAGAAGCAGCGAGTGTAAAAACTCCAAATATAGCTGGCAGAACCTCGATTCGGTAGGGAGAATTATTGGGTGCCTTTCATTATAGCTTAATGTGGAATGTGCTAATCGGCCATTAACCCGTAGAAGTCCGTCTTTGTCCAACGAAGGATTGAGAACAATAAGAGGACTTTTTTTGTTAAGTGGCTTTTTATCTTGCAAAGCGCTTTTTTCGCGCGGAAAATGGCGTGATTGCGCTGCGTTGATAAGACGAATTTTTGCATATTGAAATTGGTTATGTGTCAGATGCGGATAGGTGACTGTAGCTAACCCCTTTGATTTGTTGCGGGCATTGCTCACGAAGCAGAACATGTACGCAGTCACGCGGAGTGCTCGAGAGAAAGAAGAACAGCGATCAAGAAAATCGACCTCTTCTTCGAGCGCGTGATATACCTCCACCTTGCGCTTTTCTGGTGGAGATGCACTGCATGCCTTTGACCTTGGCCATGCATCCATGTGGCAAGAGAGCCAGTTTGGTCCGTGCCACCAGAGTGGGGAATTTGCCAAGTCCTGCGGTTTGCAACCACGGGTGCCGAGGTCGGCTGGGTTGTCTTGGCTGGCAACATGGCGCCATGTACCGGTTGGAAGATATTCCCCGATTTGAGAGGTACGATTGGATACATACGTCTTCCATGTACATGGTGGCTTTTCAAGCCAAGCTAGCACAATCTCTGAATCTGACCATAAGAATATGTTGCACGATTCCAATTTGAGCTGTTTTCGAACAGTTGCGACCAGTTTTGCGAGTAAGACTGCACCACACAGCTCCAGGCGTGGCAAGCTTACCGTCTTCAATGGTGCGACTTTGCTTTTTGCAACCAAGAGAGTGGAATATCTTTGGTTGCTAGCATCTGCGCGGATGTAAATCGCAGCGCAATATGCTTTTTCCGAGGCATCGCAAAACCCGTGGATTTGGGTATCTTGCCCCGGAGTGAAATTAACCCATCGAGAGATTTCGATGTGGCAGATAGCTGGCAGATTTTCTGCGAACTGTTGCCATTTTGCTAAAGATATAGGTTTGGCACATTCGTCCCAATCAACGCCATCTAGCCAAAGTTCTTGAAGAAGAATCTTTGCTTGAATCATCACTGGCGATAGCCATCCTGCCGGGTCAAAAAGTTTTGCGACAGAGGATAAGATTTGTCGCTTTGTGACGGCATTCGATGTCGATGCAGGCAGAATGGTGTAGGAAAACTTATCGGTGAGTGCGTTCCATTGTATACCAAGAATTTTGGTTGTGGGAGCGCTCTCAAATTTCAAAAAGTTGGAGTCGAGAAGATCCTCCTTTGGAAATTTTTCTAAGATGGCCGGATGATTGGCCGTTAGTTTCTTGAGTATGAAACCAGCTGACTTAAGCGCTTTGATCACTTGAAGAAGTGATTCAGTGGCGTTGTCAATATCATGACTTCCGGATAGGATGTCATCCACATACGTTTCGGTTTTAAGTATTGTGGCAGCCAAGGGAAATGTCGCTATCGTATCATCTGCTAATGGATGCAGGGTACGGATAGCGAGGTATGGTGCACAATTAACCCCGAACGTTACGGTTTTAAGACTATAATCGGTGACAGGAGAGTCAGCCGATGTGCGAAATAAGATTCGCTGAAAATCTTCATCGTCCTCATGGATGAGTATTTGACGATACATTTTTTCAATGTCGCCATTGAACACGAATCTGTGCATTCGCCATTGCAGAATGAGCAGCATGAGATCTGGCTGGAGTGTGGGACCAGTGTGCAACACGTCATTCAGGGATTTTCCTGAACCAGATGTTTTTGAGGCGTTGAATACCACGCGAACTTTGGTGGTTACCTTATCTGGTTTGACGACCGCATGGTGTGGCAAGTAGAATGAGAAGTATTTGCCATTAGCTACTATCTCACATGGCTTCGTGTGCTCCATATGACCGAGGTCGAGATATTCTTGCAACACATTGTTATACATTGTGCCTAAGTCTCCTTTTTTCTGAAGCGATCGCTCCATGCTAAAAAACTGCTGCAGTGCAGCAGACCGAGAGTGGCCCAGAGACAGCTTTTTTGGAAATTCTTCCTTGAATGGAAGTCGCACAATGTATCGACCGTTTGGGGCACGAGTCGTTGTTGTTGCATATATATGCTCACAAGCCTGATCTTCCGGGGAAATTTGTGGAGGCTGTGGAATCTCCTCCTCTTCCTAAAACTTTCGAAGCTGAGAGCTGAGAGTTGCATTCGAGCACTCTTCTACTTGTGTCGAGAATGACACCACATTTTCGGTTACTGGACCACTGAGAATCCAGCCAAATATTGTTTTTTGCGCAAGTATTGTGTCGCAAATATTTTGTATACCTTCCAGCAGGATTTGTGGAAGTATATCGCTGCCGATTACCATGTCAGTTTGAGCTGGTATGTGACAGCTTGGGTCAGCAAGTTCAAGGATCTTGAATTGCTGCCAGTTTTCACGGCT
>NW_023458557.1:7161663-7163317 GCF_013731165.1 Rhagoletis pomonella | reverse complement strand
ATTCGGTGTTGGATTCGTGGTAGGAGAGAGACTCCGTCGCCGAGTACTGGCGTTCACCCCGGTAGACGAACGTCTAGCCACAATCCGCATCAAAGCTAGATTCTTCAACATCTCGCTCATCTGCGCCCATGCCCCGACGGAAGAGAGGGATGAGGCGTCCAAGGATCTCTTCTATGAGCGCTTGGAACGTACATATGAGCGCTGCCCCCCGACACGATGTCAAAATCGTGCTTGGCGATTTTAATGCAAAGGTGGGCAAGGAAGGGATCTGTGGCGCCACTGTCGGAAAATTCAGCCTCCACGACGAAACGTCCGATAACGGACTGAGGCTGATCGACTTCGCCGGGGCCCGAAATATGGTAATATGTAGTACTAGGTTCCAGCATAAGAACATCCACCAGGCTACATGGCTGTCTCCAGATCGAAAAACGAGAAACCAAATCGATCATGTTGTGATAGACGGAAGGCATGCTTTAAGCGTTTTGGACGTACGTACACTCCGAGGGCCAAACATCGACTCGGACCACTATCTTGTTGTAGCCAAGATACGCACCCGCCTCTGTGCAGCAAAAAATGTGCGCCCAACAATGCAAGGAAAGCTTAACGTCGAAAAGCTGCAATCACAACAGACGGCCAATTTATTCGCCACTCGACTCACACGCCTGCTCTTTGAGAGCACTCTTCAACAGTCCGACGTACGCGAGCAGTGGAACCACATTTCCCGGTCATTAATTTCCGCCGCCAAAGAAGTAGTTGGATTTCAGCGAGCCCGAAAGAACAACTGGTACGATGAGGAATGTCAAGAAGCCGCAGAGAAAAAAGATGCCGCCTACAGGGCCACGCTGCGATCGGGCGCAACGCGAGCCATGTGGGACCGTTATAGGGGACAGAAGAAGGAAGCGAGACCTATTTGCCGCAATAAGAAGAGAGAGGCCGAAATACGTGAGTGTGGAGAGCTTGAGATGCTGGCCGATAGGAAGAACGCCCGAAAATTCTACCAGAGGGTTAGGCGACTTACGGAAGGTTTCAAGACCGGGGCGAACTCCTGTAAGAACAACAATGGCGACCTAGTGACCGATGTCCAGAATATACTTAAATTGTGGAGGGAACACTTTTATAACCTACTGAATGGTAGCAGCGCTGAAAGTAGTGAAGAAGACGACCCCGAGTCCCCAGTCGATGATGATGAAGTAGCTGTCCTACCGCCTGACTATGACGAGGTACGAATAGCGATTACGCGGCTGAAAAACAACAGAGCTGCTGGAGCTCACGGCCTGCCAGCCGAGCTATTCAAGTACGGTGGCGAGGAGCTGATGAGGTGCATGCATCAGCTCGTATGCAGAATATGGTCAGATGAACGCATGCCCGACGACTGGAATTTAAGTGTGCTCTGCCCAATCCACAAGAAAGGCGACCCCGCCATACGCGCCAACTACCGCAGAATCAGCCTTCTAAGCATAGGTTACAAGGTCTTATCGAGCGTAATGTGCGAAAGACTGAAGCCCACCGTCAGCGAGCTGATTGGACCTTATTAGTGTGGCTTTAGGAAAATCCACCATAGATCAGGTATTCACAATACGCCAAATCTTGGAAAAGACCCGCGAGATTAGGATCGACACACACCATCTATTTGTCGATTTCAAAGGCGCTTTCG
>NW_023458557.1:7151546-7161563 GCF_013731165.1 Rhagoletis pomonella | reverse complement strand
TATAAAAGCGTTGTATATTAAAAAGTTTTTTTTATATTATTTATTTTATTGTTATTGTTTTTAGTTGCTCCGCGCTGTTTATTGCAAAAGTCAGCTTGCCACACGTTTGACCCATATCGCATCTCTCACAAAATTGTTTCAGTATAAAAGAACTTATTAACAAACATACATGTACATTAGGCCGGGTCGATTTGTGGGGAGGCAAAAAAGTCGCCCATTGCTCTGTGAAAATCATATTCTAGGGATCAAAATAAGAAACTTTGCCGAAGGAACCATACCTCTAAAACGAATTCTTCGAACTTTTGGGTAGGGGCAAATTTTGAAAAATCCCACTTTGACCCATTTAGAGTGCTCCAATCGAGTCCAAATGTATGACCGACCCCCACTAACTTTGGAGGCCCGACCCACCGATGCCAGTGGCACACCCCCTGGAACCCCTTTGGGGGTTCACCATACAAACATTTCAAAAAATCGCCGGTTTTGCACTTTACATGAAAAAATCAGCGAAATGCCTATGTTTTTTCTTTTTGGAGTTTATTTTTCTCTTTAGAAATTTATTTAGTCAGAACATATGTAAATGAAAAAATGAATTTAACTTAGTAATAGAAAAGAAATTAAAAAAAATTATTAGAAATTAGCGTTTTTACAGCCCTTTTAAAACCAAGGCATCACTGTGATGCATTTGCATGTCGTAAACATAGTTGTGTGGGTTTTTTATTCAACCGTTTTAAAAAATGAAGGTATCACTGTGACACAATTGCAAATCGGAAAATTGCTTGTGTGCGTTTTTTAAGACACAGCTGCATGTCGTAAACTTACTTGTGTAGTTTTTTTATAGCACCTACTTAAGAAATGAAGGTTGTTTTTACAACCCTTTTTGTGGGTATTTTAAGGCACCTTCTTAAGAAATGCGCGTTTTTTGCAATCATTTTAACAATTAAGGTATCACTGAAATGCACCGCAACCCTTTTAGACAATGAAGGTATCACTGTGACACAATTGCATATCGTAAAATTGCTTGAGTTGTTTTTTTTTAAGCCACCACAAGACACAGCAGGTAGAATTGAAATTACCATTTCATTCTTATTACCTCGTCTCGTAGACCATATATAACGCAACAGTTTTTGTGAATGCATTAAGTCGTTGTGAAGAACTCAAAGTGTGAAGTGCTAATTTCAGATAATAAAATATTTCAAAAAAAATAATAAGTGAAGTGACCATTCCAATTCAAAAAGTTTACAATGAATCCACCATCCTCTACACCGCAAGATGAAGCAGCTACATCAACAACTATCGAAAACCCAATGAGTCATATACCCAAGCATGATGTTACTGTTTTTGGTGTGTCTACTGATTTAACTGATCTTAATTTACCAACCCACCTGGATATCTTGAGATATTATTTTTACTTAAGCGAACGTATTAAAACAGAACAAAAAAAGTTTTCCCATAAATCATTCACTATTCAAGTACAAGATAAGTTGATTGGAATTTGGGAAAAACTTGGTATGGAAATAATGCTGAAAAAAAGTGTATTTAATAAATTGAATAAATTGCTTGACAAGTATCAAGAGCAAATCAAGAGAAGAAACAACACCCAACAATTTACAGAGTATGTAAAATCTCTGGAAACAATTTTTTACATTGGAACATGTAAATGCGATTTGAAGGTAGCTCCATGTGCATGCGGCTGGGTTCCCGAACGCCTCAAAGAGTTCATGCACGATCAACATAATCAGAGAAGACTAACAATGGATGCATTTGTGTTGGAAACTGAAGAGCAAGGAGCAACGTCTATGTCATCAATGCCAACATACCAAGATCCCGATGATTCAACATACGCACCGCCACCGGTTCAAGAAGATATGGATAGAAGCACAAGTTCACAATACACAGAGAGATACGATTGTTTTAACTTTGCCTTGGTATGTGACAGATTTGGTGTGCCTGACAGAGTAGCATCAGCATTGGGAACCGCTCTTTTGCAAGATTTTAAAATTAAAGATAAGCATGGGAAACCTCTCCTCATGGATAAATCGAAAGTTCGCAGAGAAAAAGAGAAATGCAGACAAGAAGTGCTTCGCAAACGGTTAGATGATACCAATTTGTTAGCGTTTTCATTCGATGGCAGAAAAGATGATACTTTATTATATTAGGATGGTAAAAGAACATGAAACCGCTGAATACAAAACAACCAAATTAAATGGTTTTTTTCAACGATAAAAATATATCACTGGATGCATTAATTGGAATATGCGGACGGTGAGCCAACAAACACTGGCCCACACGGTGGAATTATACGACGATTCGAATTGCTGTTAAAAAGACTGTCTAAGCCACCGCTTAAGCCGAGTTCAGCGGCCGTGCGCGCGCACTTTGGCGGCAGTGGAGTCGACGCGACTCCGAAAATAATTACCGAGCGCGCACGGCCGCCTCCCAGTCGTCGTGCGAAAATCTGCACAAACCAGTTCAGCTACTCAAGTCGGACAACGCGCACGCGCCCCCTTAATATCAGCATTTTAAAAAATCCTTTTAACGGTGTCATCTTTTTAACACTTGAATAAACCGAGCGGAAGTTTGTAAAATTAAAAATTGAAAACCAACGTATTTCCTTAAAGCGGAAAGAAACTGTGTGTGTGCAAGGTGAGTGCGAAAGGCAACCATTGGAAGTATTCATGGTCCTTCGAGCCGGAGTAAGTGGAGATATACCGCTTTCCGGAAAACGGAATGTTTCTACCAAAATTCAATAGCGGCAAATTGCCGATGTGAGATTTTTGGGCGGCAAGAAAATATCCGCAATTTTAGTGAAACCGTTTTTGGCGAGAATAAATACGCCTTTTATGAAATTATATATATATATATGTAGGTATATGTACATATATACAAATTCTGATATATACCCCAAAATAAATTCCGTTGCAGTTTATATGCCTACTGTGTCCCACTGTGCAAGAACAAAATATTAGCACATTAAAATCACATACTTTCCTCTGCTTACCAATTTTTGCCGTTGGTCGCATAGTTCGTTGAACTTGGCTAAACAAATTGCCGAAAAACATAAGTGCACTATTTCCCATATATCATATGTACATACGTTAGCACATATAAACATTTTTACCAGTTGCATTTTCTGCAACTATTCGTATAATAGCTAAGAGAGTCGCTGCTATTTATCGAACAATACAGTCCACACGTACCAAGCGCACTCTAGCTTATTTTAATTTATTTCAATCTTGCTTTTCTCTGCTGCACTCACCAAGCTAAGAGAACGTAAATCAAAGCCCGCTCTCTCAGCGGTGAGCGGCTCTTTACGTATTATTATATCCACTTGTGCATTCCCGCACACATACATACATACGCACTATAATCAAAACAAATTCTCTGTTGTTTTCGTTTCTTAACTCACCACTGCTGTGACAAAGCATAGCTTAGCCATATACTCGGCTTCATACGTAAATATTTGTACATACATACGTACGTACATTTTTACATTCTACATATTCTGCACTTTTGTACATACGTGCTAACAAAGAATATTGTCACACGAATATTATCCATAACGCGATAAGAAGTGAGTTCAAGATATCAGATACATGCAACCCAGTAGGGAAAGCTCCCGAATTGCATTGGTCTAAATAGTGATAAATACCCACTACTTATTCAGTATTTACATAATTATTCACATTAAATATTTATACATACGTATATTTCACCACGTATATAAAAGTGAAAAGTGTTTGTGATTTTTTTTTCTCGTACTGAAATTTTTCAAATCCATATTCCGCGGATTTAATTGGGGCGCTCCGTTTTCCACGTAATAAAAAGTGCTGAACCAAAAATTAAAGCAAATATAATTTCACGTAATTTGCAAGAAACAAAAAACACAAACACCGCCACAAAATCTTAAAATTCTTTTCCTGATTTTCTGTGGCACAAAGTGCAATTTTTACTCGTTTGACATATATTTTTCTAATTTTTGCGAACGTTATCTGGGTGGTACTCAGTAAAATTTGATACATTTTTCTCTCAATTTTTATACGTGTGACCTTCCACAGCATTAAAAATGCCACTTGGACACAGTCCACCAAAAATGTCTGAAATCGAGACAAGGTCAAAAACTGCTTCGCAAGAAGCCACCGGTGGTAAGAGGGAACCCTCACCGCGCCCGAAACCTAAAACCTTTGACCCATCCGCTCAAAAGTTTATAGCGGAAAGTGACAGTATCATGAGATACTGTGCAAGATTCAGTGATGCACCGATCCAAGACCACACTGAATCATATCTTATGATAAAAGACAAATCACTAGATGATTGTTGGGCACGGCTTCAGTCCGCCTATGATTTGGTTTTTTCAAAGCCAGATGACAGCCTACCCGAAAACTTTAAGAGTTCGGTAGAAGGCAAGTACTTCACTTGCCTTGAATTATATGAGGTGACCAAAGCTAAAATTGCCGATCAACTGTCGTTGATTAAAGCAATCGCCGCACCGAGTCCACCCCCCCACGTGGAACACACCTCGGCAGAGGCAAACGTTTTTCTTCAAGTCCCACCTTGTGACACGGAGACATTTTACGGTGGTTACGAAGAATGGCCCGCTTTTCGTGACATGTTCACAGCGGTGTACATCAACCACCCGAAGCTCTCCCGTGCTCAAAAACTGTATCACCTCCGGTACAAAACTCAAGGAAAAGCCGGTTCCATCGTCAAGCAATACCCGCTCAGCGATGATAACTTCGAGCTGGCCTGGGAAGCTTTACGGTCACGATACGAAAACAAACGTATCTTGGTTGACAACCAAATTAAAATTTTGATGACCTTGCCGACTATTCAATCCGAGAATAGCGAGCAACTTCAAAGGCTGCAAACATCAATTAACAACTGTCTGTCAGTTCTTAATTCCCAAGACGTCCAGACAGACAGTTGGGATCCCATATTGGTGTACATTTGCTCATCCAAATTGCCCGAAACCACACTGTCACTTTGGGAACAATCTCTTCTCGAAGAGATTTACCCTCATGGTCACAAATGGACGATTTTCTTACTTCAAGATACGAAGTAGTCGAAAGACTTAACCGGCTTCATCCAAGCCAAAATAAACAAAAACCAGTCGCTCATCAAAATGCTGCGCAAAACAGGTCCTTTAACAGGACTCAAACCTTTGTGGCAGAACCTAAGAGGGAACCAACTTGCTCTTACTGCAAGTCCCCTCATCCCATTAGAGTCTGCCCACAATTTAAGCGAATTTCGGTACCGAACCGAGTACAATTCGCAAACCAAACCAAGCTGTGCAAAAACTGCCTTGGTAATTCCCATAGCACTAATGAGTGTCCGAGCAAGTGGTCATGTACACATTGCCAACAACGGCATCACTCCCTGCTGCACATGAATCCCAAACCACAATCTCGACACTCCAGTGCGCGAGCGAATGAAACCGCCGCACAACACACTACTGCCCAGTCGACACCTCCCGCTCGACAAGCGCAGTCAAGCTCCGATTCCAGCGAGCAACCGTGCTGTTCCAAACAAGCACAAATACAATCATTGCACACCGACAATGATAGCAAAATTCTCCTTCCAACTGCCATAGTCGCAGTTGAACACGAGGGTGAATTGTTTCAACTTAGAGCCCTGATTGATCAAGGCTCACAAAGAACTTTCATTTCCTCGAAAGTTCAAAAACGGTTGAAACTACCATTCGAACATTCCAAGTTCGAAATTTCCGGCATGGGTGGACATGTAGTACAAAGCTCCTCAAAGCTTTGTCCACTCACATTGGTAGCACCAAAAACCATGCAACGGATAAACACACAGGCTATCGTGTTACCTCAGCTCACGAGGCACATGCCTACATTCACCATTAGCCGTGAAAACTGGCAGCAATTCAAGATCCTTGAACTTGCTGACCCAAGCTGTCACATACCAGTTCAAACTGACATGGTAATCGGCAGCGATATACTTCCACAAATCCTGCTGGAAGGTATACAAAATATTTGCGACACTATACTTGCGCAAAAAACAATATTTGGCTGGATTCTCAGTGGTCCAATAACCGAAAATGTGGTGTCATTCTCGACACAAGTAGAAGAGTGCTCGAATGCAACTCTCAGCTCTCAGCTTCGAAAGTTTTGGGAAGAGGAGGAGATTCCACAACCTCCACAAATTTCCCCTGAAGATCAGGCTTGTGAGCATATATATGCAACAACAACGACTCGTGCCCCAAACGGTCGATACATTGTGCGACTTCCATTCAAGGAAGAATTTCCAAAAAAGCTGTCTCTGGGCCACTCTCGGTCTGCTGCACTTCAGCAGTTTTTTGGCATGGAGCGATCGCTTCAGAAAAAAGGAGACTTAGGCACAATGTATAACAATGTGTTGCAAGAATATCTCGACCTCGGTCATATGGAGCACACGAAGCCATGTGAGATAGTAGCTAATGGCAAATACTTCTCATTCTACTTGCCACACCATGCGGTCGTCAAACCAGATAAGGTAACCACCAAAGTTCGCGTGGTATTCAACGCCTCAAAAACATCTGGTTCAGGAAAATCCCTGAATGACGTGTTGCACACTGGTCCCACACTCCAGCCAGATCTCATGCTGCTCATTCTGCAGTGGCGAATGCACAGATTCGTGTTCAATGGCGACATTGAAAAAATGTATCGTCAAATACTCATCCATGAGGACGATAAAGATTTTCAGCGAATCTTATTTCGCACATCGGCTGACTCTCCTGTCACCGATTATAATCTTAAAACCGTAACGTTCGGGGTTAATTGTGCACCATACCTCGCTATCCGTACCCTGCATCAATTAGCAGATGATACGATAGCGACATTTCCCTTGGCTGCCGCAATACTTAAAACCGAAACGTATGTGGATGACATCCTATCCGGAAGTCATGATATTGACAACGCCACTGAATCACTTCTTCAAGTGATCAAAGCGCTTAAGTCAGCTGGTTTCATACTCAAGAAACTAACGGCCAATCATCCGGCCATCTTAGAAAAATTTCCAAAAGAGGATCTTCTCGACTCCAACTTTTTGAAATTTGAGAGCGCTTCCACAACCAAAACTCTTGGTATACAATGGAACGCACTCACAGATAAATCGACATCGAATGCCGTCACAAAGCGACAAATTTTATCTTCTGTCGCAAAACTTTTTGACCCGGCAGGATGGCTATCGCCAGTGATGATTCAAGCTAAGATTCTTCTTCAAGAACTTTGGCTAGATGGCGTTGATTGGGACGAATGTGCCAAACCTATATCCTTGGCAAAATGGCAACAGTTCGCAGAAAATCTGCCAGCCATCTGCCACATCGAAATCCCTCGATGGGTTAATTTCACTCCGGGGCAAAATACCCAAATCCACGGGTTTTGTGATGCCTCAGAAAAAGCATATTGCGCTGCGATTTACATCCGGGCAGATGCTAGCAACCAAAGATATTCCACTCTCTTGGTTGCAAAAAGCAAAGTCGCACCATTGAAGACGGTAAGCTTGCCACGCCTGGAGCTGTGTGGTGCAGTCTTACTCGCAAAACTGGTCGCAACTGTTCGAAAACAGCTCAAATTGGAATCGTGCAACATATTCTTATGGTCAGATTCAGAGATTGTGCTAGCTTGGCTTGAAAAGCCACCATGTACATGGAAGACGTATGTATCCAATCGTACCTCTCAAATCCGGGAATATCTTCCAACCGGTGCATGGCGCCATGTTTCCAGCCAAGATAATCCAGCCGACCTCGGCACCCGTGGATGCAAACCGCAGGATTTGGCGAATTCCCCACTCTGGTGGTACGGACCAACATGGCTCTCTTGCCACATGGATGCATGGCCAAGGTCAAAGGCATGCAGTGCATCTCCACCAGAAAAGCGCAAGGTGGAGGCATATCACGCGCTCGCAGAAGAGGTCGATTTTCTTGATCGCTTTTCTTCTTTCTCTCGAGCACTCCGCGTGACTGCGTACATGTTCCGCTTCGTGAGCAATGCCCGCAACAAATCAAAGGGGGTAGCCACAATCACCTATCCACATCTGACACATAACGAATTTCAATATTCAAAAATTCATCTTATCAACGCAGCGCAATCACGCCATTTTCCGAGCGAAAAAAGCGCTTTGCAAGATAAAAAGCCACTTAACAAAAAAAGTCCTCTTATTGTTCTCAATCCTTCGTTGGACAAAGACGGACTTTTACGGGCTAATGGCCGATTAGCACATTCCACATTAAGCTATAATGAAAGGCACCCAATAATTCTCCCTACCGAATCGAGGTTCTGCCAGCTATATTTGGAGTTTTTACACTCGCTGCTTCTTCACGCAGAAACACGATTAATGCTCCAAATGGTAAGGCAAGAGTACTACGTACCAAAGCTGAAACCTCTAATTAAAAAATGCATCTTTCAATGCAAAGTGTGCACGCTGTACAAGCAACAAACACGCACCCAAATAATGGCCGCTCTACCCCCTGAGCGCTGCAGTTTCTCACTCCCATTTTCCACAACGGGAGTATATTTTGCTGGGCCATTCCACATTAAAGCATCGGTGCTAAGATCTACAACCCTTATCAAGGGATACGTTGCAGTTTTTGTCTGCTTTTCCACAAAGGCAGTGCATCTCGAGCTATGCTCGGATCTTACAACCGAGGCTTTTCGAGCAGCATTCGCCCGCTTCGTTGGCAGACGAGGTTTTCCCTCAAAAATGATGAGCGACAATGGAAAAACGTTCATTGGCGCCCAGCGCGCAACAGAACGCGACTTCGTTAAATTCCTTAACGAATGTTCCGCAGACATTGTCAAAAAATATGCCCCTCAAGGCATCAACTGGCAATATATACCACCCAGCGCCCCCCACATGGGCGGCTTGTGGGAATCTGCAGTGAAAAGCTTTAAAATCCATTTAAAGAAAACCGCTGCAACCCACAAGTTCACTTTCGAAGAATTCACGACGCTTCTGGTGCGAATTGAAGCAGTCCTCAACTCGAGGCCTCTATCCGCACTTTCGCAAGACCCAGCTGATATGACAGCACTTACTCCGGGTCACTTCCTTCGAGGTGCACCGCTGTTGGCCATTCCCGAGTCTAATGCGGAAAACCTCTCTCTACTAAACCGGTGGGAGAAAGTCAAAGCACTTCACCACCAATTTAGTCGCCGCTGGAAAGAAGATTACCTCAAAGATCTTCAGAAGAGATACAAGTGGAAAACCCCACAAAGCGATCCTCAGCCAGGCGACATCATCGTGATAAAAGAAGATTCACTCCCCCCCACCGAGTGGCGATTGGGACGAATCGAAAACGTTCGCCATGGCCCTGATAACCACATACGTGTCGTGGAAGTCCGTACACAAAATGGAGTTATCACGCGGCCACTTGTCAAACTGTGCTTCCTTCCAAAAGCACAATAGATAATTCTATACATATTTTCCTTCTGTATATTAAGGGTCTTAACTTCCCGTTTAAACATTGTACACAAGTACTTCTCGCTTCTCTGCCTTTGCTTCTACTTCCAGATCGAAGACATCATGGCAGCACGGAAGGCGTGCCCCCTGGTTCCAACGGCAGAGACAGACAACTGCCTACAATGCCGGCTCTGCCACCGTTACCACGCATTGCGGACGTGCCCGGCCTTCAAGGCGATGAAGCCGCCGCAACGGATGGGAGTAGCCCGCGCGCAAGGCTACTGCGTCAACTGCCTTGCGCTCACCCACACTACCGGGGAATGCGACTCGCCGGGTAGTTGCAAGACCTGTGGCTTAGCGCACCATACGCTGCTGCATGTGGCAGCTAACAGGCCCGCGCGCACAGGCCAACGAAACCAGCAGCCCAACCGGGCCAAATCGACATCATGCAAGCCCATCAAGCGGAGGGCACCGCCGAAGAAAGGTGGGCAGAAGAAGGCGCAGAAGAACCCGCGCAACCAGGCGCCGCAACCGCCGCGCAAGAAGACCGCCCACCGGACGATCGCGCGCACTCCCCAAGGCCTACAAACGGCCAATTTCCAGGGCCGCACCACCCACCGCGTC
>NW_023458557.1:7151135-7151446 GCF_013731165.1 Rhagoletis pomonella | reverse complement strand
AATCGGAGGTATGTGCAAGATCGCATTTAGAGTGCATGAGGGCGTCAGGCAAAGGTGCCAGCGATGCCGCTTTGCTTAAATTTAAGCAAAATTGCTTAAGTTTATCCTGCCTGTTAAAATATTAAACTTTTCTTCGTTTTGTTAAATATTTTTATTAAAATAGTCAAAAATAATAATTTTCCTCAAAAATTCATAGTCAAAAGCATGATAAAAACATTACAAGGTAAATTCATTCTCTCATTTCGTCGGCCATGATTTTTTTCTGACGTTTGCCAACATTTTAAAATCATATAAAATTGAAAATAAAAAAA
>NW_023458557.1:7145765-7151035 GCF_013731165.1 Rhagoletis pomonella | reverse complement strand
TGCTTTGGTTGATACAAGTTTTCAATTAATTTTGTGAACTTGCTGTAGACTTGAATCAGCTAATCGTTTATTATTGGAAAAAAGTTTCAATTTGACACAAAAAAAATTTACTCGATGGTTGTTGTGTTTACTTTCTTCTTTTATTTGAATATCCTAAGCATAAAAAATACATACATATTTACATAAACAGTTACTAGTATAAATAATACATATGAATATGGTGGTAAGAATTTCCTAAAAATAAACGATAAAACAGGAACAGTCGTGCGAATACTCAGGTCAATATCTTCTGCTGGAAGTGCTGGTTTAAGTATACTCCTTTCCTTTTTCCTTGGCTAAATAGAAACTTTCAAATTATAATTAACATGAATTATATATCCACTGAGAAACCCCGGTTGGCATCAATCTTTATATTTTTAAATAACTAAGCGCACACCAAAACAACTCGCGGCGATAGCAAAACTGAAACTGAGATAAACAAGTCTGGGCATGTCATAGCACACACTTTTCTTTCTCTATCTAGCGCAGTGATCGACACGCCATAGCTTACTGTGCGCTCTGTGACCACATGCGTGTTTCACCTATATACGAACAGCGGTAGCGGAGCAATGATTTCCACGCACACAGTCTCATTCATTGAATCGTTTTTATGCAATGGTCGGCATACTAGCGCATTCAAACGATTCAATAAGTGGAACTGCGTGCATTGCTCAACTGGCGCTCTTCGTATGTGAAACACACATGTGCTCAGAGAGGGCTCAGCATTCTTTAGGGGTGGCTCACAAGCATGAATATGTTCCGCTCTCAAGCCAAATCGTGATTGCCTCAACTAAAATTTGGTAACTATGACTAAACCATGTGTTGAAAGAAAGCTTATCTGCATTAGCAGAGCTTAATTACATCCTTTTATGAACCATACGTTAAATTGAATGGAATTTGTAGAAATATGCTTCAAAGAAATATTTATTATTATTTACCAAACCCTTCAACTAAATTAACGATTTGGTACAACCTAGATGAATATTAGAAGCTTTAGTATATTAAGTTATAATTACCAACCCATGGTAATAGTTCCCAATCCTTGGTAACAGTTCCCAAATATTGTCAAAATTCGGAAACTAAATATCTTTAGTTGTCGAAACTAATCCTTTTTCTCACTGTAGAGCAGAGAGCGCGAAAAGCGAAAAAAAGCTAGCTATGTAAAAGTTATTGTTTCAAAACTTGCAATATTAAATTTTTAAATATAAAATTTGCAAATCAACCACCCTGCAATTTTATTTTTTTAATGGTATTAGGCTCTTATTTATCCAAATTTTCAGGTAATAAAAAAGATACAGTTCGGATGTTACTTGTTGTCGTAGACGTTTTTTTTTTTAAATTTATGGCTTACTTTTATAAAATCACATAACGCTGTTTCCAAGTGGGCTACTCATATATTCATTAAAAGATAATTTGTCACCCGTCTGAAATAAAAAAAAATTTAAATCAGAAGGATAAAATAGTATTTTGTTATTAATTCAAAAGTAAATAATTGTAGTTCAATGACGAGGGGGGGTGGATCAATCCCCCCAAATCCCTCCCCCCTGGCTACGCCAATGTTTCGACAGAACACATTTAAAATTCATTGTAAACTGCTTTGAGATCGTTGTATAATAACCTCCTCCTTTTTTGGAAGACGGTTAAAAATTATTTTATACATACACTTGTGATCAGCTGATTAAGTCATCAACATTTTGATCGATTGTGGCTGCTTATTTTTTTGTTTATTTAATGTTTATTAATTTTCCATAAAAGCCTAGCTTTTTATATAACAAACAAAATATAAATCCACATTTCAAACTTTGTGCAAAAATTATACAAAATCTGCAAAATTTCAGCTCGATTTTCACCTTTTTATTCAGATTTTTGGGAATTTTTTTGAGTATGCAAATCAAACCTATTAAATTCCGAGGTAATAATGTTCAAGTTTAAAGGGGCTAAATAATCGCGTTGATTTTTAATAGTTTTTTTTCTTGTAGCATTTGGTTAGTTAATCGGTTGTCGAGAATGCTAAATTACGGTCTGCTAAGAAGGAACATAGCAAAATTTCAGCCGTTTTTGCGTTCATTACATTTTCACGGCAGTCTTAAAAAAGTCGTCTACTTTTTTCTGACTTTTTATGCTGCTACAGCTTTTTTGGTGCTTTTGCGAGCATGCGTGTTGCAATAGATCAGCTCTTCCTGATTTGGCTTTTAATGTGCAATTGCAAACATTGCAATAAGCCTCGTAACCTCAAGTGTTTACAAAACCAGCCTTTGGACGCGAGATCCTTAGTCCAAGAATCCAAAAAAAATGCGCGTACGCTTGGATTGCATCATAGTTAAGTCATCTATGTCCAAAGAATAAATATATTTTGTAGAAAAGTGCTACGAAAAAAAAGCTTGTAAAGATTTGTTAAGAAAATAATTCAAAATTAGTTCTACTTAGAAGATTTAGTAACAGAGAAAAATTACTGGGAAGTTAAAAAACGTAATTTTTACACAAAAAACGTCCGAACGTCAACAGGATACAAAAAACGTCCAAATGACGTTAAAAACGTCAATCTGGCAATGCTGACTGTATTGGCCGATGAACAACAGCGACTCTCTTAGCTATTATGCGAATATTTGCAGAAAATGCAACTTGTAAAAATGCTTATATGTGCTAACGTATGTTCATGTGGTATATGGGGAAATAATGCACTTATGTTTTTCGGCAATTTGTTTAGTTAAGTTCAACGAACTATGCGACCAACGGAAAGAATTGGTAAGCAGAGGAAAGTATTTTATTTTAAAGTGCTACTATTTGGTTCTTGCACAGTGGCACATAGTAGGCATATAAACTGCAACGGAATTTATTTTGGGGTATATATCCGAATTTGTATATATGTACAAATACTTATATATATGTATATAAGTTTGGCGGTATGTGGAGCTATACCGCTTTCCGGAAACGGAATTTTTCTACAAAAATTTTAATAGCGGCAAATTGCCGTTGTGGAATTTTTGGGCGGCAGGAAAATATCCGCAATTTTAATAGAACCGTTGTTGGCGTGAAAAAATACGCCTTTTAATAAATTATATAAATATATATATATGCATGTATGTATATACGTATGTATGTCCGTTTGCAGTTTATTAGAAATAATATAACTTTTACGAAAATGGAAGTTATATTATTTAAATTTTTAAGGAAATTAAAAATTTGCCTGTTTACCCCTTTCCTTGATTTATGTAGATGTGCTTATGTGGCTTCTTTGCTTTGACTGTTGTTATGGCTATTGTTGGCTGCTGATTGTGGAGTTGCAGATGCTGTTGATGGCTGCTGATGTTGTTGATGGCTCCTTATTCTGGCTGCTTGGCTGAAAGCTTGCCTTGGTTTTGTTGGTTTTATGATGATTTTTATTTAAATTTTTTTTTAATGTATGTACATATATAGATATGTTTATGTATTTTCTTTCTTTTAGTTTGCGATATGTATGTACATGCTGATGTGCACTTTGCGACACTTTGTTTTTATCTCAAAAACAATTTTTTTAGTTTTCACTCTGAGTTAGCGATATGTACAGCACAAGGGTAAGTACGTGTATTTCGCTTGCATGTGTACATATGTAGCACTGTATGTATGAGCGCACTTTGTCTTTTGTGTTTAGTTAATAGTTTTTATATACGTTTTTTGTGCGGACGTACGGTTGTTTCGATTTTTTTATTAATCTTAATTTTTATTTTTTATTTTTTGGGGCTAGGCCAGGGTTGGCTGCGAAGGACCAGGAAAAAATCCACTGGTCGCCGCTCGCATTCACCTTGCACACCCACTTTTTCCGATACAAGGAAAGACTTTGTTTTCAATTTTTAGATTCAATTCACAAAATCTTTGATCGTTTATTTAAACATTTAGTTTAAAAGTATATAGCTATATATGTTTATGTCTGTATATTTACAGATATGAAGACACAGTTTATTTCACAAATCCGGGTAACAGCCGTGTCGACTCAAGTAGCTAGTTTTAGAAGGGCGCGTGCGCGTTGACCGATGTTAGTAGCTGAACTGGCTATTAATTTGCCACGAGGATGGTAGGCGGCCGTGCGCGCTCGGTAATAATTTAAACACTTGTAAAACTAATTTTGAATTGCCCGACCCACACCGTTGCTTATGCCAGGATTTTAGCTCTCATTCCACATGTTTGATATATCAGATCCGCTTTTCAGCATTAAGAAATCGGTACTGTCCTCTCTCAATAAATGAATCATTAAAATAAAGACATAAAATCGGCTGATGAATTTAGTTCTGTAGTTGAACAGTTTTAGATCTCGACACTTAACAAACTCCTGCCTATCGTGACTCGGCGCAAAAATTTAAAATAAATACTGGTTTCGGACGTCATGCGGACTACGCCCCTCTTGCGGATGGGCGGGAATGGAGGGTAAAAACCGTTGGGAGTATTATTACTGTTATTAGTGATAGACTACAGACAAGTGAATAAAAAATAATATCTGATATATTTCCACTTTCACGCATTGATGACATCTTAGATCAACTAGGAAGAGCAAGATATTTTTGCAATTTAGATTTAATATCTGGATTTCACCAGATTGAACTTGAAGAAAACTCTAGAGACATAACATCCTTCTCTTCAGATCAAGGATCATACAGAATCAAACGTTTACAATTTGATTTAAAAATCTCACCAAACTCTTTTCAAAGGATGATTTCACTGGCATTCTCTGGATTAGGCCCAAATAAAGCTTTCGTCTATATGGACGACCCCATAGTAGCAGGATGCTCCGAAAACCATATGATCTCAAATCTCAAACAAGTTTTCGACATTTGTAGACAGACAAATTTAAAATTACACCCAGATAAATGTACATTCTTTAATTCTGAAGTAGCATTTCTAGGTCATAAACAGGGAACGAATTTTAAGGAAATTGCCTTTTTTCTGCTAAAGAGATAGAGTATATTCGATTAAGAATGTCCACGATTTAGCTTTCCCTGATTCCATATATACACATTTGATGTTGCCTTTTTTTGCCTTTTTTAAGATATTTGCCTTTTCTAAGATATTTGCCTTTTCTGTTTTTAAAAAAATGATTATAGCATTTACAATTTTTTATTTTTTTTTTTGCCTTTTTATAACAATTATATTCAACAATTTATATTGAGCTCGAGGCCGTTTTAAATGAAAATTTTATTGTGGAAAAGCAAGAATAATTTGAAAAAATGGTAGAAGTGATAGCTTTTCGGAAATCACCA
>NW_023458557.1:7141192-7145665 GCF_013731165.1 Rhagoletis pomonella | reverse complement strand
ATATGGTGGTAAGAATTTCCTAAAAGGAAACGATGAAACAGGAATAGCCGTGCGAAAACCCAGGTCAATATCTGCTGGAAGTGCTGGTTTAAGTATACTGCTTTGCTTTTTACTTGGCTAAATAGATACTTTCAAATTATAATTCACATGAATTATATATCCACTGAGAAACCCCGGTTGGCATCAAACTTTATATTTTTAAATAACTATGGGCACACCAAAACAACTCGCGGCGATGGCAAAACTGAAACTGAGACAAACAAGCCTGGGCATGTCATAGCATACACTTTTCTTTCTCTACCTAGCGCAGTGATCGACATGCCATAGCTTACTGAGCGCTCTGTGACCACACGCGTGTTTCACCCAAGATTGATAGAATACAAGATTGCGCCAATGAGAGAGGATTTTTGAGCGTAGTTTTTGCGTGACGTCATCTTGGTGCAATTGCGAGAGAGAAATGCGAAAACGCATATAAAGATATGTAAACAATGCAGAAAATTGTATTTATTTTAATATTACATGGCCCAATTTTGCAGGAATCAATAAATATACAAAGATTGGTTAATTAGGAACACGTAGCAATTATTTTGGACATGTAGCTTTTTAGGTAAGTACGATTTTTAGCACATGAAAAAATGGATGTATTAACAGTGTTTGAAATTTCATGTAGACCAAAAGGAAGGTGTGCCAAAAAGTGAGTTTTAGGACTCGCCATTGTAAAAAGCCATGCAGAGTGCATATTTATATTTGTGGACGGTAGCCAACCACCATAAACTCTACAGCGGTTGACTCCACAGCTTTTATTTGATGACTTTTGTACCATTTCCGAGAGGATGCATGAGTGTGGCTTCTTTGGAGACCAATATTCTATGTAAGTAAAACATAATTTCAGCTGAACTTTTAAATGTATAATAATTTGGGCACTGTTTTGTATTAGGTATGTAACAGCGCGGTAAGATGCCGCTTGAATTAGCGCATGGCGACCTTATCCACTGGTGCATTACCTTATACCAGCACTAAAAAGAATCAGGTAATAACAAAAATAAGTAAGTAGTCAAGTTCATGTATCTATTTACTGTATAAACTGCTTTTGTATGTATGCCATTGCCAGCAAACTTCCCCAGCAACTGTCTACATTTACCATGGAAATATACCTACTACAATTCACCAAGGAAAGGCCAAAATAGTTCCATGTAGAAGCTCATAGCTCACACATATAGCACAAAGATCGATTTGGTGTTTGGTTTGTTTGCGTCCGTAGGAAACGAAAAAAAACTTATATCGCACGCTTTCCTTTTGTTTTCACTATTACACTTTGCCACTGCACACTTCATTTTGCTTTGTAATGTCTCAATAATTGTTTAAAACCACGCAGAAATATTAACGCACAAATATTAAAATTGTCATTTGGTTTTTTCGTATGCTCACAATCAACAATTGCACCAAGATGACGTCACGCACACAACTGGTTCCGTTAAAATCACAAAGAGCGGATTAGCGGTACCGCGATTGGCGCAATCTCTATTTCTCTCAATAGTGTGTTTCACCCATATACGAAGAGCGGTAGCGGAGCAGTGATTACCATTCACACAGTCTCATTCATTGAATCGTTTTTATGCAATGGTCCTAGTATGCCGACCATTGCATAAAAACGCATTCAAACGATTCAGTAAGTGGGACTGTGTGCATTGCTCAGCTGGCGCTCTTCGTATGCGAAACACATAAACGCTCAGAAAGCGCTGAGCATTATTTAGGGGTGGCTCACAAGCATGAATATGTTCCGCTCTCAAACCAAATCGTGGTTGCCTCAACTAAGATTTGGTAACTATGACTAGGGACACGAATGTCGATACGATACGATACCATATCGATACTATTGGCATTCGATACCGATATTTTCTACTCGATAGTTTTAAAACGATACTTTTTGGAATCGAGTACCAGAACCCTAGTATCGTATCGAATGTCATAAACTCAAATTCCAACACTGAGAGAAAAAATTTTAGAATTAAAAAAAAAACGTGCTAAATCGAAAAAAATACGCATATGAAAGAGCACCAACCCAACTCGTTTTAAATTTGAGTATATACGTTATAAAATATATGGTTGTGAAGTGCACAGATGCTTTTTCGTAATTAAGAAGAAAAAAAAAAATTATTTTATGTTCCGTCTGATGGTAATTGGACCCGGACCCTCTTGGCCGCAACCAATTGTATCAAGCGTCTTTGCACACTCAGCTATAGCCATACATGTAAAGGTGTTTTCAAATGTTGAGTTTGAATCAACATCACAGCGCGCGATTAGTGCATTATGTCATACCATGTATGTGTTGTCACCGCTGTGCATGCTTTGTATACATATACTTTCTTAATTACATATGAAAAAGCATCCGAGACGTGCAAAACGCCATCCGTGTAGTGAAAAATGCTTCATTTTAATACGGGCGTATTTGAATTGAATATTTCCATTATATGTACGTAGTGTATGTATAATGGAAAAATCCATTTTGTTAAGACTTTTCACTTGATTTAAATACGAACATTTTTAAACGGTAATCAAATAAAAGATTTTTATTCTTACAACGCGTTTTTTTTCTCAGTAAAGGATAATGTTATTAACAGCTCAACCTAATATTACCGGCGAGAGTTTTTCTACGCACGCACGCAAGTTTTTCTCATTTGATAAGCCCAAATCAATTTGCGTGCGTAATTTCTCAGAGTTGCATTACTGTCATATTTACAGAAGTTTGCCGAGAAAAATTTGAATTCATAGTCGCGCCAAAATGCCAATTGAGCATAAACGTCAAATCGAAATGTCACGCAAGACAAATCTTGGAATTTGAGTTAGCTTTTTACGCACGCATATAAGGTTGGCATGTAACAATTCTTCCCGATATAAATTGGGCTTTAAAGTGCAGAAATTTGTACTTTGGTTAGGATTGCATGTGGTGGGATTTGAACTCGCGGCCTCGGTGTTTAAGTCAACACCTCAATCTCTACCTGTTGTAATAATAATAAAGTCCGGCGCTTACACAATATCTTAGTGTTTGGCCGAACTTCTCCTCCGATGTGTCGCGTGGGCCTTAATGTTGTGGCACAAAGGGGGTACCTACAGTTTTATGTCGACTCTTAACGGCGATTGTATTTTATGGGAAACTGTTTTTCATTTTCAAGGTTTGCGCACTTCTAACCACTACACCCCAGTGGCCTATATGCGAGACCTATATTCAGATAAATTTTTTGGTTTTTGGTATCGATATTTCGAATATCGAGTCTTTTTATTCCGATATTAATGGGTACCCGATATTTTTAAAGCGATACTTTAAATGAGTACCATATCGATACTTTCGGTTCGATATCGTGTCCCTAACTATGACTAAACCATGTGTTGAAAGAAAGCTTGTCTGTATTAGCAGAGCTTAATGACATCCTTTTATGAACCATACGTTAAATTGAATGGAATTTGTAGAAATATGCTTCAAAAAAATATTTATTAGTATTTACCAAACCCTTTAACTAAATTAACGATTTGGTAGAACCTAGATGTATAATAAAAACTTAAATATATTTAGTTATAATTACCAACCCAATCCTTGGTCATTTTGTCAAAATTCGGGAACTAAATATCTTTAGTTGTCGAAACTAATCCTTTTTCTCAGTGTATAAAATGATTTTTATATTAACGATCTCAAACCAGTTTACAATGAATTGTAAATGTGCTCTTTCAAAATGACATTTTAATATACCTTACGTACATATGTACCTTTGTATATACATTCATTTGAATAAGACGTTTTTGGGTAGGGTATGACGTTTTTTCACACCAAGAGGGACATTTTCTCATGCCGAAGACCTGGAAACACTGGTTGTATTCGAGCACTCTTCTACTTGTGTCGAGAATGATACTACATTTTCGGTTATTGGACCACTGAGAATCCAGCCAAATATTGTCCTTTGCGCAAGTATAGTGTCGCAAATCTTTTGTATACTTTCCAACAGGATTTGTGGAAGTTTATCGCTGCCGATTACCATATCAGTTTGGGCTGGTATGTGGCAACTTGGGTCAGTAAGTTCAGGGATCTTGAATCGCTGCGAGTTTTCACGGCTAATGGTGAATGTAGGCATGTGCCTCGTGAGCTGAGGTAACACGATAGCCTGTGTGTTTATCCGTTGCATGGTTTTGGGTGCAACCAATGTGAGTGGACAAAGCTTTGAGGAGCTATGTACTACGTGTCCACCCATGCCGGAAATTTCGAACTTGGAATGTTCGAATGGTAGTTTCAACCGCTTCTGAACTTTCGAGGAAATGAAAGTTCTCTGTGAGTTTTGATCAATCAAGGCTCTAAGTTGAAACAATTCCCCTTCGTGTCCAACCGCGACCATGGCAGTTGGAAGAAGAATTTTGCTATCACAGTCGGTGTGCAATGATTGTATTTGTGCTTGTTTGGAACAGCACGGTTGCTCGCTGGAATTG
>NW_023458557.1:7139838-7141092 GCF_013731165.1 Rhagoletis pomonella | reverse complement strand
ATTGTATTTGTGCTTGTTTGGAACAGCACGGTTGCTCGCTGGAATTGGAGCTTGACTGCGCTTGTCGAGCGGGAGGTGTCGACTGGGCAGTAGTGTGTTGTGCGGCGGTTTCATTCGCTCGCGCACTGGAGTGTCGAGATTGTGGTTTCGGATTCATGTGCAGCAGGGAGTGATGCCGTTGTTAACAATGTGTACATGACCACTTGCTCGGACACTCATTAGTGCTATTGGTAGTACCAAGTCAGTTTGTGCACAGCGCATTGTTGCAGCTTGGTTTGGGATGAGGGGACTTGCAGTAAGAGCAAGTTGTTTCCTTCTTAGGTTCTGCCACAAAGGTTTGCGTCCTGTTAAAGGACCTGTTTTGCGCAGCATTTTGATGAGCGACTGGTTTTTGTTTATTTTGGCTTGGATGAAGCCGGTTAAGTCTTTCGACTACTTCGCATCTTGAAGTAAGGAAATCGTCCATTTGTGACCATGAGGGTAAATCTCTTTGAGAAGAGAGAGATTGTTCCCAAAATGACAGAGTGGTTTCGGGTAATTTGGATTAGTATATGTAAACCAATATGGGATCCCAACTGTCTGTCTGGACGTCTTGGGAATTAAGAACTGACAGACAGTTGTTGATTTATGCCTGCAGCCTTGGAAGTTGCCCGCCATTCTCGGATTGAATAGTCGGCAAAGTCATCAAAATTTTAATTTGGTTGTAAACCAATATACGTTTGTTTTCGTATCGTGACCGTAAATCTTCCCAGGCCAGCTCGAAGTTATTATCGATGAGCGGGCATTGCTTGACGATGGAGCCGGCTTGGGTTTTGTATCGGAGGTGATACAATTTTTGGGCACGGGAGAGCTTCGGGTGGTTGATGTACACCGCTGTGAACATGTCTCGAAAAGCGGGCCATTCTTCGTAACCGCCGTAAATTGTCTCCGTGTCACAAGGTGGGACTTGTAGAAAAACGTTTGCCCCTGCCGAGGTGTGTTCCATGCGGGGCGGTGGACTCGGTGCGGCGATTGCTCTTATCAACGACAGTTGATCGACAATTTTAGCTTTGGTCACCTCATATAATCCAAGGCAAGTGAAGTACTTGCCTTCTACCGAATTCTTAAACTTTTCGGGTAGGCTGTCATCTGGCTTTGAAAAAACCAAACCATAGGCGGACTGAAGCCGTGCCCAACAATCATCTAGTGATTTGTCTTTTATCATAACATATGATTCAGTGTGGTCTTGGATTGGTGTATCACTGAATTTTGCAC
>NW_023458557.1:7138028-7139738 GCF_013731165.1 Rhagoletis pomonella | reverse complement strand
GAAGGTTTCTGGGTACAATTAACTTTTATAGGAAGTTCATCAAAAATGCTGCTGAAATCCTGGCGCCGCTTAATGCATTACTCGATGGCGCGAACATTAAAAACTCCCAAAAGGTTATGTGGACGAACGAGCTGAAAGCTGCATTCGACAACGCGAAGTAAGCACTGGCTCAGAGCACACTCATAGTCCATCCAGATACTAATGCACAATGGGCGATTTTTACTGACGCATCGGATTACGGCATCGGCGCAGTACTTCAGCAGAGTGTAAAAAACAAGTGGCAGCCACTTGCGTTCTTCAGCAAGAAACTACCGCCTTCCGTGCAGAAACTGTCGACTTAGGATGGTGAGGTTCACGCTATATACGAAGCCGTTAAGTATTTTCGTCACGTCTTCGAAGGTCGGCACGTGAGCGTGTACACTGATCATAAGCCATTACAGAACGCATTTCAGCAGCGTACTAAGCGAGCTTCACCTTGGCAGTTTCGCCGGCTGGATTATATACGACAGTTTACCTCTGACATAACGCATATTTCTGGACACCATAACGTCGTTGCCGATACGCTCTCTCGCGTTGAGGTAATTGCTGCTACAGTTCCAGTTCGAGAGCTCGCTACAGCTCAACGTAACGACGCAGAGCTGAAACACCTTATTATTAACGCGTCCACAGTTGTAAAACTTCAGAGAATACAGGCCGACTTTAATGAGTCGTCGCTTTACTGCGACACATCAGCAGGCAGTATACGACCATATGTTCCAGTCTCGTTGCGGAAACGAATCTTCGATTCCCTTCACTCTCTGGCACATCTTGGAATCAAGGCGTCGCAAAAACTGGTGAGTCAACGCTATGTATGGCCGTCGATCATCAAAGACTGTAGAGTGTGGGCAAAGTTATGCGTCGAGTGCCAGCTTAACAAAATTCAGCGCCATGTATCAACACCAGTGGCAAATTTTCAGCCACCGTCACAGCGCTTTGAGCACATACACATTGATCTAGTTTCTCTACCTTCGCCCAGAGTCTTTAATCAATGTTTTACTATAATTGATCGCTTCACACGTTTTCCTGAGGCGATCCCTTTAGAAAACAGCACAGCTGACGCTGTGGCCCGCGCTTTAATAGCAAACTGGATCGCGAGGTATGGTGTGCCTAAACGAATCACGTCCGACCAGGGACGACAGTTCAAATCGAAACTGATAACTCACTGTCACAGATTCTCGGCGTCAAACACCTGAGGACCTCACCATATCACCAGCAGTCAAACGGGTTGGTCGAGCGGCTTCATCGTCAACTAAAATCCGCGCTCTTGTGTCATCGCGAAACATGGGTCGATGCATTGCCAGTTGTATTGCTTGGTCTACGTGCTGCGTGGAAGGAGGACATTGCAGCCACTCCCGCTGAACTCGTTTACGGCGAACAAATACGCTTTCCGGGTGAGTTCTTAGCGCCTTCGAACAAACAAATTACAGCTAGCGAACTATTAGCAAATTTGAAAAGCCACTTTAAAAATTTGGCACCTGCTGAAATGTCGCGGCATGGCAAGAAATCAGTTTTCTATACCAAGGATCTGAGCACTTGCTCGCATGTGTTGGTAAGAAACGACCATATCGAAATTTCATTTTCATCGCCGTACGAAGGCCCCTATAAGGTCATCACACGCCATGAGAAGTATTTCATCGTGGACTACAGAGGCAGCAAACTGCAATTTCCATA
>NW_023458557.1:7136723-7137928 GCF_013731165.1 Rhagoletis pomonella | reverse complement strand
GAATGACCTAACGGGCTATTTGTGTTTACTTTGCAGAAGAGTGAATGCCAAAATATGAGAATTAACAAATTAGAGAAATCTTTTACAATATGTGGTGTATGCGGTATTCACTACACTACTCCCCTCCTTTGAAAAAGTTTAAATTGTAATATTAATAGATATTTGGTTTAAAGCTTTAAGTTAGAATGTAAATTTTACACTTTAAATCTAACTGCAGCAGCTTGACACGATATCATGGTAATCTCATCGGGATTATTCTGTTCGTTGGAAAAATCGTCAGCGACGTATACTGGCTTCAACCTGTCTACGGAAATTGCAGTTTGCTTGCCTCTGTAGTCCACGATGAAATACTTCTCATGGCGTGTGATGACCTTATAGGGGCCCTCTTATGGCATAGAAAATGTAATTTCGATATGGTCGTTTCTTACCAACACATGCGAGCAAGTGTTCAGATCCTTGAAACAGAAAACTGATTTCTTGCCATGCCGCGACATTTCAGCAGGTGCCAAATTTTTAAAGTGGCTTTTTTTTTGCTAATAGTTCGCTAGCTGTAATTTGTTTGTTCGAAGGCGCTAAGAACTCACCCGGCAAGCGTATTTATTCGCCGTAGACGAGTTCAGCGGGAGTGGCTGCAATGTCCTCCTTCCACGCAGCACGTAGCCCAAGCAATACAACTGGCAATGCATCGACCCATGTTTCGCGATGACACAAGAGCGCGGATTTTAGTTGACGATGAAGCCGCTCGACCAACCCGTTTGACTGCGGGTTATATGGTGAGGTCCTCAGGTGTTTGACGCCGAGAATCTGTGACAGTGAGTTAAACAGTTTCGATTCGAACTGTCGTCCCTGGTCGGACGTGATTCGTTTAGGCACACCATACCTCGCGATCCAGTTTGCTATTAAAGCACGGGCCACAGCGTCAGCTGTGATGTTTTCTAAAGGGATCGCCTCAGGAAAACGTGTGAAGCGATCAATTATAGTAAAACATTGATTAAAGCCTCTGGACGAAGGTAGAGAAACTAAATCAATGTGTATGTGCTCAAAGCGCTGTGACGGTGGCTGAAAATTTGCCACTGGTGTTGATACATGGCGCTGAATTTTGTTAAGCTGGCACTCGACTCATAACTTTGCCCACACTGTACAGTCTTTGTTGATCGACGGCCATACATAGCGTTGACTCACCAGTTTTTGCGACGCTTTGATTC
>NW_023458557.1:7135375-7136623 GCF_013731165.1 Rhagoletis pomonella | reverse complement strand
TACACCAATCCAAGACCACACTGAATCATATCTTATGATAAAAGACAAATCACTAGATGATTGTTGGGCACGGCTTCAGTCCGCCTATGATTTGGTTTTTTTAAAGCCAGATGACAGCCTACCCGAAAACTTTAAGAATTCGGTAGAAGGCAAGTACTTCACTTGCCTTGAATTATATGAGGTGACCAAAGCTAAAATTGTCGATCAACTGTCGTTGATAAGAGCAATCGCCGCACCGAGTCCACCGCCCCGCGTGAAACACACCTCGGCAGGGGCAAACGTTTTTCTACAAGTCCCACCTTGTGACACGGAGACATTTTACGGCGGTTACGAAAGATGGCCCGCTTTTCGAGACATGTTCACAGCGGTATACATCAACCACCCGAAGCTCTCCCGTGATCAAAAATTTTATCACCTCCGATACGAAACCCAAGGAAAAGCCGGCTCCATCGTAAAGCAATACCCGCTCAGCGATGATAACTTCGAGCTGGCCTGGGAAGACTCACGGTCACGATACGAAAACAAACGTATCCTGGTTTATAACCAAATCAAAATTTTGATGACTTTGCCGACTATTCAATCCGGCGGGCAACTTCCAAGGCTGCAGACATCAATCAACAACTGTCTGTCAGTTCTTAATTCCCAAGACGTCCAGACAGACAGTTGGGATCCTATATTGGTTTACAAATATACTAATCCAAATTACCCGAAACCACTCTGCCACTTTGGGAACGATCTCTCTCTTCTCAAAGAGATTTACCCTCATGGTCACAAATGGACGATTTCCTTACTTCAAGATGCGAAGTAGTCGAAAGACTTAACCGGCTTCATCCAAGCCAAAATAAACAAGTAAGAAAGTCTAAGTTTGGGCGGAGCCGAACATTAAATACCCGGCGTACGTATTAAATATATGTTTTCCACCTTTCCGAAAGCTACCGCTACATAAAAAGCCGGGGTGTATAAATTTTAAGTAAATTCGCGTCCTTAGATTTCGAAATTTTGAAGTTTCAAGCAGTTCTGAAATTTACCGTTATATGAAAAGCGGCCTCAATTTTAGTCAACTTTCAATAATTTTCAACGTTTTGCTTTTATGTGGCAAGCACAATAACCATACCGAGTTTGGTACAAATTGGCGCTGAATTTTGTTAAGCTGGCACTCGACTCATAACTTTGCCCACACTGTACAGTCTTTGTTGATCGGCGGCCATACATAGCGTTGACTCACCAGTTTTTGCGACGCTTTGATTC
>NW_023458557.1:7105654-7135275 GCF_013731165.1 Rhagoletis pomonella | reverse complement strand
TGCTTAAGTTCTGTGCCGTGAATCTGACAGAACCGATCCTAAAATTGATCAAGTTATCTTTGCAATCGGCGTCTTTCCCGTCAATCTGGAAACAGTCATTTATTATTCCTCTGCACAAAAAAGGTAGTAGATCTAACATTGAGAACTATAGAGGAATTGCTAAGCTTTCAGCTATTCCTAAAACCTTTGAACAAATAATTACCAGTCAACTTCAACATTCGTGTATCTCCATATTATCACCCTGTCAGCATGGTTTTGTGAGGGGTAGATCAACCACCACAAACCTGCTTGAGTTTACTTCTTTAGTTCGGGATGGTTTTCTGGCAAAAAAGCAAACGGATGTGATTTATACTGATTTCAGTAAAGCTTTTGATTCAGTGAATCACAAACTTCTGATTCAGAAGCTCGATTTACTGGGGTTTCCGTCGAATTTGGTTTTATGGCTCTCAAGTTATCTTTCTAATAGAACTCAAAGGGTGCTATATAATAATATTATTTCAAAATCAATTGATGTTACCTCCGGCGTGCCTCAAGGCAGTCATTTAGGCCCACTGCTTTTTACTCTTTTTATAAATGACTTGCCACAGATTTTGATTCATTATCGAGCACTTATGTATGCAGATGATGTAAAAATTTGTTATTCGTACTTGCCTTCGGACTTACCTCGTTTAAATCTACTTCAGGTTGATTTGGATGCATTTCAACGTTGGTGCACAAGAAATGCATTAGTTTTAAACTGCTCTAAATGTAAGTTTATGACATTTCACCGTGTGAAGCCTTATATGTACTTTATGGCACTGCTATGGAGCGTATATCTACGGTAAACGATTTAGGTGTTCTGTTCGACTCGAAACTGAGCTTTAACTCACATATATCCGCTATTACAAATAAAGCAATGGGTACTCTTGGTTTCGTTAAACGCTGAAATAAAGAGTTTAATGATCCCTATCTCACCAAGGTTCTTTACACTTCGTTGGTCCGTCCAATACTTGAGTATTGCTCGTGTGTGTGGAGTCCAGGTTATATCACTCATATAAAGCGCATTGAGTCAGTGCAGAAACAATTTATGTTATTTGCTCTACGGGCCCTTAATTGGGACTCAAATATTCATCTTCCACCTTATAGAAGCAGGCTTCTTCTTATTGATTTGCCAACTCTTGAAAATCGTAGAATATTGCTCGAGGTAATGTTCCTGCATAAGTTGATTCTCGGCGAGGTTGACTCCTCTGTGTTGCTAAGTCGACTAAACTTTGCAGTTCCGGCTAGGGCATCCAGAAACTACGTGCCTTTCCATTTACCACTTTGTCGTCTCAATTTTGAAAAAAGTGATCCTTTGCGTGTTTGGTGCTCGTACTATAATGACTTGTACAAATGTATTGGTATTGAATGTTCGTTTGCTGTCTTGCATAATGCAATACTTCTGGGTCTAAACTGACATTTTAAATTTACTTTTTTATTTTTTCTTTTTAATGTAATGTTAAATACATTTGTTAATTTTTAGTTAAGTTTATTTCTGTGTATATCTATAGTTACTGTACTTTGTATACTGTGTCAGTCGACCGAAATTGATGGTCGACTTTAAATAAATAATAATAATAATAATAATAATAATAATAAATAATAATTTCCAACTTTGTGCAAAAATTATAAAAAATCTGCAAAGCTTTCAGCTAGATTTTCAACTTTTTATTTCGATTTTTTTTTAGTATTCAGTTTGATAGCCCATTAAATTTCAGGTCAACAAAGCCCAATTTTAATAATGCTAAATAAACGCGTTGATTTTTAATATATATTTTTTTATTGTAGGCACTTGGTAAGGGGGTCGGTTGTCGAAAATGCTAAATTACGTTATGCTAAGAAGGAGCATAGCAATATTTCAGCCTTTTTTGCGTTCTTTACATTTTCAATGAAGTCGTAAAAAAGTCGCCTACTTTTTTCTGACTTTTCGATGCTTTTGCGAGCGTGCGTGTTGCAAGAGATCAGCTCTTCCTGATTTGGCTTTTAATGTGCAATTGCAAACATTACAATAAGCCTCGTAACCTCAAGTGTTTACACAACCAGCCTCTGAATACGGGATCCTTAGTCCAAGAATCCAAAAAAATGCGCGTACGCTTGGTATGCATCATATTTAAGTCATCTGCGTCTAAAAAATATATATCTTTTGAAGCAGCTGCTGCAAAACATAAAGTTTGTAACGATTTATTAAAAAAATAATTCAAAATCAGTTCTACTTACAAGATTTAGTAACAGAGAAAAATTACTGGGAAGTTAAAAAATATATTTTTTTTGCACAAAAAACGTCCAAACGTCAATAGGATACAAAAAACGTCCAAATGACGTTAAAAATGTCAACCTGGCAACGCTGAATACCACTCTCAGCTCTCGGCTTAGAAAGTTGTGGGAAGAGGAGGAGATTCCACAACCTCCAAAAATTTCCCCTGAAGATCAGGCATGTGTAAATATGTATGCAACAACAACGACTCGTGACCCAAACGGTCGATACATTGTGCGACTTCCATTCAAGGAAGAATTTCCAAAAAAAAGCTGTCTCTGGGCCACTCTCGGTCTGCTGCACTACAGCAGTTTTTCAGTATGGAGCGAACGCTTCAGAAAAAAGGAGCCTTAGCCACAATGTACAATAATGTGTTGCAAGAATATCTCGACCTCGGTCATATGGAGCACACGAAGCCATGCGACATAACTTCCAATGGCAAATACTTCTATTTCTACTTGCCACATCATGCGGTCGTGAAACAAGATAAGGTAACCACCATAGTTCGTGTGGTATTCAACGCCTCAAAAACATCTGGTTAAGGAAAATCCCTGAATGACACTGGTCCCACACTCCAGCCAGATCTCGTGCTGCTCATTCTGCAGTGGCGAATGCTGCGTGAATCGCGTGTTCAATGGCGATATTGAAAAAATGTATCGTCAAATACTCATCCACGAGGACGATAAAGATTTTCAGTGAATCTTGTTTCGCACGTCGGCTGACTCTCCTGTCACCGATTATAATCTCAAAACCGTAACGTTCGGCGTTAATTGTGCACCATACCTCGCTATCCGTACCCTGCATCAATTAGCAGATGATACGATAGCGAAATGTCCCTTGGCTGCCACAATACTTAAAACCGAAACGTATGTGGATGACATCCCATCCGGAAGTCATGATATTGACAACGCCACTGAATCACTTGTTGAAGTGATCAAAGCGCTGAAGTCAGCTGGTTTCATACTCACGAAACTAACGGCCAATCATCCGGGCATTTTAGAAAAATTTCCAAAGGAGGATCTTCTCGACTCCAACTTTTTGAAATTTGAGAGCGCTTCGCAGAAAATCAGCCAGCCATCTGCTACATCAAAATCCCTCGATGGGTTAATTTCACTCCAGGGCAAGATACCCAAATCCATGGGTTTTGCGATGCCTCGGAAAAGGCGTATTGCGCTGCGATTTACATCCGCGTAGATGCTAGCAACCAAAGATATTCCACTCTCTTGGTTGCAAAAAAGCAAAGTCGCAACATTGAAGACGGTAAGCTTGCCACGCCTGGAGCTGTGTGTTGCAGTCTTATTCACAAAACTGGTCGCAACTGTTCGAAAACAGCTCAAATTGGAATCGTGCCACACATTCTTATGGCCAGATTCAGAGATTGTGCTAGCTTGGCTTGAAAAGCCACCATGTACATAGAAGACGTATGTATCCAATCGTACCTCCCGAATCCGGGAATATCTCCCAACCGGCTCATGGCGCCATGTTGCCAGCCAAGACAATCTCGCCGACCTCGGCACCCGGGTTGCAAACCGCAGGACTTGGCAAATTCCCCACTCTGGTGGAACGGACCAAAATGGCTCTCTTGCCACATGGATGCATGGCCAAGGTCAAAGGCATGCAGTGCATCTCCACCAGAAAAGCGCAAGATGGAGGTGTATCACGCGCTCGAAGAAGAGGTCGATTTTCTTGATCGCTTTTCTTCTTTCTCTCGAGCACTCTGCGTGACTGCGTACATGTTCCGCTTCGTGAGTAATGCCCGCAACAAATCAAAGGGGTTAGCTACAATGACCTATCCACATCTGACACATAACGAATTTCAATATGCAAAAATTCGCCAGCGCAATCACGCCATTTTCCGAGCGAAAAAAGCGCTTTGCAAGATAAAAAGCCACCTAAAAAGTCCTCTTCTTGTTCTCAATCCTTCGTTGGACAAAGACGGACTTTTACGGGTTAATGGCCGATTAGCACATTCCACATTGAGCTATAATGAAAGGCACCCAATAATTCTCCCTACCAAATCGAGGATCTGCCAGCTATATTTCGAGTTTTTACACTCGCTACTGCTTCACGCAGAAACACGATTAATGCATCAAATGGTAAGGCAAGAGTACCACGTACCAAAGCTAAAACCTCTAATTAAAAAATGCATTTTTCAAAGCAAAGTGTACACGCTTTACAAGCAACAACCACGCACCTAAATAATGGCCGCTCTACCCCCTGAGCGCTGCAGTTTCTCACTCACATTTTCCACAACGGGAGTAGATTTTGCTGGGCCATTCCAAATTATAGCATCGGTGCTAAGATCTACAACCCTTATCAAAAGATACGTTGCAGCGCGCAACAGAACGCGACTTCGTTAAATTCCTAAACGAATGTTCCGCAGACATTGTCAAAAAGTATGCCCCTCAAGGCATCAACTGGCAATATATACCACCCAGCGCCCCCCACATGGGCGGCTTGTAGGAATCTGCAGTGAAAAGCTTTAAAATCCACAAGTTTACTTTCGAAGAATTCACGACGCTTCAGGTGCGAATCGAAGCAGTCCTCAACCCGAGGCCTATATCCGCACTTTTTCAAGACCTAGCTGATATGACGGCACTTACTCCGGGTCACTTCCATCGAGGTGCACCGCTATTGGCCATTCCCGGGTCTAATGTGGAAAACCTCTCTCTACTAAACCGGTGGGAGAAAGTCAAGGCACTTCAGCACTAATTTAGTCGCCGCTGGAAAGAAGATTACCTCAAGGATCTTCAGAAGAGACACAAGTGGAAAACCCCACAACGCGATCCTAAGCCAAGCGACCTCGTCGTGATCAAAAAAGACTCGCTCCCCCCACCGAGTGGCGATTGGGACGAATCGAAAACGTTCGCCACGGCCCTGATAACCACATACGTGTCGTAGAAATTCGTACACAAAATGGAGTTATCACGCGGCCACTTGTCAAATTGTGCTTCCTTCCAAAAGCACAATAAATAATTCTATACATATTTTCCTTCTGTATACTAAGGGTCTTAACTTCCCGTTTAAATATTGTACCCAAGTACTTCTCGTTTCTCTGCCTTTGCTTCTACTTCCAGATCGAAGACATCATGGCAGCACGGAAGGCATGCCCCTGGCTCCAACGGCGGAGACAGGCAACTGCCTACAATGCCGGCTCTGCCACCGGTACCACGCCGTGAGGACGTGCCCGGCCTTTAAGGCAATGAAACCGCCGCAACGGATAGGGATAGCCCGCACGCAAGGGTATTGCGTTAATTGCCTTGCGCTCACGCACACCACTCGTGAGTGCGATTCACACATTGTGGCTTAGCGCACCATACGCCGCTGCATGTGGCAGCTAACAGGCCCGCGCGCACAGGCCAACGGAAGCAGCAGGCCAACCGGCCCGCAGCGGCCACAAAGGCCAGCTACCAGGGCCGCACCGCTAACCGCGTCCTGAGCAATACCATCCGCGCGCTAAAAGAGCTGCAGAAGACCCTAAGCAGCGCATTCCTGCAGGGCGGGGAGGATGTTTAAGCCGCCGCTTAAAACGTAATTCAGCGGCTCGTATAAGGTGGAAGTTTATATTGAGAATCCCAACGGAAATTTCTTAAAGCAAAAAGTGGGAATTGTTTTTGAATTGATTCTTTATTGTCTAAGTAAATTTGATACCTTGGATTCCAAACCACCGAGCCGTATTCTAGAATCGGCCTAACTAATGTTGTGAACAGGGTTTTAGTGATATAAGGGTCACAAAATTCTTTTGATCATCGTTTCACAAATGCAAGTATTTACACCTTTAGCCTTGTTGACTGTCACATTAATATGAAGATTAAAATTAAGCTTAGGATCCATTGTGATACCAAGGTGCACAAAATTGTGAAACTGTTCCACGTTATGGTTACCTATTGTGTAAGAAGCGGGATGAAAAGCTCTTCGCGAGAAGTACATTACTTTACATTTCTTAAGATTTAGAAGCATACGATTTAGTTGACACCAGTAAGCCATGCTGTTTAAGTCTGATTGTAGCAAAGAGTTCCTTTAATTGAAACGTACGATTTATAAAGCTTTACATCATCTGCATGCATTAAAATTTTGGAAAATTGTATATATGTAGAAATATCGTTTATAAAAAGCAAGAACAGAATCGGGCCTAGGTGGCTACCTTGAGGGACTCCTGAAGTAACATCAATGACGTCAGAGATAGTATTTTTAACCATTACCCTTTGTGGTCTAGCATAGAGGTATGAAGAGATCACCTTTTGTTTTTACTGCCTTTTTTACTGCTCTTTTTTGGGAACCAGTAAGATTGGGCTGTTATGTTCCGATGCCGATGGTTCTATAATATCGTTTGATATCAGTTTTTCTATTTGCCTATTAATTTCGGGTTTATGCACGTGTGGTAATCTGTAGTTTTTAATGTAAACGGGTGTATCATCTTTGACTCTAAGTTTTTGTTTGTAAAAATTGTTGAATGTGATGTTGTCTGTCTCTAATGAAAATACATCTGTATATTCTTTGCATAAGTTAATGAGATTTTCTCTTGAATGTTCTGCAAAATTGTTTGATAATTTATATTGTTTTGTCTCTATCTTCTGTTTTTTCAACTGCTTTAAATGTCACCTGATAGTAGCTTTTAAGAGATTCGCATTCAATTTTGAAATTATGGCTGACTTCCAAAACGTAAATTGCTTTGCATACGTACAAAGTATAACGTTCAATAACGCCGAACTACAAAATGTTGACGATGTATACTTTTCCAAAACGCATCGCTAGCGCAATCAGCGCATCAGAAAAAAAGTTGATGCTTCGTTGTTTTTGGTTACCATTGGTGTTTTAAAAATGGAAAATTCATAAAAATTGTTCATTGGTATATTGAGTATTTAGAATATGCAATGTATATGGTTGCAATGTGTCGCAACTGCATATACAAACAGTTTGAATACCGCAGTATAACAGTTTCCAAACATTGTATTGATACGTTTTGGAAGCCAGCCTATCTAAATATAAATTGTCATCTGTTGCATTAAGAATTTGTATGTATGCATTATTAGTGTTTACTATTGTGTTGCTTATGAATACACCTGCTGCTATTGTTTGAGTTGGAATGAAAACTTCATTTTCTGTTGATATTAATATTTCTAATTACTTATGATCGAGCTGGGAGAGTTAGAGTATTTGGTTTTGGTGGATTAAGTATCTCAATTGGAATTTCAATTTCAAAATTTGGTCTTATTATAAACCAACTTATTCCATTGCTTATGTAGTCTAGTACATAATCAAATTTTTTAATGAAATCTAAACCAATGATTCCATCGCATGGGACTGAGAAATTTTGTTCTACTATTTGCATTGTATGTTGAATTTCGTAGTTTCTGAATGAGAATTTTTCGTCTACTGAACCTATTGTTGATTTAGTTCCTTCACCTGTTCCTATAAGGTTAAATTTACGATCTGTATTTATGTTGTCTATGTTTGTATAATTTTTGAATATGCTTATATCTGATCTTGTATCTAGAAAAAATGTGTCTGTTGAGTTTCCCCAAGATGTTTTTATGAGAACATAATTGCCAAATTTTAAGTTTATATGTAGGGTCTTTGTGTTATTTTCATTTACTAATTTTCTTCTAGGTGCATGAACTTCAGTCGGGCATCCAGAAGACCCTGCGTATTTTCCGGAGTTGCTTCAATAGCTCTTACGTTACTTTGGGGTCTTCCTCTGTTTGATTTTTGAATTCTATTGGTGTATTGGCCTCGATTATTTTGGCCTTTACGATATAATTGTTGTATCCCTGATAACGTTGACTGTTTTGGTGTTGTTCATTGTTATTTATATAGTACCTGTTTGTGTTATATCTGCCTCTAATTTTGGTTTCCTCTACCTCTATAGTGGTTATTGTGGTACTTTTGGTTTCTGACAAAATTGATGCTAGCAACATCTGTATCGTTTGTGCTTAAGTCAATAAATTTTGTCATAACATCATTCATGCTTGTAAATGTACCCGCTTGTAGTAGCAGTTTTGCCTTTTCAGACTTTTCATTTTTAGTTAATTATTTGATAGCGTATTTGTTGCGTAATTTTGTGCAGTTTGAGATGGTAAACCATCTGATAGGAATGCTAATTCTAGTTGTTTAGTGAGTTGTTCTATTTCCTTTACGTATTCTTTTGCCGATTTGCTACTCTGTTTTGATGCTAACAGTTTTGACGTAACCGATTGTATGGATTCGCCTTTGACTGAAGCTATTAATTTTTGGGTTTAGAATTTAAACAGTTCGATTTAAATTTTAAATCCAAACATTGTCATAATCTATACATATAATAAAATTGTAACAGGTCGATGTCTGTACATTATAGATATTAAAGAAAAATTAATGTGGGGGGTCTTTATTAGAGCACCAGAAGCCAAATCAACCATTTTTAGAATTTTTGTCTGTCTGTCTGTATGTTTGTTAGCGCATCACTCGAAAACGAATGCATGGATTTGAATGCAGTTTCCACCGATGTATTGCTAGAGGCAGAGTTGCCACCTGTTTGAAAATTGGGGTTTTAGTAACTTGATAAGAACAAATGAATATTGCAATATTTGCGTCAAAAGAAAGAGGCTGAAGAAGGCTTACACCCAAAAATAATCTTTTAGAGTTGCCACCTGTTTGAAAATTTACATTTAATTTAATTTATAAGATAAATTGAATATTGCAATATGGGTATCAAACTGAAGGGGTTTAGGAAATTTTATTGCCGAAAATATTTTTAGGGAGGCTGCCACCTGTTTGAAAATTGTTATTGTATTAAATTGATAAAATAAATGAAACCTATATCTACATATATACATATAATAAAACTGTAACAGGTCGATGCCTGTACCTAATAGATATTAAAGAAAAATTAATATGGTGGGTTTTTATTAAAGCTACAAAAACCAAATAAAAAATTTTTAGAACTTTTGAATCTCTGCCTGTCTTATATTTGTACGCGCATCAGTCGAAAACATGGAATTGAATGCAGTTTTCACCGATGTATCGCTAGAGAAAAATTAGAGAGTTGCCACCTGTGTTTTAAATTTCAGTTTAGGTCAATTGATACGGTAAAGTGTATACTGCAATTTGGCTGTCAAAAGAAAGAAATTTACAAAGGCTTACAGCTGAAAATATTTTTGTGGAAGGTTGCCACCTATTTGAAAACTTTAATTTAATTGATAGCATAAATTAAATATTGCATTATTGGCATCAAACTAAAGAAGCTAGGAAATTTTAATGCTGAAAATATTTTTAGGGGATTTGCCAACTGATTGAAAAATTGTATTCATTAAAATTTGTAAAATAAATGAAATATTGCAATACGAATATTAAACTAAAGAGGATTAGGAAGCTTACTTTTAAAAATATTCTTGAAGCGGGTTGCCACTTATTTGAAAGCTTTAATTCAGTTAAATTTATAATATAAACTAAGTGTTGCCATATGGGTATCAAACGAGAGTATTTGAGAATAATAAAATTGCAACAGGCCGATATATGTACATAATAGATGTTAAAGAAAAATTAATGCGGGGTTTATTAGATCAACAGAAACCAAATATAAAATTTTGATATGTTTGTCTGTATGTTTGTAAGCGTACCACGCAAAAGCTAATGTATGGAATTAAATGCAGTTTTTACCGATGTACATATTGCTAGAGCTCTAATTGAAAATATAGAATCCATTTTTTTTGTTTTAGTTTATAGTCGATCATTATTCCTAGGTATTTGAACCTATTAACTTTTTCCAGTGCGTCGTTGTTTATATTTAGAGTTAGCAACGGACCGTTCTCAAAATTTCGACTTGATATACCACAAACTTAATTTTTTGTTTGTTTCTGTGTGGAAGGTTTTTCGCTAAAAAAAAAAACTTTTCGTTGTTGCTGCCAAATAATTAAGAAATCTGAGACGTCACGTTTTACAATTTCATACACTTCTCTTTAGAATGTATTTCACTAAACTACTAAACGGCTGCATCGACTTGGTTCCAGCGTTCCCGTTTTGGTCCAATTGGACCAAAATTGGTAGCTTCATTTTCCTTTGGTAGTTTGGTTGGTTTGATGAAGCTTTTGGTAGGCAAAAATGTTTTGGAAATACAACCAAATTGAGCACTAATATTTGTTCGCTTCACAGCCAGCAAAAAAAAACCGGAAATGGATCCGTAAAGGAAAAAAAGTGGAGGAAAATATGCAGCAGAAACATATGTTTTGAAACGGATGCGTTTTTGTCTGTTTTTCTGAAAATTTTCTGGTGGAATTTTTTGTTCAATACGCTTTCCTTCTGCACTTGACAGATGCTTTTTCATAGTTCCGAAAAAGATAAATTAAGGAAGTACCTGACGGCATCGAACACGGCACCTTCAGAAAGCTAACAGATACTAGCACACTATTCTGCACTGCTACTTGAAAAACTTAAATAGAGTTTTTGCTTTCAAATTACGTCATCATATTCGAACGTTTTACAGATACGAAAATGAACGAAAACTGTAGTCGTTTCTGTTCGTTTCTGGATACGAAAACCGCATTGCCTTTTGACCGATTTTGCATACGTGAATTAACGAAAATTGTAGTCGTTTCCTGTTCGTTCCCGGATACGAAAATTGTACGAGATTGCACTGCACTCAGTAAAATTTACGTTTCTCTGCTTGCTGGGTTACTTTGCGTTTCCACGTTCAAAAATTGCTTTCAATTTGGTCACACGTAAGAGTTGTCCAAGTATGAGTTTACTCACTTCCCAAAGACATGATCGATCAGCTGTTGAAATTTAACGAAAAATTGCCTATCTTGAGAGAAAGATTTTAATTTTTACTGCTAATTTCCGTAGCTAAAAACCCTTAAATTCAAGAAATTTCGTTTTAATGATGGAAAGATGTCTGAAAACTGATTTGGTAGGCATTTTGGTACATAAACATTTGCTCAAGTGGCAACACTGCTTGGTTCATATTTGGCATCACGTTGAAAATAAATGTTCTGACCAAAAATTTACTCGGTATGTAGCTCGGGATATTCCTAAAGTTCTTATACAGACTAAAACGTAAAAAACCAATATATCTCTAAAACCGATCACGCTGGGGAACTGAGACTTAGCACTGATGCATATATTGCAAATGCATTGGGAAAGGGGGCGTGGCCCCTTCCTTCCATACAAACTGAACTTCTCATATAGCTTATCTCTGGAACTGCTCACGCTAACGTTCTGAAATTCTACACAGCTACATATCGTCGTCTCAGAAAACGGATGTCGAATGTTACAAAACACGGTTTTGAGAAAATTGACTTTGAAGTTTAAGGTCCAATTAATCCGAAACTGTACGGTAGATTTTTGTAACTTTTGAAGGAGACGTAGTTGGTGTTATTAGTTTTGATTTCCCATATTTTTACATTTAATATCTCTTAACGTTAATGAGAAAATTTACTTTTCATTCCGTATACATTTGTCGTAAGTAGCGTTTACTCACCACTTTGTTTTGTCCACAGAACATACGACAATAGTAAAGTATCTATTTCAACGACGATGGTATAATTTGATGAAAAAAACAGACATATTTATTAAATAATGATTACTTATTAGAAAAAACATAACAAAAACATAATCATGTATTTAATAAAAAAATCTGTACATCTCTTATGCTGTAAATATGTTACGAACATACGTTTTCTTTATATAAAAACAAAAAACAATACTTAAATTCAGTCTTTTGTACATTTTTATCTCTTTCATTTCATTGGAGACTCAGTGCAAGCTAAAATTTAAAAATTTAAAATTTTAAAATTAGTTACTTAGTTTAATTTTCAATTTGAATTGTATCGTTATAGTAGAGGACCATCCAATTGTCGTAAGTTCAAAGTTTTGCGATACATACGACAAATGTTTTATGATTAAAAAAAGATTACATTTGTATGGGAATTTGTCGTATGTGCCACATACGACAAACGTTTTATGATTAAAAAAAAGGTACGTTTGTATGGGAATTTGTCGTATGTGACGCATTTTCAGCACATACAACAAAAGGCATACCCAATCATTAATATTATGTAACATACGACAAAATGCGCACGAAATATCTCAAAAACTAATGGAGATATAAAAAATGGATTGCAGAAATCGAAAGAGCATGTCCAACTTAGTAAATCTGCATCAAAATCCCAAAATCGTGATTTTGCACATTCGTCATCCGTTTTCTGAGGCGACGATATGTTATCAATACCGTAGTTATGGCGAAAAGTGGTAATTATTGGAAAGGCTGGATCGATATACATTTACGTAAACGCGCAAGTATCATTCGATTGGGAACCATTTTCTCCTAGATTTCTAAATCCCATTGAACTATTGTAACTTTGTCTTTAATTTTCAGTAAGGTAAAATTTATGTGAAAATTTTGAAGAATTTTTTTAAATTTTTCACAAAGAATGGAGCTTTGCTTTTACGAGTTTCGCTATAAACTGTCCTATCTACATACCTATTTGCATAAAATGATAGCCGTTTTCGTTGTTCGGAATAAACTCAAAAAACACTGAATAGAGTTCCGTCAGATTGTCGGAGGTTATCTTACATTCATATGTGGTCCACTTACATGCTACTAGAAAACTCGCTAGGCGGTGCTGGAGTAGAATCTATACATATAATAAAATTGTAACAGGTCGAGAGTGGCGTAGCCAGGGGGGATTTGGGGGGATAGATCCTCCCCCCCTTCGTCAGTGAAATGAAACTTTTTATTTTTGAATTAATAACACAATACTATTTTACCCTTCCGATTTATAATTTTCTTATTTCAGACTGATGACAAATTATCTTTTAATGAATATATAAAATTATCGGTTGGTAGATTATGTATTTGAATATTTGCGAAATATACTAGGCCATTTTGCTTAGTTCCCCACAGTGTTGGGAAATAATCTTTAGTCTATACAAAAACTGTACTTTTCGACTGTAAATTGTATAGACTTTTTAATTTGCTCATATGCATACATGCATACCAAGACCAATGCGTTGATGGTATTCACGGGAAACTTTATGGAGGTACATTTACATATTTTACACTTTGAACATAAATGTTAAGGCAGATATTTTAAGATACACTTCTTAACAAACAAATTTTTTTAAGTTATTATGAATGGATAAAAGAGACATCTTCTTTGAATTCTGTACTAAAACTTGACATTTCAAGTGCTTATCAAAACTTTATACATGTTAACTAGATTGGCCATTTATCTTAAAATTATATAATTTTAATTATTTGTTTATAAAAATGCAGTTTACACTTTAAAAAAACCGTATAAATCCAAAGTTTAATCTTTGCGCAACATTAAAAAAAAATCAACGAACTTTCGTAAAGCTTTTTAATTAGATCTCCTAGAAATACATATTTTGAATATGCAGTTTTGTAGCCTGATCAATTCAAATAAAGCGCAAGTTTAAATTACATAGCTGCGACTTATCGTTGACTTTTAGTATTTTTTTTATTATGAAGGCGTAGCTCATTTTCTTCATTAAAAAAATCGTCGAACTTACTTAGATAATATGGTGTAGTGACTTTCGTCAAAAGTAGGTAAACGTGGAAACAATAACCAAACGATAAGCCAAACAGACATATGACCGTTCTGGGGTCATAAACCCTTTAACGTTCATTCTTTTATTGCATTTCATTGCAGCGTATGCGATGACATATGATCACAAGACAAACCCAAGTGGAAGGCCCAAAAGCAATTGAAACCAAAATAGTTTGACACATTTACCAAATGTGTTAGTCATCGATTGGATATTGTTTTCAACGCTATATAAGTAGAAGTAAGTTCATAAGTAGTTCAGTTACTGAAAATCATTCAATAAACACTGTTGATTTTAAAACCTAATAAAACATAAACACTTTTCATTTTAATAAATCTAACTTGCTCTTTGGCACTCACCCATAGTGACAAGACAAGATTAGATTGGATAGGCGGCTTTCTTGAGAGCTCTGTCCACAGCACAATCTATATAAGGCTAAGCACTTGATGGCAAAGTAAGGCCATCTATTTCATGGCGATCCTGCCCATACGTATCAGGAAAATAGGTGACACTTCAGCACCAACTCCACAACCCAAGCCGATAACCGTAGAGGAGTATAAGAGACGCCAGGCCCGTGCACAGGAAGAAAAACTAACGAGGATACCTGTGCTACCAAAACCAAAACACAAGCGTGCCGGCAAGGTGGTTGCACTGAGGAAGAAGCTGGTGGTACTCCACGCCAAGGTCTCCCAAGCAGAAAAAGCAGTTAATCCTCCGCCATGGGACGTGGTCCAAGATTGGCAAAACCAAATAACGAGTATTAAGGTAGAACTCAAAAAAAAAAAAAAAAAAATTGTAAAATTTTAAATAAAAAACACAAGAATGTACACTCACACACACAAATAAAACTTAAAATGAAATAATAAAAATTAAGCATTAAGTTTTATCATATTTTGCATATCCCTTGAAAGTTGTATTAAACAACAAAATAAATGTTATAACAAAGACATTAATTAAAAACATTAAACTAAGGCAAAAAAAAAAAAAATTTAACTAAGATAATATCATGAACTATGACTAGTCTATGACTATCTTGAAAAAATATATACATAATGTCTTGGTGGAAGAACGCATTTAGTGCAATACTAATAGCCGTGTCTGGTTACGAGGGTGGAAAGACAAGGTGAAAAAATAGAAAAGTTAGCCGAAAAAATTAACCAGCATAATGAACCAATTTTAAACCACAACGAATCAGGAATGAATATTACACACATTATTATTATTATTGTCATGTTGTTAACAATCACAGTTCTGTACTCATTAATAAAAAGTTATTTTAAATACAAACACAATAAAATAACGGCTACAACGCCAAGGATTTAAAAAATAGTAAACTTTATGTCGATTTTGCAAAACCCATAAATGACAACTCCTGTCACGTGGAGGGACATAACAGATAAACTCAGAAGCATTAATGCAGAATTTGATAGATCGTACAAATGCCTGAATAGGACACCAGTACCCTCCAACCACACTCAAATAAAACATTTAAGAACACTGGTTTATCAGCATAATACGATCACAGGCCTCAGCAAGACAGTCTACCCATTCCTAAGCACCAATCACCAGGAAGAATTCATAAAATTTTTTTCCTCAATCAAAACAAAACTGGAAGCAATTTTCAAACATTTAGAATATAGGGACAAAGTACCGGAAGAGATAAACAAATTCCTAATAATCAAGTTTCAAGATACAGGGGGAGAAACATCAGTCGAAGAGGTAGGAAAAACTAACACAATGACCACTATGACTCCTGTAGAATTTATAAATTTGGCTACAAAGCTGTTGCCAGAGTTTGATGGCAAAGCTGAAAATTTGACCAAATTCATTAATGCACTCGACATACTAGATTCGATCAAAGGAGATAACGGAAGCATTGCAATTTCATTAATCAAAACCAAACTCAACCAAACAGCGAGCAGGTTATTGACGAATGAAGCAACAATCGGGGCAATAAAAAGCACACTGACCGCTAACGTGAAACACGAGTCCTCACAAAGTATTGGAGTGAAATTGTTGGGCATAAAACAACACAACAAGTCTGACGGCGATTTCGCCAAAGAAATTGAATGCCTTGCACAACAACTAGAGCTTGCTTACATCTCCGATGGAATGTCGTCAGCGTTGGCAAGAAACTATTCAGCAAAAGCGATAAGAACCAATGCAAGGTCTGATGAAGTAAAAATGTTGATGAGGGCAGGGCAGTTCTCAACAGTTAGTGGCGCAGTCCCCAAATTCATTGAGTTAGGGGCCGAAAGCTCAGGCACCCTTCAGGTAAACTATATAAATAATTCATACAGAGGAAACAATTGTAACAGGAGAAATAATTCATTTAGAGGAAATAATTCTTACAGAGGTAATAGAAACTATAGAAACCATTACCGAAATAATCGGGGTAGAAACCACAGTAACAGCAACGGCAACCCAAACAGAAACAACGATAACAATAATAGCTATAGGGGCCGTAATAACCATAACAGGAATGTACGCTACACGGAAGCATCGGAAAACACTGAGCACCCCCAGAGTGCCCAACTGGGGAGTGCGCAAAATTAAACACTGCGATACTTATTAAACATAAATTTGTCATTTAGTAACTTCGTCACCGTAAATTCCTCGCTAAATGACTACGAGTCCACCTTTTTAATAGACACAGGCTCGGAAATTAGTATATACAAACATCGGCAAATGATCAAATTCAAATAAATACAAATCATATCTACAATTTAAAAGGCATAGGAAATGGTTCCATAAAAACCTTAGGTGTCACTACAGCTACACTTTATATAAATAACTCAGAAATCATTCACAACTTCCAAATAGTAGACGAAAATTTTCCAATCCCTTGCGATGGTATTATAGGGTTAGACTTCATAAAACAATTCAATTGTCTATTAGATTACATGTATAATGGTCCAAGTCTATTGATAATACGACCTAACTCTCTGAAAAGTCACTTGGAGCTAGAAATTTTAGAATCACCCACAAAGGGAATACTTAGTTTACCGGCAAGAGCGGAAGTTATTAGGAATATCCACATAGTTGCAACCGCAGAAAATATGCTAATCCCAAACCAAGAGTTAGAAGAAGGCATAATAATAGCAAATACAATAGTTAACACGAGGAATCCATATGTCAGAATAATAAATACAACAGATAATAATGTTTTTCTTAAACAAAATAAGATCAGAACAGAATCCTTGGATGACTACAAGGTGGTTAACATCAGCAAAACAAACGATACAGAAGAGAGAGAGAACACTATATTAAATAAACTAACCCAAAACTGTCCTTTATACCACCGCGATAAATTACTAAAATTATGCTCAGACTATACAGATGTATTCGCTTTAGAGACTGATCCCTGCACTGTCAACAATTTTTATAAACAAAAATTGCGTTTAAAAGACGAAACACCGGCCTACATTAAAAACTATAGATTGCCTCATAATCATAAACCCGAAATCAGAAAACATATAGACAAATTAATTAAAGATGACATAGTTGAACCTTCGGTATCAGAATATAATAGCCCAATTCTTCTTGTACCTAAAAAATGCTTACCAAATTCCTCAGAGAAAAAATGGAGATTAGTAATAGACTATAGACAGGTCAACAAAAAATTAGCGTCAGACAAATACCCACTACCTAGAATCGATGATATTCTCGATCAATTGGGTCGTGCCAAATATTTTTCCTGTCTGGATTTAATCTCTGGCTTTCATCAAATAGAATTAGAGGAGAATTCAAGAAACATAACGTCTTTCTCATCCGATCAAGGATCATTTAGATTCAAGCGATTACCATTTGGATTAAAAATTGCACCCAACTCATTCCAACGAATGATGAATATTGCATTTTCCGGACTTAAGCCGAATAAAACCTTCATTTATATGGATGACTTAATAGTTGTAGGCTGCTCGGAAAATCACATGCTCAAGAATTTAAAATCAGTTTTTGATGTTTGTAGAGCCACAAATCTTAAACTTCACCCAGATAAATGCAAATTCTTTGACTCCCAAGTAACATTTCTGGGACACAAATGCACAGATCAAGGAATCTTGCAGGCGAATCAAAAATCGACAAAATTCTTACTTACCCAAAACCAACAAATGCTGATGAATGCAAAAGATTTGTAGCATTCATTAATTACTATAGAAGATTCATACCGAATTTTTCTATTCATGCAACACATATTACCAAATTAACAAGAAAGAAAACTCCATTCATCTGGACAACCGATTGTGAAAATGCATTTTAATACCTCAAAAATTCTTTATTATCACCTAACATACTTCATTATCCCGATTTTGAAAAACCTTTCTGTATAACCACCGATGCAAGCAAAATAGCTTGTGGTGCCGTATTGAGTCAGGATTATAATGGAACACAATTACCTATTGCCTTCGCGTCAAAAACATTCACTCAAGGGGAAGCCAACAAGTCAGTTATAGAGCAAGAACTTACGGCAATCCATTGGGCCATAAATTTTTTTCAAGCCGTACATTTATGGTACTAAATTTTTAATAAAAAGTGATCACAAGCCGCTAACATACCTCTTTGCACTAAAGAATCCTTCCTCCAAATTAACAAGAATAAGGCTCGACCTCGAGGAATTCGATTTTGAAATTGAATATATTAAAGGTAAGGACAATTGTATAATGCATGGATTTGAATGCAGTTTCCACCGATGTATTGCTAGAGTTCCAACTTAAAATATAGGAAGAAAAAAATTAGAGAGTTGCCACATGTTTGAAAATTAGGGTTTTAGTAAATTGATAAGAACAAATGAATATTGCAATATGGGCGTCAAAAGAAAGAGGTTGAAGAAGGCTTACAACCAAAAATATTTATTTGGGTTGCCACCTGTTTGAAAATTTACATTTAATTTAATTTATAAGATAAATTGAATATTGCAATATGGGTATCAAAGTGAAGGGGTTTAGGAAATTTTATTGCCGAACATGTTTTTAGGGAGGGCTGCCTAAATTTATTTATTTATTTAAAATTTTTGTACAACTAAGACAATTCAGTCTTTTATATGTACATCAACAAAGAATTATAATCTATACTTACATAATTTGCCAAGAAAAGATCCAAACTGAAATATATGAGTTCTTAATGTAAACTTAATACTAATACAGCAAATGTAAATGATTAAAGAGGAAAACGAAAATGGATAATGTAAGAGAATAAGTAGAAGAAGAAAGAAAAAGGAAAAAAGGTACACACCAAGATTATTTGTAGTCAGAGGACATATCACGGCCACTAAAGTATTGAATTATTAACTTTTTGAAGTTGCTTCTATTCAGTCTAGCTTTAACACTTTCCGGAATCGAGTTCTACAGTCTTACAGCGCTAATGAAAAACAGTCGACTGGAAGTAAGCGAATTATATTTAGGGACAACCAAGCTGTTATGTCTCTGTGATTTAGTTAGTTGAAGCTTTTCATACAAATATTGCGCGTCTTTCCACTCTAACAATTTATACAAAAAAATGCAGTTTCTTGCAGCCAAAAAATTTATAATACTGCAACCAAGCATGAGCAAGATATGAGCATATCGTCCAATGCCATACACATACCGTGTTACGTTATTGAAAGCTACATTCAACTTGTTGACTGACTTTGAATCAAGTTTGCTATAAACTATTTCGGAATATGTGAAATGGGGCAAAATTAACTGCATAGCAAGTTTGCGTCGTGTTTCCTGAGGCGTAAACGAAGCAGACATTCCTAGCCTACGTAAAGTTACATACACATTACTTACTACTTTATTAACATGATCACAACAGCTTAACTTATTAATTACAATAAAGCCTAAGTTCTTAATTTTCTCAGTGGTCATGAGGGCGGCTGTACCAATCCACAGAGGTGGGATGTTGGTAGGGTCTATTACACTTTTACATATAGGCATGACAAACGACTTAGCAGCATTTAAACATAAAAGACTCCTCTGCGCCCAACACAAGATACCGGACCGATCACTATTAACCTTATAACATATATCCTCGACGAGACCTATACGATTCGAAAGGTACAGCTGAATATCATCAGCATTCGCATGGACATTTACATATTTGCACCCCGAAAATACATCATTTACAAACATACTAAACAATAGAGGACCAAGGATTGATCCCTGAGGGACACCTGCTTTGATAGCTTTGAACTGTGAAGAAACATTCTCACCCTTAACTCGTTGAACTCTGCCCTTAAGATAGTTAGACAAAAGTTTTATCGCACTATTAGAGAATGCAAAGTGGTGCCTGAGTTTCCGACATAACAAAGAGTGGTTGACTGAGTCAAATGCCTTAGAAAAGTCTAAGAGGCATAGAATAGTTAGATCTCCATTATCGTACGGCATTCTAATTTCATCCAAAATTTTAACCATAGCAGTGGCACAGCTATGCTTGGGTCTAAACCCAGGCTGCAAAGGAGAAAGCAAATTATTTTTTTGAATGTACATGGAGATTTGGTCAGCCATCAAAAACTCACACGCTTAAGAAAATGCTGGTAAGATACTTATGGGCCTGTATTCACAAGGGTTCGACGCAAGTGGTTTTTTAGGAATAGGCAAAATAATTGCTTTTTTCCAAGCATCTGGAAAACGGCCACTAGAGAAGAAATGATTTATTATATGGGTAAGGGTACTTATAATAAATGGGAGCACGATTTTAACAAATCTTAAATATATTCCATCATCACCAACAGCATTCGACTTAATAGCCATAATTGCCTTCACTCACGCAGAGAAACGCAAAAGAATCTAAAGTTATACAAGCATCTAAAGGGGTATCATCAGAGATAGTAGAGTTACTGCAGTTTTCCGAACCAATAAAAAAGTCACTTAACAAATCAGGGTGAATTTTGCACTGCACTTTATTTTTCCCATGTATGTTTAAATGCTTCAAGTTGCTCCACAATTCTTTAGATGGGAGAGAAGGATTCAGTTTTTGTTTACAATACCACCTTTTAGCTTGTTTAATGATAACGGTGGCTTCATTTCGCGCGGTCTTGTACGCATGCCACGCAGTATCAGTATTCGACCTTCTCCATTTGGCATGCAACTTGTTGTGTTTCTTTATAGCGAAACTTACTTTTTTATTAAACCAAGGGTAGGATGTATTAATAAAGTTTGCAGTACGGATGGGGACATGGCGATAAAAAAGGGTAGTTAAATTATTATTAAGGCATTCGAGCCTCTTGTCTACCGTTTCATAACACCAACATTCATTCCAATGAATAGAAGAACAATCAGAGAACAATGCACTATTATCTAACGAACGAAAATCACGATACGAGAAAGCAACACAAATTGCAGAACGTTCAAACACTACATCAACAGTACAGAAAATTTAATCATGGTCAGATATAAAAAATAGTTGGTAAAATTTAAGAATGTAGGTCAGGTCAGAGATAATAAAATAATCTAAAAGGCTAGGCCTAGAGTTGTTTGCATATCTAGTAGGCGCTAATTCATTAACAACGAATAGCCCAGCTGCTGAGATTTGATCACGCAGTTTGATACTACTAGAGTCATTGACAAGTAAATTAACATTAAAATCACTACAGATAACATAACATTCATAATCTATTAAAAATACAGACAATTCAGAGAAGAAACAATCTAACATGAAACATTTGTGTGGATTATACATACAAGAAATCAAAACTTTGGTTACACCGTCGGAAACCTCTGAAATTATAAATTCTGTATCAGAACCTGCAGACTTTGTAAGAAGCTTGATTTTAAGAGATTTCTTGCAGTATATGGCCACACCGCCCCCTTTTTTGTGCTTACGATCGTTCCGAATCACATTATAATTGTTGATGCAACAATGAAGGTCAGAAATAAGATCACTAAACCATGTCTCAGAAACACAGATAATGTCTACTAAAGACTGCTCAAATATGTATCTAACATAGTCCATTTTATCAGAACTCAGGCTTCGTGCATTAAGACCAGTCGACTGTTTACACAAAATATCTAACATAAGCTTATGGTTTCCATCAGCGCCAGATGCTTGTTTAACAGTCATGTTAAATTAATTACTTTGCACTGAACTGAATAAGAAACAACTATGTAAACACAAAAAAACAAAACAACAAATATATACATATGTGTGCATATAACTACAAATCATCAGGGCAGGAAAAGCAAATAGAAGTGAAAGAATTGAAAGTGAAAGGAACAAGAAGGGAGAAAAGAGAAACTTGGTAAAACTTAAAACTAACATTACATACAAACAATTTATTGCAGGGCATAATTGATTTGACAAACACATGAAACTGACTGCTTTAAGTTGTGCCCACAATTTCATCAATACCTTTCTTGTCGTACACTCGAATCGCCGCATCGCCATCCCTTTTTCGTACAAGCACATGGCCGCATATTGAAAAAGCAGCTGAGAGATGTTTTTGACGTCTGAGTTGGGCGGCATAGTGCATAATCTCACGGTTCGCTCTCGAAAGGCTTTCATGTATGTGGATGCTTGATGTACCTTCCACAGCAATGTCATTTAATGCAAGAGCTCTTTTGTTTGCTTTGCAGTAACCAGCTACTGATTTGAAGAGTCTAGTGCGCACATAAGAGGACTACAGCTTAACATCAATAGGTGAAGATGCGTTGTCGCTGATTTGTTTCGTAGCCGGCGCTCGAAATATTTCTCTTACTGCTGGTATCTCATGTTGTACTGCGCTGCAGATGTTAGAGAAAATCTCCACACAACTCTTATTCACAGCGTTAGGTATGCCGTTGATGACCAAGTCAATAGCAACGGTCTCGTTTTCATACCGAGCCGATTCTCTTTTCAGCGCTAGCACTTCAGCTTTGAGAGAAGCAATCGCCCCACACGTCGATTCCACAGCAGTCAGCCTCACATCCAAGAACTTTACCGTAGTCTTAATGCTCTGCATCTCCGCTGAAATCTCATTAAATCTCTGCATCAGTCTCTCTTCAGTGCTCTTTATACTCCCACTCAGCTGTTATATCATGCCCTGCTTTTGTTTTTCCATTTTCGCCTCCAGCTGTTGTAGCCAATGTGCAGTTTGCAAACTCTCACCATCTCGGCATTTACTTCTTGTTACTTTCTTTTCGACCGACATAATGCAAATAGAATTATTTCAATTTCGAATTATTTCAATTTCAGCGCGAAAAACAACGTTTGCTTAAATGCAGAAAATCAGCGGCAGTTTAACACACAGGCCTTAGCTTGACAAGTATTAATTAAAGAAAAGTTGACAAAACCGGCAGTACAATGTTTACACGTCTACTCAGTCATAGCGCTCACAACGTATTGTATTGATAAAATAAATGAAATCTATATCTACATCTATAATATAATGAAATTGTAACAGGTCGATGGTTGTACCTTATAGATATTAAAGAAAAATTAATATGGTGGGTTTTTATTAAAGCTACAGAAGCCAAGTAAAAAATTTTTAGAATTTTTGAATCTCTGTCTGTCTGTATATTTGTACGCGCATCAGTCGAAAACATGGAATTGAATGCAGTTTTCACCGATGTATCGCTAGAGATCTAGCTTCCAATATAGAAGAAAAATTAGAGAGTTTCCACCTGTGTTTAAAATTTCAGTTTAGGTCAATTGATACGGTAAAGTGAATACTGCAATATGGCTGTCAATAGAAAGAAATTTACAAAGGCTTACAGCTTAAAATATTTCTGTGGATGGTTGCCACCTATTTGAAAACTTTAAATAAATTTAATTGATAGCATAAATTAAATATTGAATTATTGGCATCAAACTAAAGAAGCTAGGAAATTTTAATGCTGAAAATATTTTTAGAGGATTTGCCAACTAATTGAAAAATTGTATTCATTAAAATTTTTAAAATAAATGAAATATTTCAATACGAATATTAAACTAAAGAGGATTAGGAAGCTTACTTTTGAAAATATTCTTCAAGCGGGTTGCCACTTATTTGAAAACGTTAATTCAGTTAAGTTTATAATATAAACTAGGTGTTGCCATATGGGTATCAAACGAGAGTATTTGAGAATAATAAAATTGCAACAGGCCGATATCTGGACATAATAGATGTTAAAGAAAAATTAATAGGGGGTTTATTAGATCAACAGAAGCCAAATATAAATTTTGGTATGTTTGTCTGTATGTTTGTAAGCGTATCACGCAAAAGCTAATGTATGGAATTAAATGCAGTTTTCACCGATGTACATATTGAAAATATAGAATCCATTTTTTTGTTTTAGTTTATAGTCGATCATTATTCCTAGGTATTTGAACGTATTAACTTTTTCCAGTGCGTCGTTGTTTATATTTAGAGTTAGCAACGGACCGTTCTCAAAATTTCGCCTTGATATAACCACAAACTTAATTTTTTTTTTATTTCTGTGTGGAAGATTTTTCGATACAAAAATTAAAACTTTGCGTTGTTGCTGCCAAAAAATTAAGAAATCTGAGACGTCACGTTTTACAATTTCATACAGTCCTCTTTAGAATGTATTTCACTAAACTACTAAATGGCTGCATCGACTTGGTTCCAGCGTTGCCGTTTTGGTCCAATTCGACCAAAATTGGTAACTTCATTTTCCTTTGGTAGTTTGATTGGTTTGATGAAGCTTTTTGTAGGCAAAAATGTTTTGGAAATACAACCAACTTGAGCACTAATATTTGTTCGCTTCACAGCCAGCAAAAAAAAAACCGGAAATGGATCCGTAAAGGAAAACAAGTGGAGGAAAATATGTAGCAGAAACATATGTTTTGAAACGGATGCGTTTTTGTCTGTATTTCTGAAAGTTTTCTGGTTGAATTTTTTGTTCAATACGCTTTCCTTCTGCACTTGCCAGATGCTTTTTCATAGTTCGGAAAAAGATAAATTAAGTACCTGACGGCATCGAACACGGCACCTTCAGAAAGCTAACAAATACTAGCACACTATTCTGCACTGCTACTTGAAAAACTTAAATACAGTTTTGCTTTCAAATACGTCATCATATTCGAACGTTTTACTGATACGAAAATGAACGAAAACTGTAGTCGTTTCTGGTCGTTTCTGGATACGAAAACCGCATTGCCTTTTGACCGATTTTGCATACGTGAATTAACGAAAATTGTAGTCGTTTCCTGTTCGTTCCCGGATACGAAAATTGTACGTGATTGCACTGCACTCAGTAGAATTTACGTTTCTCTGCTTGCTGGGTTATTTGCGTTTCCACGTTCAAAAATTGCTTTCAGTTTGGTGTAGGGACGTTCCGATACCATCAAAGTATCGATACCTACTCAAATAGCTATTTCGATACTACTTATATGAGTCAAGCGAATGTATCGATACCTACTTATATCGATAATTTTTCATTCTTTTAAATTCAACAAAGCGAAAGTAATTTTCAGGCGTTTTCTGTGACATAAAGCTTTGCGGCACCTGAGTGGAAGATCGACCTATCTCGGAAGAAAGTTCGAAAACGACCTATCTCAGAAAACTTTTCAAAAGCGCCCTATTTCAGAATTTGATTGGAAAACGCCCTATCTCCGAAAACTTTTCAAGAACACCCTATTTCAGAATTCGGTTCGAAAAGGCTCTATCTCAAATATTTTCAATATATTTGCAGTTGAGGTATCGATATGTATATTTCTTCTTTAGTAGCACTAAAAGTAATACGATTACTTAGACAAAAAATTCAACCTTTGAAAGGATCCCACAAAACTTTACGGCTAAAAAGATTGCTTACACTTTGTTGTGGTATCACTAACTTTGTAAAAATATATCCAAATTTTAGAATTTGGCGGTGTAATTGCTTAAAACATTTTTTTTTTTTTATGAAAACGAAGCCACTATTTTCTATAGAAAAAATATTATCGACAGGATATGGCACTTTCTCAAATCGATTCGATACAAGTACTTTTCTTTCGATACCAACTAGGTATCGAAACAACGATTCGAGTAAAAAAGTAGTTGGTATCGAAACAAAAGTATCGAGTACATACTCGTATTTACTTCTATCGGAACATCCCTAGTTTGGTGACACGTAAGAGTTGTCCAAGTATGAGTTTACTCACTTCCCAAAGACATGACCGATCAGGTGTTGAAATTTAACGAAAAATTGCCTATCTTGAGAGAAAGATTTTAATTTTTACTGCTAATTTGCGTAGCTAAAAACCCTTAAATTCAAGAAATTTCGTTTTAATGATGGAAAGATGTTTGAAAACTGATTTGGTAGGCATTTTGGTACATAAACATTTGCTCAAGTAGCAACACTGCTTGGTTCATATTTGGCATCACGTTGAAAATAAATATTCTGACCAAAAATTTACTCGGTATGTAGCTCGGGATATTCCTAAAGTCCTTATACAGACTAAAACGTAAAAAAACAATATATCTCTAAAACCGATCACGCTGGGGAGCTGAGACTTAGCACTGATGCATATATTGCAAATGCATTGGGAAAGGGGGCGTGGCCCCTTCCTTCCATACAAACTGAACTTCTCATATAGCTTATCTCTGGAACTGCTCACGCTAACGTTCTGAAATTCTACACAGCTACATATGTTATCAATACCGTAGTTATGGCGAAAAGTGGTAATTATTGGAAAGGCTGGATCGATATACATTTACGTAAACGCGCAAGTATCATTCGATTGAGAACCATTTTCAACTAGATTTCTAAATCCCATAAAACTATTGTAACTTTGTCTTTAATTTTCAGTAAGGTAAAATTTATGTGAAAATTTTGAAGAATTTTTTTAAATTTTTCACAAAGAATGGAGCTTTACCTTTACGAGTTTCGCTATAAACTGTCCTATCTACATACCTATTTGCATAAAATGATAGCCGTTTTCGCTGTTCGGAATAAACTCAAAAAACACTGAATAGAGTTCCGTCAGATTGTCGGAGGTTATCTTACATACATATGTGGTCCAACTACATGCTACTAGAAAACTCGCTAGGTGGTGCTGGAGTAGAATTATTTATAAAAATCGTATTTATTAACCGATTTCGTTCAAATTTAAAATGTGAGCTATGTACCTGTATGATGGAAAATTCTTTTGATAAAAATTTACCCGATTAGTGCTGCTGGAGTTAAGGTTGAAATTCATAACACGTATTAATTTTATGGTAAGCAATGGTTTTGCAGAAAATGAACCCAATGGATGGCGCTGCAGCCGAAATGTATAGAAACCTCGTGTGGTTGATCTGCTGAGAACGCACTTCTGTGCTCTTGAGTTTCCCTATAAGAATTTTTATTGGCTACGCATCGCACCAATGTTGAAGTTGCAAGATCATAGAAGAATATTACGCACGCTTGGCAGAGATCTCACAGGTGGAAATAAGACCAACGGTAAAGCTCATGACACCGAGAGGGATTGGTATTTCATATGGTATCACAGCGTTACTATTATTGGCCTATTTGTGAGGAGGATACTGCGCCTTAGTGGTTTCAACTTAAACCAAAAATTTTGACTTTACAGACTAATTTTGTTTTTAAACGCTATTTTGCATTGGCCAAAGCAACAGCTCTTATTTGGCGCCGCGAAGTAAGCGGGCATTGGCTAGTCAAGAATAAAAAATAAAAAATCTTAAATTTCATGCTGCGTCTGATGGGGATTGAACTCGGACAGCCTTGGTAGCAACCAATTCTATCAGCATCTTTGCACACTCAGCTACAGCCACGCATGTAAATGTGCTTGTTTGTTGTGTGTTGAGTTTGAATCAACACCACATTTCGCTGTGGGCAAACATTTTCTATTTCGGTTTAGATTTTAAACCAAATTTTCTATATATGAAACCTAGAAACAAGAATTAAAACATTTTGGTTTGATTTTTAAACCACGAACTTTTTGGACTAAAATTTAAACCACAATATATTAAAAATTGCTTAAAACTATTGACTGGTTTAAAAAGTAGACTATAAAAGATTAAAAAAAGGCAGTAGTCCCAGCGCGGTTTAAAAAATAAACCCAAATTTTTGACCGTGTAGGCACCGAAACTACCATGTTTTCTTGCAGTTTTCTAAGTTCATACGAAGAGGAGACTTTTGGAAGGGTATAAATAAGTATTATAGCGACTTTTGCAAGAGTAGTTAACATTTCATGCTATTTTTTTCAGAATATAGAAAAATCTTTCACTCTGCTGTTAGTGTACATGAAACCCACCAAAAACTAAAAATTGAAAAAAAATTTACATAGCGCACTTTGCAAGTGGACTACTCAATTGTTGAATATGCTATCTTATTTGTCCCTTCTTTTTATACAATTAAGGAGCGGCTGAATGGTTTAACGATGTTAGCGGTACATAATGATGTACCGATTACAACACAAGAAGTAATTGAAAAAATATGTGTTAAGCAACGAAGATTAAAAATCGCTTTATAGTAATAAGATTTTGTAGACTTGTACATAAATAAAAGTAAATAGATACACGTAAATATATAAATACGCAGATATATTCAATGTGTAAAAACTGAAGTGTATACTAACGAAACTTCTACAAAACAAAACTGGACTACACACTAATTAATTAAAATGGTGTAGTAATTTAAGGTGACAGGTAATAAGGTGAATGGAAATAAGGTCAATTGACTTTATTTCCCACCCTGGTACGAAATAAAGTCAATTGACATTATTACCTTTTCAAAAGCGAAATAAAGTCAATAAAAATTTGGAAATAAAGTCATTGACGCTATTTCCTCATTCTCAATATGTAAACCTTGTGCATAATAACTTTACCTTTTTTCATTGTATACAAGCAATATTTATAAAACTTACAATAAATAATTCAAAATCGCCCTATTTTCTTTTGGTTATTCACAAACATACATATCTGTATTCGTTTGGAAAAGTAGCTTATGTCGAAATGCTGGCTTTAGTATAATACAGCATTCTCTTTATTCTTTAAACGACAAGGATTTTTGGATGAGACTTAACACTTAACTATTTTTTGCACCTTTATTTGCCAAAAGTTTTTCAACGGCTCAGTGCCGGTGAGTCATTCGCAATCGTATGCTGAGAATGCCGATTTATACTAAAGCCAGCCTTTCGACATAAGCTACTTTTCCATATGAACACAGATATGTTTGTGATCAGCTGATTTTCTTACTTGCAAGTTTTCGCAGCAAACAATTTTTCCAGAAAAAATTTGCAGAACTCGATGTCATTTTGGGCTCTCAATTCCCCTATTTTGCAAGGGTAGGAGAACGCCGAAACTGTGGTAGTTTTTGACAATTTTAGATAATTTTGAATACGAGAATCTTGTTATTTCTATAAAAGTAAATATTTTGGAAACTGTTATATAGATAATTTTTGAAATTTAAAAACATTTAACTGTGTGTATGGTTTTTCAAATGTTGGTAACTTTTCGGTTTATTTAGTGCATTATTTTTGGTCATTTGGTACAAAATTAAAAGACTAATTTATCATCCCTGATCCACTTGTGCATTCCCGTACACCTACACACATACACACCGTAATCAAAACAAACTCTCGGTTTTTTCGTCCTTCTTCACTCACCACTGCGGTGACAAAGCTTAGCTTAGCCATATCTTCGGCTTCATATGTAAATATTTGCACATACATACATACAAACCCTATACTAATTAAATCTACTTTTAATTTATATACGTGTGACCTTCCACAGCATTCAAAATGCCTCTTGGACACAGTCCACCAAACGATTCTGAAAAGGAGACAAAGTCAAAAGGTGCTGCACAAGAAGTCACCGCCGGTAAAAGGGAACCCTCACCGCGCCCGAAATCTAAAACTTTTGACCCATCCGCTCAAAAGTTTATAGCGGAAAGTGACAGTATCATGAGATATTGTGCAAAATTCAGTG
>NW_023458557.1:7070621-7095654 GCF_013731165.1 Rhagoletis pomonella | reverse complement strand
TCCGTCAAAAGTTGTTTATTGAAACTACCTTCTTTTTTGTATCATGATTTATACTAGTAACTATTTATGTAAATATGTATGTATTTTTTATGCTTAGGATATGCAAATAAAAGAAGAAAGTAAACACAACAACCATCGATTAAATTTTTATTTGTGTCAAACTGAAACTTTTTTTTCCAATAATAAAGGGTTAGCTGATTCACGTCTACAGCAAGTTCACAAAATTAATTGAAAACTTGTATCAACCAAAGCATTGTTTATATTTGCTCAACAATGATTTTATTCAACTAACAATATTGTCCACTCAAAGTAGTCGTTTTGTAAATATTAAAAAATATACGTTTGTCCCAACTAGAAATCTCAAGAAAATTGCAGACTTTCTTGAACTAGATATTTATTTCGCCATATCCAACTATGCCACTTGGTCACTATAACCAAATCTTGGTAATTATAGCTAAACCTATTTCTAAGTGTACATCCACTTGTGATCAGCTGATTAAGTCATCACAATTTTGATCGATTATGGCTATTTCTCTATTGTTTATTCAATGTTTATTATTTTTCCATAAAAGCCAAGCTCATTATATAACAAACAAAATATAAATCCACATTTCCAACTTTGTGCAAAAATTATAAAAAATCTGCAAAGCTTTCAGCTAGATTTTCAACTTTTTATTTCGATTTTTTTTTAGTATTCAGTTTGATAGCCCATTAAATTTCAGGTCAACAAAGTGCAATTTTAATAATGCTAAATAAACGCGTTGTTTTTTAATATATATTTTTTTTATTGTAGGCATTTGGTAAGGGGGTCGGTTGTCGAAAATGCTAAATTACGTTATGCTAAGAAAGAGCATAGCAATATTTCAGCCTTTTTTGCGTTCTTTACATTTTCAATGAAGTCGTAAAAAAGTCGCCTACTTTTTTCTGACTTTTCGATGCTTTTGCGAGCGTGCGTGTTGCAAGAGATCAGCTCTTCCTGATTTGGCTTTTAATGTGCAATTGCAAACATTACAATAAGCCTCGTAACCTCAAGTGTTTACACAACCAGCTTCTGAATACGGGATCCTTAGTCCAAGAATCCAAAAAAATGCGCGTACGCTTGGTATGCATCATTTTTAAGTCATCTCCGTCTAAAAAATAAATATCTTTTGAAGAAGCTGCTGGCAAACACAAAGTTTGTAACGATTTATTAAGAAAATAATTCAAAATCAGTTCTACTTACAAGATTTAGTAACAGAGAAAAATTACTGGGAAGTTAAAAAATATAATAACAAAAAACGTCCAAACGTCAATAGGATACAAAAAACGTCCAAATGACGTTAAAAATGTCAACCTGGCAACGCTGAATACAACTCTCAGCTCTCGGATTAGAAAGTTGTGGGAAGAGGAGGAGATTCCACAACCTCCAAAAATTTCCCCTGAAGATCAGGCATGTGAAAATATGTATGCAACAACCACGACTCGTGACCCAAACGGGCGATACATTGTGCGACTTCCATTCAAGGAAGAATTTCCAAAAAAAGCTGTCTCTGGGCTACTCTCGGTCTGCTGCACTACAGCAGTTTTTCAGTATGGAGCGAATGCTTCAGAAAAAAGGAGACTTATCCACAATGTACAATAATGTGTGGCAAGAATATCTCGACCTCGGTCATATGGAGCACACGAAGCCATGCGAGATAACTTCCAATGGCAAATACTTCTATTTCTACATGCCACATCATGCGGTCGTGAAACAAGATAAGGTAACCACCATAGTTCGTGTGGTATTCAACGCCTCAAAAACATCTGGTTCAGGAAAATCCCTGAATGACGTGTTACACACTGGTCCCACACTCCAGCCAGATCTCGTGCTGCTCATTCTGCAGTGGCGAATGCACAGATTCGTGTTCATTGCGATATTGAAAAAATGTATCGTCAAATACTCATCCACGAGGACGATAAAATTTTCACGTCGGCTGACTCTCCTGTCACCGATTATAATCTCAAAACCGTAACGTTCGGCGTTAATTGTGCACCATACCTCGCTATCCGTAGCCTGCATCAATTAGCAGATGATACGATAGCAAAATGTCCCTTGGCTGCCACAATACTTAAAACCGAAACGTATGTGGATGACATCCCATCCGGAAGTCGTGATATTGACAACGCCACTGCATCACTTGTTGAAGTGATCAAAGCGCTGAGGTCAGCTGGTTTCATACTCACGAAACTAACGGCCAATCATCCGGGCATTTTAGAAAAATTTCCAAAGGAGGATCTTCTCGACTCCAACTTTTTGAAATTTGAGAGCGCTTCCACGACCAAAACTCTTAGTATACAATGAAACGCACTTACAGATAAATTTTCCTACTCCATTCTGCCTGCATCGACATCGAATGCCGTCACAAAGCGACAAATCTTATCCTCTGTCGCAAAACTTTTTGACCCGGCAGGATAGCTGTCGCCAGTGCTGATTCAAGCAAAGATTCTGCTTGAAGGGCTTTGGCTGGATGGCGTTGATTGGGACGAATGTGCCAAACCCATAGCCTTAGCAAAATGGCAACAGTTCGCAGAAAATCTACCAGCCATCTGCTACATCGAAATCCCTCGATGGGTTAATTTCACTCCAGGGCAAGATACCCAAATCCATAGGTTTTTGCGGTGCCTCGGAAAAAGCATATTGCGCTGCGATTTACATCCGCGTAGATGCTAGAAACCATAGATATTCCACTCTCTTGGTTGCAAAAAAGCAAAGTCGCAACATTGAAGACGGTAAGCTTGCCACGCATGGAGCTGTGTGTTGCAGTCTTACTCACAAAACTGGTCGCAACTGTTCGAAAACAGCTCAAATTGGAATAGTGCCACACATTCTTATGGTCAGATTCAGAGATTGTGCTAGCTTGGCTTGAAAAGCCACCATGTACATAGAAGACGTATGTATCCAATCGTACCTCCCAAATCCGGGAATATCTTCCAACCGGCACATGGCGCCATGTTGCCAGCCAAGATAATCCGGCCGACCTCGGCACCCGTGGTTGCAAACCACAGGACTTGGAAAATTCCCCACTCTGGTGGTACGGACCAAAATGGCTCCCTTGCCACATGGATGCATGGCCAAGGTCAAAGGCATGCAGTGCATCTCCACCAGAAAAGCGCAAGGTGGAGGTGTATCACGCGCTCGAAGAAGAGGTCGATTTTCTTGATCACTTCTCTTCTTTCTCTGGAGCACTCCGCGTGACTGCGTACATGTTCCGCTTCGTGAGTAATGCCCGCAACAAATCAAAGGGGTTAGCTACAATCTCCTATCCACATCTGACACATAACGAATTTCAATATGCAAAAATTCGCCAGCGCAATCACGCCATTTTCCGAGCGAAAAAAGCGCTTTGCAAGATAAAAAGCCACTTAACAAAAAAGTCCTCTTCTTGTTCTTAATCCTTCGTTGGACAAAGACGGACTTTTACGGGTTAGTGGCCGATTAGCACATTCCACATTGAGCTATAATGAAAGGCACCCAATAATTCCTCATACCGAATCGAGGATCTGCCAGCTATATTTGCAGTTTTTACACTCGCTGCTGCTTCACGCAGAAACACGTTTAATGCTCCAAATGGTACTACGTACCAAAGCTAAAACCTCTAATTAAAAAATACTTTTTTCAGCGCTGCAGTTTCTCACTCACATTTTCCACAACGGGAGTAGATTTTGCTGGGCCATTCCAAATTATAGCATCGGTGCTAAGATCTACAACCCTTATCAAGGGATACGTTGCAGTTTTTGTCTGTTTTTCCACAAAGGCAGTGCATCTCGAGCTATGCTCGGATCTTACAACCGAGGCTTTTCGAGCAGCATTCGCCCGCTTCGTTGGCAGACGAGGTTTCCCCTCAAAAATGATGAGCGACAATGGAAAAACATTAATTGGCGCCCAGCGCGCAACAGAACGCGACTTCGTTAAATTTCTAAACGAATGTTTCGCAGACATTGTCAAAAAGTATGCCCCTCAAGGCTTGTGGGAATCTGCAGTGAAAAGCTTTAAAATCCATTTAAAGAAAACCGCTGCAACCCACAAGTTTACTTTCGAAGAATTCACGACGCTTCTGGTGCGAATTGAAGCAGTCCTCAACTCGAGGCCTCTATCCGCACTTTCTCAAGATCTAGCTGATATGACGGCACCTACTCCAGGTCACTTCCATCGAGGTGCACCGCTATTGGCCATTGCCGGGTCTAATGCGGAAGACCTCTCTCTACTAAACCGGTGGGAGAATGTCAAGGCACTTCACCACTAATTTAGTCGCCGCTGGAAAGAAGATTACCTCAAGGATCTTCAGAAGAGATACTAGTGGAAAACCCCACAACACGATCCTCAGCCAGGCGACCTAGTCGTGATCAAAGAAGATTCGCTCCCCCCACCGAGTGGCGATTGGGACAAATCGAAAACGTTCGCCACGGCCCTGATAACCACATACGTGTCGTAGAAATTCGTACACAAAATGGAGTTATCACGCGGCCACTTGTCAAATTGTGCTTCCTTCCAAAAGCACAATAAATAATTCTATACATACTTTCCTTCTGTATACTAAGGGTCTTAACTTCGCGTTTAAATATTGTACCCAAGTACTTCTCGTTTCTCTGCCTTTGCTTCTACTTCCAGATCGAAGACATCATGGCAGCACGGAAGGCATGCCCCTGGCTCCAACAGCGGAGACAGGTAACTGCCTGCAATGCCGGCTCTGCCACCGGTACCACGCCGTGAGGACGTGGCCGGCCTTTAAGGCAATCAAACCGCCGCAACAGATAGGGGTAGCCGCGCGCAAAGGTATTACGTTAATTGCCTTGCGCTCACGCACACCTCTCGTGAGTGCGATTCACACATTGTGGCTTAGCGCACCATACGCCGCTGCATGTGCTAGCTAACAGGCCCGCGCGCACAGGCCAACGGAAGCAGCAGGCCAACCGGCCCGCAGCGGCCATAAAGGCCAGCTACCAGGGCCGCACCGCTAACCGCGTTCTGAGCAATACCATCCGCGCGCTAAAAGAGCTGCAGAAGACCCTAAGCAGCGCATTCCTGCAGGGCGGGGAGGATGTTTAAGCCGCCGCTTAAAACGTAATTCAGCGGCTCGTATAAGGTGGAAGTTTATATTGAGAATCCCAACGGAAATTTCTTAAAGCAAAAAGTGGGAATTGTTTTTGAATTGATTCTTTATTGTCTAAGTAAATTTGATACCTTGGATTCCAAACCACCGAACCGTATACCAGAATTGGCCTAACTAATGTTGTGAACAGGGTTTTAGTGATATAAGGGTCACAAAATTCTTTTGACCATCGTTTCACAAATGCAAGTATTTACACCTTTAGCCTTGTTGACTGTCACATTAATATGAAGATTAAAATTAAGCTTAGGATCCATTGTGATACCAAGGTGCACAAAATTGTGAAACTGTTCCACGTTATGGTTACCTATTGTGTAAGAAGCGGGATGAAAAGCTCTTCGCGAGAAGCACATTACTTTACAAGATTTAGAAGCATAAGATTTACTTGACACCAGTAAGCCATGCTGTTTAAGTCTGATTGTAGCAAAGAGTTTCTTTAATTGAAACGTACGATTTATAAAGCTTTACATCATCTGCATGCATTAAAATTTTGGAAAATTGTATATCTGTAGAAATATCGTTTATAAAAAGCAAGAACAGAATCGGGCCTAGGTGGCTACCTTGAGGGACTCCTGAAGTAACATCAATGACGTCAGAGATAGTATTTTTAACCATTACCCTTTGTGATCTACCATAGAGGTATGAAGAGATCATCTTTTGTTTTTACTGCCTTTTTTACTGCTCTTTTTTGGGAACCAGTAAGATTGGGCTGTTATGTTCCGATGCCGCTGGATCTATAATATCGTCTGATATCATTTTTTCTATTTGCCTATTAATTTCGGGTTTATGCACGTGTGGTAATCTGTAGTTTTTAATGTAAACGGGTGTATCATCTTTGACTCTAAGTTTTTGTTTGAAAAAATTGTTGAATGTGATGTTGTCTGTCTCTAATGAAAATACATCTGTATATTCTTTGCATAAGTTAATGAGATTTTCTCTTGAATGTTCTGCAAAATTGTTTGATAATTTATATTGTTTTGTCTCTATCTTCTGTTTTTTCAACTGCTTTAAATGTCACCTGATAGTAGCTTTTAAGAGTTTCGCATTCAATTTTGAAATTATGGCTGACTTCCAAAACGTAAATTGCTTTGCATACGTACAAAGTATAACGTTCAATAACGCCGAACTACAAAATGTTGACGATGTATACTTTTCCAAAACGCATCGCTAGCGCAATCAGCGCATCAGAAAAAAAGTTGATGCTTCGTTGTTATTGGTTACCATTGGTGTTTTAAAAATGGAAAATTCATAAAAATTGTTCATTGGTATATTGAGTATTTAGAATATGCAATGTATATGGTTGCAATGTGTCGCAACTGCATATACAAACAGTTTGAATACCGCAGTATAACAGTTTCCAAACATTGTATTGATACGTTTTGGAAGCCAGCCTATCTAAATATAAATTGTCATCTGTTGCATTAAGAATTTTTATGTATGCATTATTAGTGTTTACTATTGTGTTGCTTATGAATACACCTGCTGCTATTGTTTGAGTTGGAATGAAAACTTCATTTTCTGTTGATATTAATATTTCTAATTACTTATGATCGAGCTGGGAGAGTTAGAGTATTTGGTTTTGGTGGATTAAGTATCTCAATTGGAATTTCAATTTCAAAATTTGGTCTTATTATAAACCAACTTATTCCATTGCTTATGTAGTCTAGTACATAATCAAATTTTTTAATGAAATCTAAACCAATGATTCCATCGCATGGGACTGAGAAATTTTGTTCTACTATTTGCATTGTATGTTGAATTTCGTAGTTTCTGAATGAGAATTTTTCGTCTACTGAACCTATTGTTTATTTAGTTCCTTCACCTGTTCCTATAAGGTTAAATTTACGATCTGTATTTATGTTGTCTATGTTTGTATAATTTTTGAATATGCTTATATCTGATCTTGTATCTAGAAAAACTGTGTCTGTTGAGTTTCCCCAAGATGTTTTTATGAGAACATAATTGCCAAATTTTAAGTTTATATGTAGGGTCTTTGTGTCATTTTCATTTACTAATTTTCTTTACATGAACTTCAGTCGGGCATCCAGAAGACCCTGCGTATTTTCCGGAGTTGCTTCAATAGCTCTTACGTTACTTTGGGGTCTTCCTCTGTTTGATTTTTGAATTCTATTGGCCTCGATTATTTTGGCCTTTACGATATAATTGTTGTATCCCTGATAACGTTGACTGTTTTGGTGTTGTTCATTGTTATTTATATAGTACCTGTTTGTGTTATATCTGCCTCTAATTTTGGTTTCCTCTACCTCTATAGTTGTTATTGTGGTACTTTTGGTTTCTGACAAAATTGATGCTAGCAACATCTGTATCGTTTGTGCTTAAGTCAATAAATTTTGTTATAACATCATTCACGCTTGTAAATGTACCCGCTTGTAGTAGCAGTTTTGCCTTTTCAGACTTTGCATTTTTAGTTAATTATTTGATAGCGTATTTGTTGCGTAATTTTGTGCAGTTTGAGATGGTAAACCATCTGATAGGAATGTTAATTCTAGTTGTTTAGTGAGTTGTTCTATTTCCTTTACGTATTCTTTTGCCGATTTGCTACTCTGTTTTGATGCTAACAGTTTTGACGTAACCGATTGTATGGATTCGCCTTTGACTGAAGCTATTAATTTTGTTTTTATTTGTGCTATAGTACTTTCTGTTGTAATTGTGTTTCTAGCCGAACTTGTTAATTTGCTTTTGATTAAGGTGACTGCTAAATTTTCATGTTCACCTTTTACTGGTGTTACTAAGTCTACTATTGCATCTAAGAATCTCTGTAAATTTTCGAATCTACCATCGAAGTCTGGTAGTAGCTTCGATGCTGTATTTAAAAATTCTGCAGTCGACATTGTTTCTGTTTGCTTTACTATATTTTGGTCTATATTTTCTAATGTTTCTATTAATTCTAGTATTTCTGAGGATTCTGAATCTGATTCTGTCTGTTCCTTAAATTTTACATCTATAATGCCTAAAATGTCGTTTGGTATGGTTACTGAAATTTCTAGTCTTTTAAATAGCACGTCTAACTTTGTTTTTAGCGTTTGTTGAATGTCTGCTATTAATGTTTGTTTTTAGATGCGGTTTGTCATTGTTAATTGTTTTTTACTGCAACATACACCGCGATTAAGGCTTTAACAATTATTACGAGTGCAACGATTTGCCACTCCTCTGTCTTTTGTTCACTTTCCTCGTATTTTTTCCCAATTGTTTGTACACATCCTCGAGATGTGTCTGTTCTGTATATTTTTCTACACCATTTTTATTTGTTTCTTTTCCGACTTCGTACCCGGAAAACGCAATCATCAGAACACTTAGCATTTTCTTCCACCAAGCCATTGTGGTAAAGCGTAATTTAACTATCTAATAACGCGCGCACTTTCGTTTCATCACGAAAACGATTTAAAATTTTATATTTATTATAATTTTTTTTTTAACTCGCAGATTATGGAAGGATCGCCATGAAATTCTAGCTATCGCCTCCCGAACGAAACGCATTAAAATAAACACTTCAATTTAATTTTAGTTTTATTTAAAGAACGACGAGCGACATCAACTCCTCAATGTTCAAAGTATTCTGCGTAACTAATCTTAGGTTCTACGATTATCTATACACACGCTTAGATTCTACGCTTACGCCTCTATGCTTAACATAATGATTCACGTTGGGTGTTCCACTTAGGGTTCGATCGCCGTCACTCAATTCCTTGCTCAATCATCGTACTCTAAGTGTGTCATTAGAAATTGAATCTACATTTCGTTACTCTTGCATTGCTTGTTTGCACTGCGCTTAAGGCGGTGACTCAAAGGGTCGAAGTGTCTGCGCTTCTTTGTTCAAGTGCATTGCCATTAATTGCGTAATTTATGCGAGACGTTTTTAGTGTCAGGATCGCTGACAGAAATATTGGTCAATCCGAATATGGGTTAGCGTTGACAGCAATCCGATATTTGACACTGCTTTAAAAATACAGGGCCGCTTTAAGGTTTGAGTGATCTGAGTGACGATTATCGTGACTGTTGTCTCTCTCGCACCGCTACCTTAGCAGTGGCACCGTGTTGCTTTTTTGCAAATTTACTTCGAAAAAGTGTAGCTTTGATGTGAAATAGAAGTATAAGATTTCGTGAAATATGTATATTTTTATATGCATATGAAGGACATTTAACTGATGAAAACATAAACTGTTTTTAAATTGGATGTTTACATAAATCTCATAGTAGTTTTATTTTAATTTTGAGTCCTTTTGCTGTTTTTATACAACTAAATATCACATAAATTACGTAATTCACGTAGATATATTAAAATTTCGTTCAATATTCCGTTTGAAATGCCAGATTTCCTGCAAATACATTAGAATTTACAAAAGGAATTTCAATACTAATTGCCTACTTTGCGTACTTTTTACTACCATTTTCGCACCAAGGGATTTCATTCTTGCCCTTTCTCCGTCCTTCGTAAATGCAACTTTTTGTAAGGGAGTGTCAAACCGCGGCTGTCAATAATAATCTAACCTTGTATTATTGAATTATGTATTTTGGTGGCATGAACTTGCTGCTGTGTATGCATGCCAGTGTAAATGTACTTTGATTTCCATTTAACACCTCATTAGAATTCTTATGCATACGACATCGATTTTGGTGGCATGAAATTGCTGCTGCGTATGCATGCCAGTATAAATGTACTTTTCTTTCAGGCATACAAAAATACAGATAATTAGTGCTTGCAATAGTACTAATGCTGCATTAATGAAACAGTATTTAACCATTCCATCACGATTGTTGCAACACCGCCTTATTATTAAACCGAGAAGTGAAAGTGTGGCAGCATTAAATTGACAATCAAAATACAACATTCGGCGTGTATGTACACCAACGCGACGATAGCTGAAATTGAATTTAACTAACATTTGCTTTGCCTATTAAACTTTATTTATTGTATCGGAAAACCAAATTAAGAAAAATATTTGCCCTCTATAATAAATAGTTTTTTTAAACTACTGTCGACTGGACCTAGGGTTTGATAAGAAGCTGAGGTGGATTGCGGAGTGTGCAAGGAATCCGAAGAGGGCAAGATGGTTCAATGTGTTGATTGTGACAAGTGGTTTCACATTTAGTGCGCAGGTGTCTCAGCCGGCACTGAAAAGTACACAAAATATCACGGTCGCTAATATGGAACCGCCAGTCATGACGACAAATCCAACTACAACAACAAGAACAAATCCAACTACTAGTAAAGCACAGCCGATGGGCACCATGAAGTATACACTAACTGACTCCTCAAAAATCAATAGCAAATTTGATATGAATTTGGAGTCATACAAAACCAGCGTGACACTTCAACATTTTTCCAACAACGTTATATATTCCACATTTCAACCAACAGGTATCACCGCTCGCACAGGTGATCAACATAGGCAAGTACACGGCGATGGGGGTCAATTTGGTGATAACAGCGGTCCTAGCGGCTATAATCGTTATGATAATTCATACCAGGGCGATAAATCTTGGGGGGTACCCGCGTGCTGAACAGATACAAGCCAGACATGCCATTGCTAAGGAGCTACCAACGTCCAGTGGTAAGCCAGAGGAGTGGCCCATCTTCATTAGTAATTATAAAAGCTCAACGCGAATTTGTGGTTTTAGTAACGATGAGGATATACTTACAACGTGCACTATAAGGCTCTCGAATATGTGAGCAGTCAACTGTTGTTACCTGAGCTGGTACTGGAAGTTATTGCCGCGTTGCGCATGGTTGTCGGTAGGCCTGAATTCATAATTAATAGCCTTTTGGAAAAAATGCGCTCCTCACCATTGCTGAATGCAAATAAACTGGAGACAACTTAGTTTCAGCAATGCAAACGGCGGGACTAACGGCACACGTAAATAACCCAATGCTTTTACAAAAACTAATTTCTAAGCAACCGGCTAGATATAGCTGAAATTGGGCAGTTCATTGCATTCATATGGCGGGGGAAATTTGTCGGACTTTGGCATTTGGCTATACGATTTAGCGCATGCAGCTAGTACTATAATGACAAAACCAACAAGCGAGAACCAACAGCAGGAAGTACGTTGAATATATCGTGTTGGGTTCCATGAGCAAGAGGAGAGAGCACATTATACTAAGAATAACGAAGCACGCAAATGTTCAGCATGTGGTGCAAGTCATTTTATTGCGAATTGCGAAAAATTCAAAGCAATGGAGTATGATGAAAAGTGGAATATTATTCATCACATGGAGTTGTGTCGCTCGTGCATAAAAAAGCACAACCCCAAATTTTGCAAAGATCGTAAAGAATGTGGTGCATGATTCAACAACTACAGGTTGTAGCAATCGTACAAAAACAACATTTACCGTTGGTATGAACTCCTCGTGTCATCAACATCTTCTTTATCTATTCATATTCGTATCTATATGTATACCCTGCATACCAGGATTTCATAGAATTCTGAAAGGTTTCACAATTTTTTTAAGAATTTTCTTTACGAAATCGTGCAGAAATCTCTTTCCTAGTTTTTGACAACAGCTTCATATTTCCGACACTCTTAAAGATTTCGGGAGCATTTGTTTGCAGGGTATATATATACGTATATGTGTATGTATACGCGGATATGTAAATAAAGCAAAACAGACTATAATTTGATACAAGCGTGCTCATAAGAAGAAGCATAGCTTCTATCGCTATCACCTGTAATTGATGCGCCTTGTTGTGGTGTTAACAGATGCACAGCAAAACATCACCCTAGTTTACATAAACCAGAGGCAATGAACAAAAGGCTAGAGGCCGAAGTAAATCTGATTGCCATGCATGTACGATCCATAGCCAGCATGCCGCCGTTGACGTGTATGTGTTATTTGACGACGGATCAGGGCCAACCATCATTCAAAACAAAGTTACGAAAATGTTGCAACTTAAAGGCGAAGTATATCAGCTGCGTCTTCGCTAGACTGATGGGTCCATTAGAGTAGAAAACGACTCTGAGCTTATCAACCTGCAAGTGTCAGCAAAGAGAAAGAACAAGAAGTTTACGCTGAGTGATGTTCGCACTGTCAACTAGCTTGACTTGCCTGCGCAAGCGCTAGTAATGTCAGAGATGTCCAACAAATATAAACATCTGAAGGGACTGCCAGTAGAGACTTACAAAGACGTGGTGCCACAGATCATTATTGGGGTGAACAACAAGCATTTTGCCATGCCACTGAAGTTCAGGGAGGGAAAAAGTCACGAACCCGCTGCAACAAAAACTCGTCTGAGGTGGACAGTGTACGGAGCCATTACAGATCAGGACCATTATAAAAACAGTTGCATGTGTGTGAATGCGACAACGACATAGCTCCCGACAAACTCGTTAAAGAAAGCGTGAAACTTGAAAACTTATAACTATGTGGCATGTATACATGAGAACACTAGCCAGCAAGACATCCTAGAAAAGTGCGTTACGCGAACGGGCGATCACTTTACAACCCGCTTATTGTGGTGCTCTGATAATATAGTATTGCCGCACAATTTTGAATCCGTCATGCGCAGACTTGTCTGTTTCGAAAAGAAGTTAAACAAAGATGACGATTTAAAAAATCGAGTAAATGGAACAAAAGCAATACATCCGGAAGCTCAGCGATAACGAAATTAATCAAGATTTTAAACGTAAATGGTATTTGCCCATATTTGCGGTGAATGAGTAGTATGGGACGCAGCAGCTGAGCACCAGGGAAGGTCTCTCAACTGCTGCCTCGAGAAGAGACCTGATCGACATGTACATGTACTGTTCAACTTTCGCATAGGAAAATTTGGCATTTGTGGTGATATATCCCAGACGTATCACAGGATTAATGTGCATGACGAGGACTAACATTCTCAGCGCCTTTTTTGGCGTAATTGTGATTCGAGTCGAGATCCAAACACGTACGTGTTACAGGTTGTGTCATTCGATGCTACTTGTTCACCCTCAATCGCCCCATACGTCTGTAGTAGGAATGCTAGGGAGAATGGCGACGAGTTTCCACGAGCTGCTAAGTCAATAACAGAAAGGCATTACGTAGATGACATGTTGGATAGTGTTGAAACCGCAGAGGAGGCTGTCAAGTTAGTCATGGACGTGACTGGGGTGCACAAATGAGGCAACTTTCATATTAGAGGATGGCTTACTAATTCGAATCATGTAGCTGCAGCCCTGTGAAGTGCTGGTTCAAGTGATGGTTTTTGCACCACTGGAGAAACTATCGACCAAGTTATAGAGCCAGAGAAGGTACTCGGATTATGGTGGAGAACGAGTGTAGATGTGTTTACCTTCAGTACAAGGTTCACTAAAGCAGGTAAAAAGAGTTTAGGCGGACAAAAGCTGCCAAATAAAAGAGAAATCCTGCGATTGCTCATGTCAGTCTATGACCCTCTAGGATTCTTATCATTCTACACTATCCGTTTAAAAATTTTGCTACAGGACATTTGGCGAAGAGGTATCGATTGGGACGACCAAATTCCTGAAGAGTATGTGAACGCATGGTAGCAGTGGTTATCTCTTCTCGAGCAGGTCAAACAAGTTCAGGTTCCCAGATGCTATTTCGGTAAGATGCCAAACAAGAAATTCAAGTTGCTTATGTCAGCTCAAGGATTAAGGTAAGGTTTGCGACCTGTCTCAATTCCCTGCATGGAACTACTCGCCGCCGTACTGGGATCCCGTCTTGCTGCTGACATCACCAAGGGTCATGACGTGAAGATTCATAACACGTATTTTTATACTGACTCGGGAACGGTGCAATCAGACCCACAAAAGTACAAACAACTTGTTATGTTTAGAGTCGCTGAAATTCAGGACCATACAAACGTTAGAGGATGGAGCTACATCCCGTCAAAATTATATGTGGCAGATGCTGCCACGAAGTGGAAGAGTGCCACGGAGTTTAGCCTAACCCATATTTGGTTCTCTGGGCCAGATATTTTACATTCGCCGTGTGTTAAATGGCCTAAATACAATTATGATATTGACATGGAACATTTCAAAGGTGCTGATTTAAAGCCGCACGTAGAGTACATTGAGGGATGCCTGGCATACGTTAAACGTTTTGCAGATAAATGTAAAGACAAGATACGAGGATTAGCCCGCTCGGAAGTAGGATCCGAAAGCTAAACCACCGAGGAACTATGCTGGAGTAAATGCCACCTTTATCGGCTCGCGCAGGTCAATGCATATTCTGAAGAGTTTAAGTTGCTTAAGGGTGACCCAGGCTGCAACTTGCCAAAAAATTGTGTTTACGAAAGCTGACATCATTTATTGACGAAAACGGCCTTATACGTCGATGTGGTCGCCTAGAGAATGCACCAATTAAGGATGCAGTTAAAAATTCGATAATATTACTCAAGAACCACAAAATTATACAACTGATTATTGAATGGTATCATCGCAAATATAGGCATGTCCACCACGAGATTTTAGTCAACGAAATGTTTCAGCGGCTTTATATACCAAGGTTGCATCGTGCATTACGCACAGTGCGTCACAATTATCAATACTGTAAGTTGTACCATGCTAAGCCAGTACCACCAAAAAATGGGTTTGTTACCTGAGGCATGTTTATCCCCGTACACTCGACCATATTCATTTGTTCGAATACATTTTTCGGACCATTCCTGGTTACCATTGGGAGGCGTTCAGAGAAACGATATGGAGTTTTATTTCCTTGCATAAGGTGGTGAGCTATACACGTTGAACTGGCGTACTCGTTATCCATGAATTCGTGTGTAATAGCTATTAGAAATTTTACGAGTCGAAGAAGAATACCTATACATGTGTTTACTGACAACGGGACAAATTTTGTAGCAGCAGAAAAAGAATTGCGTGAAGCTTTACAGCAAATTAATCTACACGATCTTCAAGAACAGTTCACGAGCGCGGAAATTAAGTGGACAAGCCCTCATATGGGAGGCGCATGGAAACGTATGATCAGAACATTCAAAGACGTTATATACCGTATCGTGACACCGGAAACAAAACTTAACGACGAAAAATTGTATAACTTTTGTGTAGAGATCGAAAGTATTATAAATAGTCGCCCACTTATATACTTGTCACTAGATACCGCAGAACAAGAAGCCTTAACTCCTAATCATTTTCTGCTGGGAAGTTCCTCTGGACATAAGCCACTAGGCCAGTTTTCTTCCTCATATAAATTTGTAAGGCGTTCCTGGCGGCATTCTCAGTATTTGGCAGATAAATTTTGGAAAAGGTGGGTGATGGAGATGTTGCCGACACTGACTAGGAGAACCAAATGGCTCGACAAGGTGAAACCGATTGAAAAGGGTGACGTAGTGGTCATTGCTGACCCAAATCTACCTCGCTGGTCGTGGCCTAAAGGCATTGTGGAGAACACGTTTGCAGGAAAAGATGGTCAGGTACGTAGGGCAATAATACGCACACCGGCTGGTGAATATCACCGTCCAGAAGCAAAAATCGCGGTACTCGATGTAAAGAAAGAGACAAGCGGCGACGTTGCATCGTCATAAGGTATTAACTTACCAGGGTCGTTATACCGGGGGGAAGAATGTTGCAACACCGCTTTGTTATTAAAACGAGAAGTGAAAGTGTGGCAACATTAAATTGAAAATCAAGATACAACCCTCGGCGTGTACGTACACCAACGCGACGATAACTGAAATTTAATTTAACTAACATTTTCTTTGCCTATTAAACTTTATTTATTGTATCGGAAAACCAAAGTAAGAACAATAATTGCCAGTAATTGAATTGTTCGTTAATATTCAACTGAAAACTAGCGTTTGATTTTTAGAAGGCAGGTGCTCTTAATAGTTGGTGAACCAACGACGATATATGTATGTACATATGTACATATATTTCCATATATGTAAGTTCCACTTTTCTGATACATTTTAATATATGGCACATACGAGTAAAAACAAACCGGTAGCATTTACATATGCAAATCCATATCATGTAAAAGCCCTGTTAGTGCCGAAAATATTATAGCACCACACGTCCGTTCACAAAATTTTTTTTACGAGTTTTAAGTGGTGTTGGTATATAATCGTAGTTTTATTTATAAACAGTAATAATAACAGTAATAATAACTGTGATTCGAATCGAAGAATACATGCAGTGGCCAGAATAGAAATTAGGACTCGACATTTTAGTAAGTTTTCGCTATTTTTCCTTAGTTTATTTAATGTTTGTTATTAATTTTATTAAAATAAAGGTCTTTTCCTAACAAAACCCATATAATACCAAATTTTCAACTTTGTGCAAAAAACTATAAAAATTAATTCTGCAGTGTTTCACCAACATTTCAAACTTTATAATTATAATCTTTAGAAAAGAATTTAGTTTGCAGTTTTGTAACTCATTAAAATTGAGAACAATAAAGTGCGGGTGGAAAATGCTGCTCATTTGCTTCTCTTTCAAAAAAAAAGTCGAACATACTTTGTATGAAAAAATGCGTAACACAAAAACAAAAATTGCCAAAAATTAGTGGTAAGCCTTACTTTCATCAAATTGCAATTTATTATACTAAAATTTAATGAATGTTTTTAACAAATTTTACGGGGTAAAAATTAAGAGAAAATTATCCTACAAATTTGTGATGTTACTATAAAGACACGGTTTGAGGGAAAACAGTGTGGAAAAAAATTCCAAATTAATTTTTGTCCCGTGTTCGGCTCTCATAAATATGGTCACCGTAGCTATATGCATATGGCTGTATTAATGTTTCAAACATGCAAAAGCGCTATTTAGATACATGCATACAAAAATACACATAATTCGTGCTTGAAAAAGTACTAATGATGCATTAATGGAGCAGTATTAAAGCATTCTAACACGACACACTGAAAATAAAATCTGCGTAAATATAACGAAAACTTGCCTACATCTTACGAAATTTTTTGTAATTTTGAGCCACGAAAGTTTTCGTTGATTGTACAAGACCGTTTTCGTACATACTACGAAAATATGAGGCATCAGATCTTTAGTACATTTTACGAATGTATTCGTACTATTTACAAACGAATTTAGTACTATTTACTAAAGGATTTCGTGCTATTTCTTAGTTTTTTTACGAAATTTTTGTAAAATGCACAGAAATAATTCGTATATTTAACGAAACTATTTTCGTAAAATCTGCGCTTGTTTCGTAGAATGTGCGATTGGTTTCATTCTCCACACTGTAAAAAACATATTACGAAATATAACACAACACTTTTATTTTGTTTTTGTCGTTAATTTTAAGCGTTTTCGTTTAACAAAATGTTTTGCAAAAACGCTTAAGATTTATGATTAAAATATAATGAAAGTGCTGTGCTATAATTTGAGTCATGTTTTTTTATAGTGTTTATAATAAAAGCAATCATACATTCTATAAAAGAAGAAGACGAATTTTATGACTACACTGTAGTTTAGAATTAATAAAAAAGGTTATTTTACCTATAATAAAACTTAAGTCTTTATGCATACGAATAGGTTCTGTATGTACTACATATTTGTTTATTGATGCAAAGTGTTAAACTATGAGACTCAACAAAACTAAATATAATAAGATAACAAAATATGAAAGAATATAAAAAATACTGGTTTTACTTTCTTAAACATTATAATATTTTTATGTAGAGGTTCTTGACAGATTCGCAGCTTCATCGATGTTTGTTTCCTTGACAAGTTAAAGGGAAATTATAAGGCGTCTGAAAAGCAAGTTTCAGCGAAAAATTATACATGTACTTACTTTTAATTTCATAAAGTAGTGCTCCTGGCTTAGGCTTGCCGTTGATAGGTAACTGATGAAATTGCCTGTTTATCAAGTCCCACATTGCAGCGTAAGGCGCAGCGTAGGCGATGTTAAAAACATTGTATGCTTAAAAGCATTGTATATCCACAGCTTTAATATTTAACTTTGTATTGTTTTTTTTATCCAGCAATTTAAAATTATATTATACGTCTCACAGCAGCCAAAAATGACACGCGATACATAAAAATATGATGAAATATTAAACTGCCGGTAATTGAGTATATTGTATGAAAATATTCGCATGTTGTACGAATTTAAAAAACATGCTTCTGAATTAGTACTTTATACGAAAGTATTAACTAAATTGTACGAATACAGAATTGTAGATTTCGTAAACTTTAAAACCATACGTAAATATTACGAATGCCTTCCTACAATATACAAAACTAGTGAGCCCGCATGGCGTTAAGACGCCAAATTGAGTTTAATATTTTAAACAGATGGCAACACTATTCACAAACCTTAATAAATATTGCAAATGTTTCCAGTAAGTTCGTCCATCACTTTTTGAATGAAGAGAGGTCTCAAATGGCGTGGGTTTTTCATTTCCTCAAAATTCAAACCACCGTGCACCGCTAAAAAAGGTCGTAACGTCAAAAAACCTTAATTCACATTTAGAATGACGGTGCTGATCTGATGACCTTCACATTAAAGATCTGATGACCATAACAAAAAAATTATTAATTTATAAAAATTAACTAAAACTAATTTTTTCGGTATATTATGGGTTTATTCGAAAGAACATATATTCCCATTAGTTATGGAACCCGATTTCATCATGTTACTGTACTCGCAGTAGCACATCCTGTTAACCGAGATCTCCATGACCTTGTTGATGGTTTCTGGCTCTATCGTAAGAAATGCCCGACATACGCCTTAAAGGCCTGAATCGTTAATAGATTGTTCCTTCCCGGCATGGCACAAAAAAGACAACTCGAGACAACTGATGACACAATAACCGAACTTTGTCGCTCAAAATAAAAATCGAATAGCTGGCAACCCTAACAAAAATTATTTCAAACTAAAGTTTTATTAAAACTCATTCTTTTGCCACTCATATTTTAATATTTCATTGAAATTGTGTAAAAGCTAAATAAATTAGGCTTTTCAAACAGTAGCCAACCTTCTGCGAAGCATTTTCAAACTGAAATGTTTTAAAGCTCTTTCGTCTGATACTTCGATACATAATTCAATTACCTGAAGAATTAATTTGAATTTAATTCTTTTATCACCTGGCAACTCTCCTAAACAGTTCAGATATAAATCCTTCTCAAACCCATGAACAATAAAATCACCTCTTTCAGTAATTTATTTAATTAAAAAATTTATTCAAATTTAAAATTTAAAATTTAAACCATTTAAAATTTTAACCATCAAACAAAATTTTGGTGTTTATACTGAAGATTTCTTAGCACTCTTTCGTTTAACACCCATATTTTAATACTGCATATAACTAAATTCGGCTTTTAAAGCAGGTGGCAACCCTTTTCAAAACATTTTCAAATTACTACCTTTTTAAACTCCTTTAGTCTGGACCCCTGTGGGGGATCATTTAAGTTAACAGTTAAGGAGCAAAGCTTTTAATAACCATTTCGACTGATACATATGGCAACTCTTTTCAAAAAGTAAAACCTCATTGCACAACTGCAACCAAGCCTTTTAATTTGACACCTCATTTTTAAAAATCGAGCGAAGGATGGGGATATGATGGTATTGATTTACAAATAATCTCAACTTGATTCTTTTAAAAGGTGGCCATTTTTACCGGAAAAGTAAAAACCTACTGCACATCTACATATCAAGCCCTTTAATTTGATACCTCATTTTTGAAAATCAAACGAAGGGTTCAGATCTGATGACCTGGACAAAAAGTGCTTTCGCGTATTATATATATATAGATTGGGTTAAATTCGACTTTGTAAACAGGTGGCAGACCTTTTGAAAAGTAGTTTCGCGCTAAGATATTCTTAAATATTCTGCGTCTAACATTGCGATACATATTTTAATGAACTGTTGAATTAGGTTGAATTTTATTAATTAAACATGTGGCAACTCCGCTAAATATAGTTCAGAAATAAAGAGTTTTCAATCCAGTTCGATTGATACCCATATTTTAATAATTCATTTAACTTATTTAATAATTTGAACTTAATTTTTAACAGGTGGCAACCCTCTTCCAACACCTCAAAAATATTTTAAGTGTTCAAACTAAAGTCTTCTTAATATTCTTTCGTTTCACATCATTATTTTGAAATTTCATATAACTTCTGGATAAGTTAATTAAATTCGACTTTGCAAGAAGGTGGCAACCCTCTTTAAAATATTTTCAAACGGCCATCTTCTGAAGCCCCTTTCATTATGCGCGCATATGTTGAAACATATTTCTCCTAATTAATTTTCTTAATTCAAATTGAATTTAATTTTTTAAACAGGTGGCAATCCTCCTAAATTTAAGTTAGGAAACAAATATTTTCAAAACCCTTTCCACTGATACCCATTTTGTAATAATTAATTTTTTTTAGAGAATTTGAATGAAATTTTTTAAAAGGTGGCAACTCTTTCCAAAAAAGTAAAACCTTGTGGCATATCTGCAGTCCAAGAGTTTTAATTTGACACCTTATTTTGGAAAATCAAACGAACGGTGCTGTTATGACGGCATTGCTTATTATATAGTTTATATTCATTTGTTCTGCAGGTGGCAACTCTTTCCGAAAAAGTAAAACCTTATTGCACATCTACAGGTCAAGCGCTTTAAGTTGACACCCTATTATTGAAAATCGAACGAACGGTGGAGATCTTTTATGCTGCACAAAAAATGTCTTCGCGTATTATATATATGTATATAGAAGATATAGATTATTCGTACAGAGATTTGTTCCGTGCTTTACGAATGTGTTTCGTAAAATAAACGTAAGACTTCGTACATTGTACTGAAAAAATTACCGTGAAAAGTTTACCGTAGCACTTTTACGAAATTTTATTTTCAGTGCATATATTTCCATATGTAAATTCTACTTTTGTGATGCATTTTAATATATGGCACAAAGAAAACGGTAGCATTTTTATGTATGTACACATATACATATGTATGTAGGCACTCGTATAAATACATGCGCGTTGAAGATGGTAGTGCTATCGCTTTCTTTCTTGTTTCTCCTTCTCTATACTACTTATATCTTGCTTCTTACTCATGTAATATTTTCAGTTTTAAAAATTTCACTCTCCATTTTTACGATACCGCCGCCTAAGAAGTTTTACTTCAAAAATCTTATGCTTGAACATTATAATATTTTGAGGTTTGAAAAGGCTGACATCTATTTATAAAATGATTTCAATTAATATTAGGTACTTAGTATGTTAAGTAAATTATTATAATATGGGTACCAAACAACATGTTTAAAAAGTCTTTATTTCTAAGGAAGGTTATTCCTGCAGATGGATTGGACGATCCGGGCCAATCACGGGGCCCCCTCGATCGCCAGATCTGAATCCGTTAGATTTTTTCTACTGGGGCTGTGTTAAGGACAAAATTTATTTAAAAGCAATTCAAAACGAAAAGCATTTGCGATATGCGATAACAATTAAATGCAGCTGCTGCAGAGATAGTCCAATTTGAGCATATTTCATCAATAACACTATATGGCAAAATCAAATTTTTTTCTGGGTATTGAACCAAACCAATTTTTTTGAAGAGATAATCTCATAAGTAAAAAAGTAACTTATCCGTTTTTCGAAGTTAGCCTCCGAAATCGAGATATGGGCCTTCGAATTTCGAAATTGGACCTTATTTAGATAATAATTTTTAATTACACTGTGGAACAAATTCAGGTTAGCAAAAGTTAGGTCGATTCTGAGAGTGAGGGGTTAAAATAGATGCTAAATTAGAAGACCCGTATCGCGGCGTTTGTTTATGTTAGTTCGAATTTTTTTTCAATCGACCTTCGAACTTTGAGTCAAATGCCGATTTTCATCATATTGTTTATATGGTTTTTTGGCTATAACTCGTCGACTAATTGATATTTTTTCAATCTGTTGGAAATTTTTTTTTCATGCTTTTTGAACATATTTTCCACAAAATTAAGTCTTTTTCGCTTTCTGTTTGATCTATAATATGCTTCTCAGTTTCTTCAATAAATTTCATTTGAAAAGAAAACAATCATAATACAAACCAGCTTAATATTAATTTACTTCTCATTTCTTATGTACCAATTTTTTCAGTGTTGGTTTTGACGAAATATTGAAAAAGAAATTATAAAAATATGGAAAAAAATATAGTTTTGAAATGTTAGTTATGAAAAGTTGAAAAAGGCTACACGGTCTTGTTCCTGAAATGAAAATTTTGTTGCATTTTTAAACTTGGCATTGCCAAAAATTTTTTGAAATGTATCGCAAAAGACCAGCAGTATTCAACCGCTTAAAAGACATTTTCCCAAGACTAAGTAACGCCAAAATTCAGGAAGAGGTTGTTAATGGTCCCGATATACGGAAACTAATGAGTCGTCAAGATTTTGACCAAGTTCTGACAGACCGAGAATTAAATGCATGGCTCGCATTGAAAGCAGTCATTAAAGGACTTTTGGGTAAAGAACGCAAAGACATTTACAGGCAATCTGTTGCAAACATGTTGGCAGCTTTCGATGAAATTGGGGCTAATATGTCCTACAAAATTCATCTCTTGCATCAGCATCTTGATCAACTCGCTCAACAGTTGCCAACTGAATCTGATGAGCAAGGCGAACGTTATCACCAAACTGCGCTTCCATTTGAAATAAGGTAACAATAGAGTGTGCATATTTTGAATTCCTAGATTTTTCTAATATCTTTGTCAGAGTGCACAATTTAAACATGTTAACGATTGAAAACTATTTTCGTTTCAGGTACAGAGGAAAGAAATCTCCAGATGCAATACTCGCTGAAATTTGTTGGTGGTATAAAAACACCTTTGAAGAAGAGGAAGACGAGGAAAAAGAGGAAGTAGGGGAAAACAAAGATGAAATTCCAGAATATCAGTTGGACGAAATTATCGACCTTTCTGATGATGATGACGATGACCAAGATATTAGAGAGAGCAGTGATGTTTATCCACAGCCGCCTGCTAAACGGCAACTGGCCAAATCATTAATTTAATTTATTCAATTTTTTTACTTAAAACTTTTCATAACTATCATTTCAAAATTATATTTTTTCCATATTTTTATAATTTCTTTTTCAAAGTTTCTTCAAAACCAACACTGAAAAAATTGGTACATAAGAAATGAGAAGTAAATTAATATTAAGCTGGAAAACGCAAGTTTTGTATTATGATTGTTTTCTTTTCAAATGAAATTTATTGAAGAAACTGAGGAGCATATTATAGATCAAACAGAAAGCAAAAAGACTTAGTTTTGTGGAAAATATGTTCAAAAAGCATGAAAAAAAAATTTCCAACATTTTGCATCATAAGCACTACAAAAATTGTCTAAATCAATTTTTTTTAATTTTATTTGTTGCACAGGTCTCTAGCAGTAATATGGCTTTAACAGATTGAAAAAATATCAATTAGTCGACGAGTTATAGCCAAAAAACCATAAAAACAATATGCTGAAAATCGGCATTTGACTGCAAAGTTCGAAGGTCGATTGAAAAAAAATTCGAACTAACATAAACAAACGCCGCGATACGGGTCTTCTAATTTAGCCTCTATTTTCACCCCTCACTCTCAGAATCGACCTTTGCTAACCTGAATTTGTTTCACAGTGTTATTGTATGTAAATAACTAAAAAAGTAACTACTAAAGTATTTAAACGGTATATAACTTTATATTACTTTAAAAAAATTATATTTAAGAAAAATCTTAACTGATTTTTGACTCCTTATCGCACGTGTAAATAAGTTTTTAAAAAAATTTTATATACCGTTCAAATAAGATCAAAAGCAGGACCGCGCCTATATTTGTACTTTTTTTAGTTGTTTACATACAATAATTAACCCTTAATTAGGCGCACAAAGAAAGTCACACAATAAGACCCCAATAAAAGTGTTGGAAAAATAGTTTTACAAATTAAAAAAATTAAGTGTGTAGTATCAGATATATTAAAGTACTATATTATGGTTAACTTAATAAATCAAAAACATAATTTCGACTTAAAACTTAAAAAAAAAAATTAAAAACTTACCTCCGCCCAAAAATGATATGTTAGTGGTCGCATTTGATCAGCACTCAAGAGCGTAGCGACATATGTGTAGGCGACGATGTTCTAGCCGTGACTAAATAAATAAAACGAAATGTGTATTGTCATAAATATTAAAGCTCTTTATTTTAGTTAACGTTAAGAAAGAAAAGCACAACTTTGACTTCAAACTTAGATAAAAAAATAAGAACTCACCTCCGCCAAAAAATGTTACGTAAGTGGTCGCATAGGGCACAGTATATACAGTAATAAACCTTTTCGTTTTTCACCAGTTGGTCCTCGAGGAGTATTTTTGGGTTGTGTGCAGCGTTTTCGTTTTGCGCGTACGGCAATACTACTGTGGGGAATTTCGCCTCATGATTAGAAAAAGGTCTTGCCGAGGATAAAATATATATAATTGTGTTACTTATGAACAAAATGTTGGTTAAGTATAATAACAATGCTTAATTAAGAATAATATCAATAATTAAGTACATAACTAACGCTTGCGTTTGTATAAACTGGAAACTCACATCGTATTTTTTATGAAAAAAACGTGAATTTATCAAAGAAAACTCTAAATTTCCGAATATATTTAAGTCTTTATTCAAAAAAAAAAGAAGGGTTGTTTAGTTAAAGAGACTCATAAATCACACCCAAGTTTGAGCGGAACTCCTCAAAAATACTTAACATCAAAGTATAGAATGTCACAAATATGAACCATACACACATACAATAGTAATTGCTATGATGTTATCGTATAAATTCCGGACACGCATTTGCTTGGAGACTGCGATGGTTATGGTTGTCATAAGTTCAGCCAGCACATTCAAGGGTCCATTACCCGGAGCTGCTCCAACATGATGAGTAGATTTTAGTGAGTCTCACATGCCACTGCCTCTGGCTACAAGCTGAATATCTGAATACAGTATATTTTGCTTAGCTGCACATCCTTCTTTGCACGAAAAACT
>NW_023458557.1:7063690-7070521 GCF_013731165.1 Rhagoletis pomonella | reverse complement strand
TACAGTATATTTTGCTTAGCTGCACATCCTTCTTTGCACGAAAAACTTGTGCACTTATCCGAAAAAGGCACTTAAGCGAATTTTCTTTACTACTTCAATGAGGAAGGTATCCAAATCCCTATGAAACCAAATAATGGAGAAGCACTTACCACGTAGAAATTACTGCAAGCGAAATTTTTACCGAATAGTATCTAATTATCTATATAACTACATAAATTTATAGTCATTTTCGTTGTTCTGCGAGATGAACAAAATAAATAAAAAGTTGTAAAATTAGGTAATTGTAGGGCCAGTGCAGGTAAACGTAATACTTTCTTTGATAATTGATACCAGTTGCCCAATTTTTAAGGCAGGTATCGCCAATGTGCAGGTATGCTAATTGCATCTATCGGTGCAGTTTCCTTATGCCTCTGATGCGCATTTTAGGGTAGGTATCTTAAATGTGCACTTAAGCATAGAGGCAGCAAAGCAAAGTATACTGTATTTTAAAATAAATAGCAATTATTTCTTTAAAATGATAAGAAAAGTGTTAGTTTACAAAATTACCTGTGGCACTCTGCCATAGTACGGCTGTTGCTCCCTTTCATACCACAGTAATTTTGTATGCAACTCTGAATCAAAGTTCGTGCTCCTTCTCATTATCAACCCTGATCAGATTTTACCACCGAGGAGTACTCAAAAAGGTTTATTACTGTATATACTGTGGCATGGGGTCAGGACTTAAAAGAGTAGCGACACATGTGTACACGGCGATGTTTTGGCCGTGACTAACTTACGTAATTTTTTCAACTTAAAATGGTCTTGACGTTATGTGCCTAATAGGGTTAAAAATAATTGTTTACCAAAGGCCCAATTTCGAACTTCGAAGGCCCATATCTCGACCAGTGTGACCGCGGGCTTGTGAAAAATTGTAGCAGAAAAAAACTTAAAATGTAGCAATATGTATCACCTTATTTTCATTTAAGTATGAAAGCATCAATATGGAATAAAACCAATAATTTTTATGAAAAACCATTTTCCAAAACTATTTAATATTTATTGCACGGACAAGTTGAAATTATTTCCCGAAAGCGATTTACGTAATTTCAGTTGCAGTTACACCTTGCAATTTTTATTGCCGAAAGTGATTTCTGCAAATCTGGAAAAAGGACTTTCTGACTCTTTAGATGGGAAAGCAGACTTTCGATTTCGCATTTTGACAGCAAAATGCGTAGAAAAAGAGCTAGCATTGTCACGTTTAACCACACCTTTAGTCTGTTAAACTATGTATGTTTATTAATAGCTGATTCGAAGCTTTTTCCTATTAAAAGAACTATATTGTAACAAAAAATTGAAGGCATTTTATTTACTCAAATGCGTTATGCCTTTCGGTAGCGGGCGGACTCAAAATTGGATGAATATCGTACAGCTGATTGCAGTTTACCAACTACCAGAAAAATGATCAAGCTTCCACCACCATAATTCGGTAACCGGTAAACCGATACTAAAATAATTTTACACAAAAAAAAAATACATGGGGGGGGGGGAAATTTACCGCAAAACTCCACAGGCAAACACCGATGGCCTACCAACTGTCATTTTGACGAGCAGTATGATTGAAAGTTTTTGTGTGTGGGCACTTTGATGTCTTCATTCGTACAAGCATTTGCCGCATGACGCCGCCAGACAACATTCTCTCAATTTCGGTGTTTAAAAACATTTAAATCTTAAAAAAAATCTTGCTGAATAACTTCCTGAAACGTTATCATAAATAATTCAATAGGGAACAGATTCTTATTTTGATTTAAAATTAATATTTCATCGATGTTACCAACAGCACGCTTTCATCCAAGTGAAAATATGGCTGTCAAACTATCAAATTGTCTGCAATCAATAAGCGCTGACATATATTGCAGCCCATGAGAAATAGGCGGTATCAATTGGAAATATATTTTGTGACATGGTTATCACAACATTCGTGTTTTCCTGGGGAAGTAGGGCCTTACCGAGCACCGAATTACCGAGTACCAAGCCCTAATTTTTGTCATTGAACATAGCGACAATAAAAAAATTCAACGCTATGATAGTGTTCGTTTATGCACATTTTAACGTTTTTCGTCATGGAACATGAATCACAATACATGAAAGGTTCGTTCAGCGATTGACAATGAACTTTTGGATGTACGTTGTTTTGTTGCACGACATGTTTTGTAGTGCATACAAATTTACAGATTTTTTTTTCATTTGTATCAAAATCGAAAAAAAGTATCTCTCCAAAATCATCGAAAAATGTATCACTTTTGCTCCACTTGGATCAAAACGGTCACACTGATCTCGACTTCTGAGGCTAACTTTGAAAAACGAAGAAATTACTTTTTTAATTATGACTCAATCGCTTGCAAAAAGTTGGTTTTGTCCAATACCCATCCAAGTGCTATGCAGTGTAAATGAACACATTTTCAAACAACTCATGTATATTTTATTACGCGTGAACCGTTGTTATTGACTCTAGTCCGAATTCCGTTATGTATCATAGATAGTAATAATGTACCTTTCTACTATTTAACATGTTATTGGTCGGTAACAAGGGCAACTTAAATCCAAATCTACTAACTAAATACAATTTAGCGTGTCTCAGTCTCTTAACAACAAAAGCGTCCATAGCTTTTTTTCAATTCCAAATAGTAAGTATAGCACCTTTCTGAAATCTCTATTAAATGGGTAATTTTTTATGAAATGTGGTGTTACAGCCCAGTATTTTTTTAACCCAGATAGTAAAATGTGGGGAAAAAAATAACAAAAAGTTAAAAATCCCAAAACAATCCTAATTTTATAATGGCTCCTTAATATATTTGTATTGCGTTGCATTTGAATATAGTGAATCAACTGTTTGGAAGTATTTTACCGAAAAAATTTGGTAAGTACAGCATTGTTTGTACATGCAGTTAAAGAAAATGCCTGAAAAATATCATTTCAAATACGGTCACACTTTTATAAGAAACATTTTTGCTTATCAGGGATAAGGTTGCTAGATTTTTTTTGGCGCGAAATCAGTACATTAGACTTTTTCGTGCTATAAAGATCAGTACTTTTCAGTACACTTTTATTCAAGGCAGAATTATTAATGTAAGTAGCAGATAATACTTTGAAAGAAAAATAAAAATTTCCAAAACACTGCAAAAATTTGCAATTGTTGACTAAAAACAAACTATTTGGAATTTTGCAACAAAATTTACAAAGTGTACTTTTCGACTAAAAAACTCTGCGCTGCCTGAATATCATTGAAAAATATTAATCTTGGTAAATGCGGTGCCCACTTGAGTAAGCCTTAACCGTTTATAAATAAAATGTTGTTCATACAAAAAAAATAATGTTATTCATTTTAATATGAGTATACACATTAACATGTAGTACGAGATACGTTTATAATATTACAGGAGTCAATAAACTATTTTATATACATGACATTTTTTAATAGCAATAACGAGATCAATTTCCACTTTCAGTGTTTAAATAGTCAAAGAATTCTAAACATTATACATATTTTAATATTACTTTTAATTTGAAGTTCACTTTCTAAAATTTTAATTAGAAGTCGGTTTCTCTCTTTTCGCCAGCAAGCAAACTTTATGTTAAGTTAGTTCCTCTCAGGTGTTTCGTTTGAATGTGGTATTGGAAAAACAAAATTACATATGGGTATTTCCATACGTCGTATACGTGACAGTCGTAAGTTTCAATGTGATACAAACAAGGAATACCATTTGTTTTCTTTAACTTTTTTTGGGCCATTGTATAGCATTGAACTGCTTGGTCCTGAAATATAAGCATTTAAAGAGAGTGTCGTTACGTGACAAAAAATGGAAGTAGATTTTTTCTTTTCTTACAAAATTGCAAAACTCTGCGAATTGTGGATGGCTATTTTCATGAAACTTATTTTAATATGATTTGAGCGAATTCTAGTTGTTTTTAGAGTTTTTTGAATTAATGCAACTTATTTCAATTTTCTTTTACAACCACAAGTGTGAAACGTCATAAATTTCCATCGTTATATTTTTGTTAATATTGCTTTTAAATAAATTTTTAACGCAAATAAAACATGAATTTTGTGTAGAATATACTTTATATTTTGACTTCAGCGCCAATTCAGGGTGAATTTGTTGGAAATCTATGATTTATTACGTTTCAACTACATACGCCAAATTCGAACCAAATCGGACCATAAATACGGTTTTTCGAAATATCTCCACCTTGGCGCCACCTAGGAAGGCCATTTTACGCAAACATGATTTTACTTACATAGCCAGTATATATTATAAAAAGCACACAAATCGGCCCGTAAATACGTTAGATATAAGATTTTTATTTTTTTTGTCGTGGTGGACCTTCCGATGGAAACACCCATATTAATTCAAACTGTGGAAAGAGACATCTGTTTAAGGACTACATCCGTATTTCCTCATGGCTTAAATTGTTTTTTCAACTGCGCAAAAACATTGAAAGACTAAGAATTCGCCAAAAAGAGTATCTAAATTGAATCAGTAAATTGAGAAAAACGAATTGTAAGTCGAATGCAAAGCCATTCAATTATTTAAATTTTTTGTTTTTAAACTGAAAGTTATTTTCGAGAGAACTAACAACATTCGACAAAAAATGTCAACCCTCTGGTAGATAATGACCCCATAAAACGATTGCTCTTTTATACTAATTTCTTGCGCATATCAAACATTACCGAAAACAAGTCAACTATAATTAAATTATTTTCTTCTTACTTTTTACAGTAAATTTTAAGAAAGTTGCAGCGTTATGTAAAAATCTTAAGCAAATCGTAAAGTATTTTGTTTGTGTAAAATAATATTACACAAATAAAATACATGGGCAAAAATACATGGCAATTGAAAAATCAGTACAAATCAGTACAAATAAAAAAAAATCAGGACATCAGCGTACTGATTGGAGGAATGAATAAAATCAGTACGAAAGTTGAAAAATCATTTCTGTACTGACAAAATTGGTACGTCTGGCAACCGTAGTCAGGGAGCATACTCCCTTACAAAATATTTCATTTACGATGTAGGGAGAACGGGAAGTAAAGAAACCCTTTTGGGTCGAAAATAGTAGGAGCAAGTAGTAGGCAAACTAGCGAGTTAGTAGTTTTGTGTACATAATTTGTATCTTAATGTTGCGGTAATTAATTAAGTTTCGAGTTGCTTTGTTATTAATTCAACTAAAGTGAATTATAATGAATGATTAGGTGTCAATATGTGTTAATTTAGTGCATTTATTAACGTGAACTTATTACTTATAAAGTGGACTTAAAGGACAGGTTTTATTACAAATAAGTTTTGAGCGGTTTAAAAAACAATAATGGGTGGGCTTTAGTATGCAGCCGGATTTTTTGTTTTAAGAAAGCCAGGGGAATTAACTAATGAAACGTGGTATGGATGATTAATTTCAGCCTCCGATTCTCAATACTGACAGTAATTAGCGTCGTTTAGCACCCCCTTCAATTATTTTGGATGAATATTCAGTGGGTACCATGAAGTGCACAATTACCAAAGTTTTTAGTAAATTATATCCGAAATAAAGTATTAATCTTGCTAAACACGTTTGTTCTTTTAGCTTTGGAACTCGTTGGCGAAAACTATAGATCATTCGTGACTGTAATGACTTGCACTTTTTATACCTCGGGAATAATGTTATTATCGGTGGTTACCTATTTAGAACGGGACTGGGTAAAGCTCTCTTATTACACATCCGTACCATTCCATTTATATTTTGGATATATTTTTATAATGCCGGAATCTCCTCGATGGCTACTAATGAGAGGTCGCTTAGAAGAAGCCTTAAAAGTTTTAGAACATATGGCAAACGTGAACGGGCGAGAATTTCCAAATGAAATTAAAGCTGACTTGGAAACAAAAATTCTGCAAAATAAAAATGCAAGCAAAAGCGCAATAAATGTCGGCGTTTTTGAATTATTCAGGTAAATATCAAATTTTAACATTCGGTTAATGCAAATCTCATTGAACAACCAGAAGTACTAGACCAAAAACCGCGTGTATTTTTTGTTTCTTTCCAAAGTGTCACAAAAATATTATACTTGCTACAAAACAAAGATAAAGAGCTTGAAAACCCCTTTTTTTCCTGCGCTTGGTGAATTTTGACAATTTACTATTTTTGTTAAAATCTCTTTAGAATACTTGTGAAAAATTATAAACAAAATTCGACATCTAAAGACCAAATCATTTGAAAAAATCAAATCAGTTGGTACCATTCCATTGTCTGTTGAATATTCGTATGGTTGAATGAAAGCAATTTGTCATCGTTATTGCGGCGTATTAATATTTATTTCAAGAGGTATTGAGCTTAATAACTCGGCTTTGTTTTTTAGAAAAAAATTAAAAAGCAACAAAGTTGAAGCGGTAGAAATTATAGCTGCTATTTCGGAGATCACCACATCTCTCAGTGCGGCCAAAATGCAAAAGTGCGGCCAAAATCCGAAGCTTTAAAGAAATGATTCGCAATTTCGTACCAGGGGGGTATTCGGGATCACTTATTACGAATCCGCTGTCAGAATTGCAAAATTCAAAATGGCGGATCCAGTATGGCGTGTGGTAAATTTTGAGCTTTTTAAGTTTGAAGTAGGTAGGACTTACCGTACATTTTTGAAATTTTTTTTGGTTACAGTGCCAGCCAGTTTCTTCTGTACGAAGTATGTTCGATGATATGAAGAAAATGAGCAACACCTACAACAAAGTAAATCCCAAAAATCAACCGTAAGTCCCTACTTTAAACTTGCACTTAAATTACACTGGACCACAAATTTCAACTTTTTCTCTTTACCAGAAACGC
>NW_023458557.1:7051430-7063590 GCF_013731165.1 Rhagoletis pomonella | reverse complement strand
ATTGTACTTTGCGGGGAAGGATCTCGAAAACCTTTTATTTTTTTGCAGATTTTTTTTTCTCCCTAAGCTCTGTTGTATTACCAAAAAAATAAGCTATCATCGAAGAAAATCGATGCAAAACTACGTAAGTTGTAAGCGATCAAATAAAAATACCCAGGTTGCGCAACTTCAATGTATGTACCTATACATACATACATATATTAAAGGTATAAAGTGCAAGTGAGATATTATCCGGATAAACGAATAACACCATAACAATGATAACACTTTTTCTTTAAATAAATCAAATAGTACTTTTAATACTCGAATTGTATTATAGTAGGTAGAGTGGTTGCATCGAAAGGAAGAGTGGTTGGGTTCGAAACCTGCTGTAGGCATGTAGTTATAAACATGTATTTCCGTCAGTTATGGGTAAGTATGCAGGTAGATTTTCAAAATTATAAGACACAGAAAATTTCTAAAGCCTACATCTAAAACAGGTAGTATTTTCTTTTCCCGGCTTGTTATAAAAAGGAACCTTTCTGTCTAGGTAAGATTTGATTTTTTCAATTTTATTCTTGTTCCGAGTATAAATATGAGTTAATGCGCTTTGAAACTTCATAACATCTTCAAGGCTCGCCGGAGATAGTTCAGTTCATAAGTCTAATTTCAAAACCGTGATTTATTAAAAAAAAAAAAAATGAGTAAAAGGACGCGAGAATTTGAGTGTAATAAGGATCCAGATATGTTCTGTTTCATGTGTGGCCAATATACTATCATAAGGCGACGACGAGTGTTCTCAGATCATATCAAAACTTTATACTCCAAGTATTTTGGAATTGAGCCTAAAAATGCTGAAAAACCATGGACACCGAACACTTTGTGTACATCGTGTCGAGTAGAATTGATTCAGTGGGAATCAGGACAACAAACAAAATTTGATACACCAATGATATGGAGAGAACCTACTTGCCATTCAATAGAGTGTTATATTTGTCAAACAAAAGTACTTGGCGTTGGAAGATCAAGAGGAGTAACCTATGCTAGCGTACCTACAGTGACATTACCAGTACTACATTCAACGGCAGTTGCGGATCCAGTTCCATTGTCAACAGTAACATCTGAGTGCGGGGGATCAAGTTGTACCGAATTTCGCATGGAAAACGAAAGAAACGTTCTGTCACAAGCACAACTTAATGATTGGATAAGAGATTTGGAACTATCCAAGGAAAAGGCCGAGATCCACACTTCTCGTATGCAACAATTTAAATTTGTGTCATCCGATGTTAAGGTGACATATAGTAGAACTCGTCACGAACCATTTTCCAAACACTATACCAAGAAAGACAGTATATGCTACTGCAACGACATCCCTGGTTTATTCAAAGAGTTTGGTCAAACATATGATTCAAAAGAGTGGCGATTGTTCATAGACGGCAATAAACTGAGTTTGAAGGCTGTATTATTGCATATTGGTAACAAAAAGCCTTCTATCCCGATTGCACATGCAGTAAATACAAAGGAAACCTACGAGGAAATGCAAAAAATACTCAAATTTATCAAATATGAAGAGCATGATTGGAAAATATGTTCTGATCTCAAAGTCGTTGCAATGCCATGCGGTCTACAAAGTGGCTACACCAAGCACTGCTGCTTCCTCTGCAAGTGGGATAGCCGAGCTCGTAAGGACCACTACGTCAGAAAGGATTGGCCGGAAAGAGTCGAGTTTACCGTTGGTGTGGATAACATCAAATACACCCCTCTTGTCAAGAAAGAGAAAATCATACTTCCACCCTTACACATCAAGCTCGGTCTCATTAAAAACTTTGTTAAGGCTTTGGACAAAGAAGGCGAAGCATTCGACTATTTGAAAACAGTTTTTCCAGATATTTCTCAAGCCAAGATAAAGGAAGGTATTTTTGTTGGACCACAAATAAGAAAGTTGATCAACAATAATCAATTCAAAGGACTACTCTCATCAGTTGAGGCAGCAGCGTGGGAATCCTTTGAAAAGGTCGTTGCTTCTTTTCTCGGTAGACACAAAAGCCCTAACTACGAGCAGATAGTGAACGACCTAATCAATAATTATGCGAAAATGGGCGTAAATATGTCTTTAAAAATTCACTTTCTCCACTCACATTTGAGCTTTTTTTTCCGGCAAATCTTGGCGACGAAAGTGATGAACATGGCGAAAGGTTTCATCAGCAAATGAAATTAATTGAGAATCGATATCAAGGATTCTGGGACGTCGCAATGATGGGTGATTACTGCTGGTTTCTCATAAGAGAAACCGATCCTAAACTGAATAAGCGTCAAAGTAGAACACATAATTATTTCGACAACATAGTAAAATCAAATTAAAATAAAGATTGTTAGAATATAGTATAAACATAAATAAATAAAAAAAAAAAAGTTAAAAATATGGGTAATTTCATTCATAAATTGAACTTTTAACTCAATAGAAACAGAGCATAGCTAGATATTTCACTCTTCTTTATACCATACATACGTTTTGAGGTATACGTTGAAATTGCGCAACCTGGGTATTTTTATTTCATCGCTTATAACTTACGTAGTTTTGCATCGATTTTCTTCGATGATAGCTTATTTTTTTTGTAATACAACAGAGCTTAGGGAGAAAAAAAAAATCTGCAAAAAAATAAAAGGTTTTCGAGATCCTTCCCCGCAAAGTACAATTTTTTTTATATTTTTACAAAAAAAATTGTAAAAATCGGTAATGATTGTTCGTTATCTTTAAATCTGCAGGGCCTAGCAAAAAGTGTTGTATGCACAGCTTATAGAAAATTTTATTGCCTTTTAAAAGCTTCAAACCGTTTTGGAATTGCTTAATTCGTTCTTGAGATATATATGATTAAGTGGACCCAATTTTTTTTTTTTTGCAAAAACGGTAAATTGCAAATATCTCAAAAACGGTACCATAAAATTAGAAATAACCTTGATTTTCGGAATCAGGGGGTGATTTTACATACGAATTTCATAACGGCGTCTCTGGTAAATTTTGGCCGTCGACCAGTGTTATTGGGCTGCAAAACTGCATACTCGAAATGTTTCTTTGAAACCTACTTAATTAAAAAGGTCGATATTTTTACATATGCGTGAAGCTAATATAAGCGTGTTAAAAATCCATTAGAATTTCAGTGGCAGACTTGAGCAGCTGAATTTTATTTAGTACTGTTTCATTTAACAACTTAAATTTGGTTAAAAAAGAAACAAAAAACCCATTATATTTCTATTTCTAAAAAAAAATTCTGTTACAAGCTTGATATTCACAAAAATTGTTACGTATTTTACTAGCCTTCAGATGTAGATTCCATTTGGATTTGGTGGATTTCCTTTACTCAAAATACTTTTACACGTATATAACTTTCCCCTTCGAATATAACTTAATTTTGTGCATTAGCGACGGCCAAATTCCGACTGAAAATAAAGAGGGCACTTAGGGTGCACGCCGTTACTGTGACCGGTTTTCGCCTGTTAGAGTATCCCTTAAGCCCCATCTAGAAACTTTGTTTTTTCCAATTTTGGCCGCACTTATCAGCCTTCTTTCTTTAGACTTCAGCAGGAATCGAACCCATCATCATCGATGTCCAAAGTCAGCAACGCTAACCACTGGTCTATGCATACTCCGCAAACTCTTGTTGCTCATCCACTTCATTATTCAACCTACTGCTATCAAGTGTAGCTGATTCGCTGCTATTTTAATTTGACAGGGAGGTTTTTATTATTAACTAGTAGACCTGGCGAACTTCGGCCCGCCTGAAATCAATTTTTTATTGAATCATTTTGGTCCAACATTTTCACTAACAATTCACGTTCACCATTTCCAGTAGCAGTGGCACATTTGTCTGCTAAGATTATGGTTTCTGTCAATATCGACTTGGCCTACGTTTATATGCGTTTTGATGGTCCAATATGTTTTTATTTAATTTTTTTCTAATAATTTTGAGTGCTTATATGGGCGTTTCGAGGGGAAAGCCTACCGCGAAAGAAATAAATAAAATTTATATATCTAAATTACTTATGAACCAATTTGGCTTCTTATAATATATACTGGTCATTTAAGCAGAAACACTTTTTCGAAAAATTATCCAGCTTGGTGAGGTGATTGACTGTCAACCTGTGCGGATGTGTTTTTAAATCGCTCCGCCGAGAAATTATTAATAATTCACGTAAAGTAAAGAAAAAAAAAGAAAAAAACCAACGCGTAAAGACAATACTAGGCATAAATGACCTTTCTACTTATTTGCCTATAATAATAAATTACTTTTTCTAAATTTTCGCAATGCCGCGAGAAATTCAACTGAATGTGCCAACGTACAGTAAAATAAAGCAGCTCCGGCCCACCGCGCTTACCGAATAGTGAAACAAGCACCAAATGTAGTGAACGCAGCGCAGCGCACGTTGACCTACTTAATCCAACTAGCAGTACATTGCCTCAAACGGGTATTGATAGGTACATACAAGTCAAACGAAAATTAAGCCCACATCAGCAAAAACTTGCAAATCCGTCAAAAATTGCAACACCGAAAACCACTTACATTAACCCTCTACTGGGAAATAAGTTTGCGATTCTGGACAATGAATTTGAAAAAAAGCCGAATGAAGTTTCCAAAGCCAAACCCAAACCGCCCTCCATTTATTTACGAGAGCAAAACTGTAGTGAGCTCGTGAATAAATCAATTCAGCTTATTGGAGACAATACGTTCCACATAACGTCAATTACCAAGGGCAACATTAAAGAGACCAAACTTCAGATTCTAATTGAAGAAAATTACCGGTTGGTAACCAAATACCTTAATGACGATCAGAAAAACTTCTATACGTACCAGCTCAAAAGCAGCAAAGGACTGCAAGTAGTAATAAAAGGTATAGAATCAAGTGTACCCAGTGGTGATATTGCTCATGCTCTAAAGAAGGCAGGATTTGCTGTTAAAAATGTTGTCAATATTACCAACAGAAGAAAAATCGCTCAGCCTATGTTTAAGGTAGAACTTAAGCCAGAAACAAAGCCAATCAATAGAAACGCAGTGCACCTAATCTACAACTTACTATATCTTCTACACAGAAGAATAACAGTGGAGGAGCCGCAAAAGCGAAACAATCCCGTACAGTGCACAAATGTGGTGCCTGTGGCGACCTTCACGCTTCCGGTTCTTGCAAGGCTATCAAAGCTGATGTGGTTGTAAGGAACACCGCCAATTATAGGGGATGCCCTGTTTACAAAGACTTAAAGTCTCGCATGAATCAGCGCAACACAGCCGTATGCTCTTTCACCACTTCATTAAGCTCTCATACATACCAACACCTCACGCCATCAACCACTATACCAGGAGTTTTTTTTGCCAACGCGCAGCGAGTTTTCCAACATTTATTTTGCCGACGCATTAAAACTAACAACGCAGCCAAGCACGGCGAAATCAAACTCCAATCAAGAAACATTTGCAAATATTCAAAAGAATAATACTGAGCAAATGCAGCCGAACCCCCACAATTGTGACATAGAAGGAGTGAAATTGAATTTTACCCAGTGTATGACTCAATTCACGTCTAGTATGCAAAATATGATTAAAGACCTCATAAAGGCTCAAAACCAATTGTTGCAAATTTTAGTGAATAAAAAATGAGTGAGTTGAAAATTTGCTTATGGAATGCTAACGGTGTAAACTTGCGTAGATTAGAACTCAGTCAATTTCTCACTGAATATAACAAAGATAGTATGCTACTGTCCGAGACACATTTAACAAATAAATATAATTTCTCCATACCCGGAATCAAATTTTATGCCACAATTCACCCAGACGGTAAAGCTCATGGAGGCACAGCGGTGCTGATTAGAAATCGCCTAAAGCACAATATTCTAGACTCAAATGCAACAGCCTGTCTGCAAGCAACTACCAAATGCTTACGAAACTGCGATTTTTAATTTCTTAAAATGACTTCAAAGATTTCTTTGATAGCCTGGGTAACATATTCTTGGCAGGACACGACTTTAACGCAAAGCATACGTACTGGGGATCACGCCTTATTAACCCTAAAGGGCGGTAGTTATACAATACTATTATAAACAGGCACAATAGACTAGAGGTCACATCTCCTAGTAAACCTACTTACTGGCCCACCGATATAAAGAAGATACCAGACCTAATAGATTTCGCAATTACAAGAAACATAGACAGAAATAACATAACAGCAGAAAATCTAGCTGAACTATCGTCCGATCACTCCCCTATATTAATAAAACTATATGAGCAACACCAAATATCGAGATTTAGCCTCGTCTAACTTCAAAAAACACCAACTGGCTTAAATATAAATAGTACATCAGTAGTCACCTTAAATTAAACGCTGCACTTAACTGCGAGGGTGATATAGACTCCTTTGTTGAACATTATACTTCAACCGCTGGCCTGGCAACACCAAAACCCGTCTAAGTACCACCTACGCCTACGTCAGTTACAAATACCTGAATAGAAAAACTAGTGACAGAAAAGCGGCGCCTAAGAAGACAGTGGCAGAGCTATCGCACACCAACCTCACAGCTACTGCATAAAGCTGCTAGTAGAAAACTGAAACAAGGACCCAAGCGTGCAGAGGATCGCAACTTGCAAAGGTACATTAGGAAGCTTTCCCCGAATTCTACTGAAAGATACTCTATGGAAATCGCTAAAATACTTCAAACCTCCAGTGGCTGCGGAAATGCCAATTAGGTACCAAGGTGGTACCTGGCCTCGTAGTGAGCAGCAGAGAGCCGAGTGTTTTTTCACACCATTTGTCTTTCAGCCAATCTGCCCAAGGAACAACTCAGGCTGCCAGGTTTAACCAAAAGCACAAATGAGCTATACACACCAAGCAAGACGAACTCTTTACAAGTAAAAGCTATAGTAAAGCAGCTTACCAAAAAATCGCCGGGGGCTGATTTTATTACTCCGAAAATGCTAATAGTGCTACCGAATGTTGCACTAGCAATTCTGTCTGACCTTTTCAACGCTATCCTCAAATTCGGTTACTTTCCGAAATCATGGAAAAGGATAATCATGATAGCCAAACCTGGAAAACACAGCCATCTTCATACAGACCAATAAGCTTAGTGCCCTGTCTTTCCAAAGTATTCGAAAAAGTACTCCTATCAAAGTGTCTCCCTTTCCCCATGAACGCAATTTAATACCAGCACACCAATTTGGCTTCCGAGAAAAACATGGTACAATTGAACAAGTTAATCGAATTACAAATGAAATCAGAATGGCATTTGAGCTCAGAGACTACTGCTCTGAAATTTTTCTCGATGTGGCACAATCATTCGACAAAGTGTGGCACGACGGTCTTATATATAAAATTAAAAAATTGTTACCGCCGAAATTCCACAAAATATTTGAGTCATACATATCTAACAGAAAATTCGCTGTAAAAGTATCTAATTTCGCTTCAGAAGACATGTCGATAACGGCTGGCGTTCCTCAAGGTAGTGTACTCGGGCCTATGCTGTATATCGTCTACACTTCAGATATCCCAAATAGCAAGGATATACATATGACATCCACCTTCGCTGATGATACCGCCTTAGAAGTCGTAATAAATGTCCCAATAGAGCTTCAAGAGTACTAGAGGAACATTTACTACGCATAGAAGAATGGCTGGCAAACTGGCGCATAAAAGTCAACGAACAGAAGTGTAAACATACAACATTTACACTCAGACCGCTAGTATGCCCTCCCAATCAAATTAAATAATGTCCATATTCCACAAGCCAATGACGTGACATATCTAGGAATACACTTGGATAGGAGACTAACTTGGCCCAAACATATATCAACCAAGATTACACAAATGAAGCTAAAGTCATCCAGCGTGAACTGGCTTATAAACAGTAAATCAAAACTGAAACTAGATTATAAAGTACTTATATATAATATAGTAACTAAGCCTATATGGATGTATGGTATTCAATTGTGGGGAACGACGTGTGCAACCAACATCGACAGGATCCAAAGATTACAATCTAAAACGCTAAGGGCCTTAACGGGAGCACCGTGGTATCTCCGCAATGAAAATATACATAGGGACCTTGGTATACCGATGGTTAAATCTGTAATCGACAGCAGCAGAGAAGAATATAAAATAAAACTGCGTAACCACCCAAATCCACTGGCAAGTGGCCTGTGCAACGCAACAAATATAACACGCCTGCAAAGAAGAGATCTACTAGCCTTTTGTTGAGCGACGTTAAACCAGCAGGGCTCAACCCCAGGGTTTTAAGCTATATTATTGTAAACTAGACATAAGGTTTTTAAACTTGTTGCTAGTAGGCTTAATAGGTGTAAAATTAGCAGATCCAACAAATAAATTAACGTATGAGAAAAAAGCTAGGTGGGGCCAGGGTCGAGATATTTGGTAAAGCCGTATTTATGCTCTGATTTGTTTCAAATTTAGCATGTTTAGTTGAAACGTAGTAGAACATAGATTCTCAAGCGCTAGGGGCGCTGGTGTCAAAATAAAAAGTGTATTCGACATAAAATGCATATTTTCGTCGGGTCGAAAATTCGTTAGAAAAAATATGTTAACAATGGAAATTTTAGTAACGTAACGTCAGGTAACGTCAGCGGAAAAGATTCCTACATTTAAAAACTTAAAATATTACTGCAAAAATTGTATACAAATAGTCTTGCCAAATTCGCAGAGTTTTGCAATTTTGTAACCCTTGTCAAAATCCACTTTTGTTTTTTGTAACGTCACGCCAGCGCATACCTTTAAACCTCCACTTCCAACAGTTGTATTTTTTTACTATGTAAATTAGGGTCAGCTTTTTAGTGACTATTTTCTTTTACTCCCACCTCGAAATTTTGTGGGAAATACCTAAAAAAAAATCCCTGAAAATATTAAGACTAAGTGCTCTAGCAAGGCGTGCGAAGAGTTCCCGTTTAAAATACACGCAAACTATGAATGATTTTCTTCAAAAGTCTATAGGTCAGAGGCATTTTATGGTATAATCAAGTGGAGTAATGGAGTTTCCTCAGAATTGAATGCTGTACAAGTGTCCATTGTGGCGTAACCCTAGCTCCCACCAGCGAGGTGTACAGATCACTAAACCAATTTTTTCACGAAACTTTCGTTTTTTCCCTATCTCGTAAACAACAAGAGCTACAGAAAAAATATAAATTAGGACATTCAATTTCCTACCAAAACGTTCTTGAACACTTAATCGCTAACATCAATATTTCTTGAGATATTGGGCTTTGAAGTTGAGGTAGTGTGGAATTTTCATGGATTATTAGCTAAATTATAGAAATGCCTCTGTGCTATAGCATTTTAAAAATCTTTGCACACGTTGTTCGAGCATATAGTATTAATATTGATGGCTCAAATTTTCAGGGAATTTTGAGTTAGGTATTTGCCACAAAATTTCGAGATGGGAGTGAAAAAAAGTCGCAAAAAAGCTGCCGAATGAAAATGTAGAAAAGCCTTTTTAAAATTTTGAGTTTTTACATTTTGTTACATTTTAGCAAACAAATGTCTCGTAACACCCCACCAGACAATTTGTGTTGCCGGAAATAAGAAAACTTGTCGCCCTCAGCAATAAATTTATTGCCGGCAATATCGCCATCCTATCGATTTTATTACCAGTCGCTCTAAAACGTCCGCCGCAGGCAACTCGCCTGGGCGAGTCGTTTTCTTATTACCTGAATGAGTCGTTTTATTATTGTTACAGGCGATATTTGAATAATAATTTCGTGCAACAATTTTATTATCTTTTAAGTTAAGTTGAGTTGTAGAAACCAGCTCTAAATGATACTGAACATGAAAAATGTTTCAGTAAACTGCATGATAAACAAGAGTATTTTTCCCGATGTCAAACAGTTTCGTTAATATGATATTAGATATTGAAATAATTGGAGCATGTTTGGGGGAAATCGATATGGGGGCTATCAATAAACACTTATGTATGATTTACCGTACGTTTTCAAGGCAGTTAAAAAATTCGTATAATTTTCGTCACGAAATTGATATCATAAATTTTATGTCTCTAATTCAGCTTTCGTCACTCGAAAATTTTACCTCAATGAGATGTTTATTTATATCAGTTATTTTGGGGTAGCAAATTTAAAATCGACGAATATACAAACAATAACACAGGCCGACAAAATTTCATTAAATTTTCTAACCAAGAATAGGACTATACGTTCCCGGAGGTCTTTGATGTGCTGAATTAGAATCTGACCCCAGAATAGCCCAATCACGTCAGGTTTTCGAGATATTCTAACCCAAAAGTACACAAATCACGGTTTTTGGGCACATTTGAGCTCCTGTAGCACGATGAAATTTTTATACCTTTCATGAGCATGAAATGGTATTATAACTTTGGTCCGATGTTCGTAAGTACCAGAACAAAAAGAGATAGACCCATGAAAATGTATACTTATATGATCAGAACGTCGAGCTGAGTTGATTTAGCCATGTCCGTCTGTCCGTCTGTCCGTCTGTCCGTCTGTCCGTCTGTCCGTCTGTCTGTCTGTTTGTATGCAATCTAGTCTCTCAGTTTTCGAGATATCCGGATCAAATTTGGTAGGTGGGTGTATTTTTATAATGTATTAATCATTTGTCGGAACCGGAAGAATCGGACCACTATAACATATAGCTCCCATACAACTGATTGTTCAGATATGAGATTTTTCATTATAACTTCTCCATTTATGCAGCTACGAACATGAAATTTTGCAATACTTGCACCTATTATCAACAGAATACTTACAGTGAAAATTACAAAGATCGGGTCACTATAACCTATAGCTCCCATACAACTGATTGTTCAGATATAAAATTTTGCGTTATAACTCCTCCATTTATATAGCTAGGAACATGAAATTCCGCACTGTTTTCAATAATTATCAACAAAAAACTTACAGTGAAAATTAAAAAGATCGGGTAACTATAACCTATAGCTCCCATACAACTGATTGTTCAGATATGAGATTTTTCGTTATAATTCATCCATTTATGTAGCTAGGACCATGAAATTTCGCGCTGTTTTCACTCATTATCAACAGAAGACTTACAGCGAAAATAACAAAGATCGGGTCACTATAACCTGCAGCCCCCATACAACTGATTGTTCAGATATGAGGTCTTTTATCATAACTCCTCCATTTATGCAGCTAGGAACATGAAATTCCGCACCATTTTCACTCATTATTAACAGAATACTTACAGGGGAAATAACAAGGATCGGATGACTACAACATATATCTTCCATACATCTGATTGTTCAGATACGGGATTTTACTGTAAAACTCCTTTATTTGAACAGCTAAAACCGATAAATTTCGTAAGATATTTTATAAATAATAATACAAAGTCTACTGAGAAAATCGTCAAAATCTATGCTGTATAAGCTTTATCTCCTATAGCACTGATTGTTCAGATACCAGTTTTTGCCATATATCTCCTTTATGTACGAAACTAAACCCAATAAATTGTGTTACCGGTTTACATACCGATCACATAGCGGTGAAAATCACTTAGATTGGTGTCATATAAAGTATATCTTCCATACCTCTGATTGTTTAGATGCGATTTTTTATATAAGTATGTAACTCCTCTATCGATGTATGCAGATGTATTCAAAAGCAGTAATCTGTCAAAGTAAAATTTGCAGATGTTCATGAAAGGTATGAAGCCTTCGGCATAGCCGAAGACAGCGCTGCTCTTACTTGTTTTTTTTTCAGAAAGATCATCCCGTTATCTAAAAGTACTACTCCTCCACTCCAAAATTTATTTTAAAGCTTTAAAAAATATTTATTTGTCACCGAGTAGTCGTCTGTTGAATTTACTGAGGTTAGTAAATTCATTGATATTCTGAAAATGGCAGATCCAACATGGCGGACGATTTCTCAAAAATGGATTGGATTTGTTTGAAACTTGTTACTTGGAGGTTTTTGGGGTTCCTGATTATGAATCCGATGTCAATGTTCAAAAATTCTATTGGACCCAACAAAAGAAAAACCAGACCGCTCGAATGTTCAAGTACAACTAACTTTATTTAAGAAGAATAAAACTATGATACTTACATATGTGCATACATATTCATATGGAAAGAGATTCCTTGTTTATGCCTACGCAATAACCGCATTAACAAAAAGCTGATTTGACTCAACACATATTTCTTTCA
>NW_023458557.1:7047234-7051330 GCF_013731165.1 Rhagoletis pomonella | reverse complement strand
ATCTAGTTTCAGTTTTGATTTACTGTTTATAAGCCAGTTCATGCTGGCTGACTTTAGCTTTATTTTTGTAATCTTGGTTGATATGTGTTTGGGCCAAGTTAGTCTCCTATCCAAGTGTATTCCTAGGTATGTCACATCATTGGCTTGTGGAATATGGACATTATTTAATTTGATTGGGAGGGCATACTTGCGGTCTGAGTGAAAATGTTGTATGTTTACACTTCTGTTCATTGACTTTTATGCGCCAGTTTGCCAGCCATTCTTCTATGCGTAGTAAATGTTCCTCTAGTACTCTTGAAGCTCATCAGCGAAGGTGGATGTTATATGTATATCCTTGCTAGTTGGGATATCTGAAGTATAGATGATCAAATAAAACACCTCTTTGAGGTAAAATCTTCGGGTGACGAAAGCTGAACTAGAAACACAAAATTTATGATATCAATTTCGTGACGAAAATTATACGCATTTTTTAACTGCCTTTGAAACGTACGGAAAATCTTTTTTATTCATACGAATCGTTGCAAAAGTTCTGTTTTTTATTTTGTGTCTCTAAAAGTAGACGGAATTTCGCAACGTTCCGAATAAATAAAAAAGATTCTCCGTACGTGTCAAAGGCAGTTAAAAATGCGTATAATTTTCGTTACGAAATTGATAACATAAATTTTGTGTTTCTAGTTCGGCTTTCGTCACTCGAAAATTTTACCTCAAAGAGGTGTTTTATTTGATATCAGTTATTTTGGGGTAGCAAATTTAAAATCGACGGAAATACAAACAATAATCTAAATGTTTTATTTTTCTCAAATAAATTGCTAAAAATAGTATCTAAATCTAAATTATGTATTCAAATCGATGTGTCCATTGGAACATATAATTTTTCGAATACGGAATAAAGCGAAAAGGAATGATCATATCCTTTGTTTTCGAAAAAATTAAAAATAAAAAAATTATGAGAAATGATAAAAACTTATCAACTTCGCACCAACTTTGGATACAATAAACAACTGTATTCGTCTGATTGTCTCGTAGTTTATTTTTTTAAGACTTCTACCGGGTGTGGGGCGCACACCTGTGCCTTTTTAAGAAGTTTTACTTCTATCACGTCTACGACGTTGCACTCGTGCTATTAAACTAATGCTTTCTTCTCAAGTAGTTTTACTCAGTGACAATTTATACATACATATGTACGTAAGTAGTAGCGGCTCATTCGGTAAACTAAATGCATTCATACATACATATTTATGTACAACTGTAGGTAATATTGTACGCGTCTTCACAGGTAGTTGCGGGCGATAAGCCCATATAGCATAGTTAAATACTGTGTACATACTTATGTACCTGCAATTAAAATGGGAAAAATGTTACAAATTCGGCATGTGACTTATAAAAACTCAAAAATACACACAAATTGTGGTCAAAAGCCATGTACGAAGTGATTAGCACAGTTGCATCCTTCAAATTGTCAACTCGCGGGAAATTCCCCGATTTTCAGGGAATTTCGGTTTAAGTAGCAATCGCGGAATGGCAAATTTTTTTCGGGGAACTGGGTTTGTTACTTTTATATCTTAAAGTAGCCAAATTAGACGGATATGTTAATTTTTAACCATTTGACCCTTTTTCGAGCGACATTTTTTCAATTTGAATCGCAATATCTCCACAGCAATAGTTCTCCCAGAAATAAGATATATACTAGATGAAAGCTAAGGATTTGTGCTAGATTTGTGGAAACATAGAATAAAATCGACTGACCAGTTTTTGAGAAAATGCCCGAAATGCATATTTTCAGCAGCCCGATTTTTAGTTTTCAGACGATAACGTTATAACATATTTATATTTTATAAACACAAAAGATAGCGTTAGATAGCCTGTTTGAAGACCCTTCTACTGATATCCACAACAATGACATGGACTAAGTAGTGCGGCCTCAGTGGAAGTTTAAAAAATTACATTTTTCGAATTTCAGGCAGCAGCCACGCCCACAAAGGCATACGAATCAAAACATCTATACCAAAGCATCTCGTAGTGGAGACACGAACCAAAACACATTTACCTCTATATCTTTCCAACTAGTAGTCGGAATTTAATATTTAAGGTATCGTTTGAAAGGAATTGGCCTACAGAATAACACTAAATTTGTTGGGTGTACCCACATGCCCCCTTAAACCGGCAAAGGCAAAAAAACGTTTTTTGTTTCGCACAACAAGCCTAATTTTTAATAGTCCGGTTAATCATTTATGAAGCTTGAATAAATTTTCTGGATACACTCTGCAAGACCTTTCCAATGATATCTTGGAAACATGTCGATTGGACGTCTGGATAAAAACTTCCAAATCTCGTGTATCCATAAGCGAGTCATTCAGCATGCTACTCTGGCTGCTTTCGTCACTCGCGCGCACTGCCGTGCGCTGTGATGTACAGCATAGGCCCGAGTACACTACCTTGAGGAACGCCAACCGTTATCGACATATCTTCTGAAGCGAAATTAGATACTTTTACAGCGTATTTTCTGTTCGATATGTATGACTTAAATTTTTTGTGGAATTTCGGCGGTAACAATTTTTTTAATTTTATATATAAGACCCTTGTGCCACACTTTGTCGAATGCTTGTGCCACATCGAGAAAAATTGCAGAGAAGTACTCTGTGAGCGCAAATGCTATTCTGATTTTATTTGTAATTCGATTAACTTGTTCAATTGTACCATGTTTTTCTCGGAAGCCAAATTGGTGTGCTGGTATTAAATTGCGCTCATGGAGAAAGGGAGACACTTTGATAGGAATACTTTTTCGAATACTTTGGAAAGACAGGGCAGTAAGCTTATTGGTCTGTATGAAGATAGCTGTCGGCATCAGAGAATCTGGAAATTAAGCAATTTGACGTTAAAACACCTTTTTTGAATGGATCAAAGAGAGCATATACGTCAAGCAGCCTGAGGGATGCTCTGACAACTCGTCCAAGGGTTGCAGGTTATTAAGAGTCTATACGGCTTAAAGAAAGCATCCCGTTGCTGGAATCAGACCTTTTCCAAACTATTAACCGAGTTTGATCTGCAGGAAAGTGGAGCAGATCATTGCGTTTTTGTCAATAAAAAGCTGGAAAGAGGTTGCTGTTGGCCATATATATCGATGATGGATTAGAAGCCGCAAGCGATCAAAAATATATTGACCAGCTGTTGCTTTTTTTGAAGTAGAATTTCGATATCAAGGTTTCCGACTCAAGACACTTCTTGGGGTTGGAAACTCGGCGTAGTAGCGATAGAAGTATTCACGTGAATCAACTGCGTTATATGGAAAAGCTCCTTAAGACTTTCAATATCACTGAAACATTGCCGGTCAGCACACCTAGTGATGTGGCAGCGACTGGGATCTCATCTGTTGGTGATTTTTCTCATGATAGCTACGCGACCAGACATCGCATTCGCAGTCAGCTATGTAAGCCGTTATCTGGATAAACGATTGTGTGCTCATATAAATATGGTAAAGTGGATACTAAAATATCTTCGGGGTACAGAAGGTGATGCTACGACGAGACGATCAACTAGTGGTTTTGTTGTTATTTTGGGCTCATCGAGCATCGCTTGGTCGTCGCAAATGCAAAAATGCGTTTCGTTTTCTACAACTGAATTTGAGTTTTTAGCTGGCTGTCGTGCTGTAAAAGAGCTTATTTGGATTCAACAACTCTTGACTGATTTACTCCCTAATCGAAAGTTAAAGATTACTTTGTAATGGACAACCAAGCAGCCATACGGCTAGTGAAAACCCGTAAGTTTCCCCAACGCACAAAGCACATAGATGTCGAATTTAAATTTATTCGAGAGAAATATGAACAAAAGATGTTTGACCTTATCTATGTTCCTTCAAGTATGCAAATTGCGGATATATTCAAGAAGCCATTGAACAAAGAAATATTTATTCAATTTAGAAATTTAATGCTTGTAATAGATTCCAATAGGAACACAATTTCTTAATTAAACTCTAGTATTACGTTCAAATTGGCCCCATTTAACTTGTTAAATGAAAAAGAGCTTTTTGGAAAACACAATCGTTCACATTGAACATTTGGAGTTAACTTTGACGGTTGTTTGATTACCAATAAAAATT
>NW_023458557.1:7043678-7047224 GCF_013731165.1 Rhagoletis pomonella | reverse complement strand
TCTGCGTACGATGAGACCTCATGGAAAATTACTAATTACCGCTTTGGACTCTTTTTGGCGGACAGACATGCATACAATTTTGATATTTTTTGATGATTTTTAATTTTTAATATTTTTCAGAATATAATTTTTTTGAACGTTGGCGTGTCAAATGAAAGGTTTTGTGTCTTTCTGATTGGCCGGAGCAGTAAGCTTTCTGATACAACTCTGCGCTGAACTGGTTTTCAAACGAGTTAAATGATTTAGCTGGTTCAAATTTCCAACAACAATTGCATGCGGTTTAACTTCTTTATGAACATGTTTTGTTCATTTAACTGGTTCAAGCCCATTTAACATGTTTATCTCGTCAATTTGAACGTAGTATAACTTTCAATAACTTTGAAGTTAATAATAATGAATTTAAAAAGTGGATTGAATGGATTAACAAAAAAAATGTTTGATAAAAGTGGGAGTGTTGAATATTTCTATCTACATATTGAATTACCTATCCCACTGTATTGTACCAGCTACAGTTATGCACAAGCTTTCTCTTACCTTGTTTATACCAACACATACAGCGCCTTGACCCAGTTCGATGTGATTCAAAACGGAAGCATAAACCAACTCTCAAAAGTGTATTGACTCGAATTCGTTTCCAAATCGCTTTTTTATTTCTCACATCGCACAGTGTAAGATTTGACCCATCTAGCTGCTTTTAATTCTGTAATTCGAAATCTATTGAAGATAGATTGGTGAAATTTTGCCCAAGGTACGTTATAAGATAGGCGAAGCTTTTTACAAAAAATTGGTAATTTATTGTTACTGTCATGCCACCCTATTATATAACTGCAAATTTTTAAAAATGCAAAAACTGAAATATTTAACTAACTACAAAGGCTAAAATGCCCAAAATTGATATTTAGAATTTCCCTATAACAAGAATTTATAAACTGACAGAAATGGACTTAAAATAAATATATATATTTTTTTTTAATTAGCGTGGAAAATATCGATAAAAAAGTCAAGTTGGGTCAACAAAATTCCGTTATAAGTTCAATATTTCTTACTCTATTTACAAAAATGGGATACCATTGGGAAGGTAATGAATCAGGCTTTCTCTATTCAAAACGAAAATATAAGAATTTGTCTCGGTCGAGATAAAATGCAAATGAATTACTCGAAGAAAATGAAAATCCCAGTAGGCCAGAAAAAGGAAAATTTCATCAAAACCTGCACTTTCCAGCAGCTAAAATTATGTTGTTTAAAGTCTAAGAGGAGTGGCAAATAAACTGAGATACAAACTTTATCGAATAGTGGCGGATAACGAGTTTGCGGGTCTAATGAAATTAATAAATTGCTAAAAATAAATTTAAGGTAACATCGTTTTACTTTAACATGGAATACTCAGTCCTAGTTTACTAAAATCCCAAAAATGTATATTCATTAAAAAGAACATACCCAAGCAAATAAGACCAAAATGGTATTTTAGTAATTGTTGCATAAATCACATAACACCGACAAAATAAACATTGAGATTCAGTTTCAAATATAAAAGTTTAAATATTATTGTGCTCGGTAATTTTCCAAATCAAACCCCGTCCCGCCATACACTTTGATTAAAATTGTTTAGTTGTTATTGTTTCGTATTTATCAGGCATTTCTAAAAACATTCTTGACGTTGTTTTCAAATTTGGCGACACAAAATAATGGAATTAATCTTTTCTAGAATATGGAAATGATACACTGTGCATCGGTTAGAAAACAGGTATAAACAAATCACTCATTTGACGCGAAGTGAAAAAAAGGCTGGTTTTCTTTATACGGCCCGTTTTAAATCTGACTTATTATTATAACAAATTTGAATTCTTGTCTGCTTCCATTTCGGTCCACTGCGCAAATTAATTCTTTAAGAAATATCGAATAGAAATAACAATTTTGTTTACTTTTGAATACAGTTTCAGCAAGTGCGCTATAACGACACAGGTATAAATGTTTGAAAGAAATATGTGTTGAGTCAAATCAGCTTTTTGTTAATGCGGTTCTTGCGTAGGTATAAGCAAGGTATCTCTTTCCATATGAATATGTATGTATGTAAGTATCATAGTTTTATTCTTCTTAAATAAAGTTAGTTGTACTTGAATATTCGAGCGGTCTGGTTTTTCTTTTGTTGGGTCCAATAGAATTTTTGAAAATTTACATCGGGTTCATAATCACGAACCCCTAAAACCTCCGAGTAACAAGTTTCAAACAAGTCCAAAGCATTTTTGAGAAATCGTCCGCCATGTTGGATCTGCCATTTTCAGAAAATCAACGAATTTACTAACCTCAGTAAATTCAACAGACGACTTTTCGGTGACAAATAAAGATTTTTTAAAGCTTTAAAATACATTTTGGGGGAGAAGAGTAGTACTTTTAGATAACTGGATGATCTTTCTGAAAAAAAAAAATTCATCGTGTTACAGGAGCTTAAACGTGCCCAAAAACCGTGATTTTTGTAACTTTAGGTTAGAATATCTCGAAAACCTGACGTGATTGGGCTTTTCTGGGGTCAGATTCTAATTCAGCACGTCAAAGACCTCCGGGAACGTATAGTCCTATTCTTGGTTAGAAAATTTAATGAAATTTTGTCGGCCTGTGTTATTGTTTGTATATTCGTCGATTTTAAATTTGCTACCCCAAATTAACTGATATAAAAAAAACACCTCATTGAGGTATAATTTTCGAGTGACGAAAGCTGAATTAGAAACACAAAATTTATGATATCAATTTCGTGACGAAAATTATACGAATTTTTTTAACTGCCTTTGAAACGTACGGTAAATCTTCTTTATTTGTGCGGAACGTGCGTCTACTGCTAAAAACACAAAATAAAAAACAGAACTTTTGCAACGATTCGTTTGAATAAAAAAGATTTTCCGTACGTTTCCAAGGCAGTTAAAAAATGCGTATAATTTTCGTCACGAATTTGATATCATAAATTTTGTGTTTCTGGTTCAGTTTCGTCACTCGAAAATTTTACCTCAATAAGGTGTTTTTTTATACCCGAGCGCACTTGTGCGCAAGGGTATTATAACTTTGTTCGCATAACGGTTGTTTGTAACAGGCAACCCGAATCGAGATAGATATAGACAAATGTATACATAAATGATCAGAATGGAAAGAGAAATCCATTAAGCCATGTCTGTCCGTCCGTCCGTCTGTCCGTCCGTCCGTCTGTCTGTCCGTGTACACGATAACTCGCATCTACTTTCCACTTTTTCAACGCGCAGGGAGATAGACTCAATACTCTCCTGTAGCTTAGCCGAGAGCTTTCGCTCCTATTCCTATCAAAGTATCTCTCTTTCTCCATGAACGAAATTTAACACCAGCACACCAATTTGGCTTTCGAGAAAAACATGGTACAATTGAACAAGTTAATCGAATTACAAATTAAATCAGAATGACATTTGAGCTCAGAGAGTACTACTCTGCAATTTTTCTCGATGTGGCACAGACATTCGACAAAGTGTGGCACAACGGTCTTATATATAAAATTAAAAAAATTGTTACCGCCGAAATTCCACAAAA
>NW_023458557.1:7038710-7043578 GCF_013731165.1 Rhagoletis pomonella | reverse complement strand
GCCATTCTTCTATGCGTAGTAAATGTTCCTCTAGTACTCTTGAAGCTTGGGACATTTATTACGACTTCTAAGGCAGTATCATCAGCGAAGGTGGATGTCATATGTATATCCTTGCTAGTTGGGATATCTGAAGTGTAGCCGATATACAGCATAGGCCCGAGTACACTACCTTGAGGAACACCAGCCGTTATCGACATGTCTTCTGAAGCGAAATTAGATACTTTTACAGCGAATTTTCTGTTAGATATGTATGACTTAAATATTTTGTGGAATTTCGGCGGTAACAGTTTTTTTAATTTTATATATAAGACCGTTGTGCCACACTTTGTCGAATGCCTGTGCCACATCGAGAAAAATTGCAGAGTAGTACTCTCTGAGCTCAAATGTCATTCTGCTTTCATTTGTAATTCGATTAACTTGTTCAATTGTACCATGTTTTTCTCGAAAGCCAAATTGGTGTGCTGGTGTTAAATTGCGTTCATGGAGAAAGAGAGACACTTTGATAGGAATAGGAGCGAAAGTTCTCGGCTAAGCTACAGGAGAGTATTGAGTCTATCTCCCTGCGCGTTGAAAAAGTGGAAAGTTGATGCGAGTTATCGTGTACACGGACAGACAGACGGACGGACGGACAGACATGGCTTAATCGATTTCTCTTTCCATTCTCATCATTTATGTATACATTTGTCTATATCTATCTCCATTCGGGTTGCCTGTTACAAACAACCGTTATGCGAACAAAGTTATAACACCCTTGCGCACAAGTGCGCTCGGGTATAAAAAAAAACACCTTATTGAGGTAAAATTTTCGAGTGAAGAAACTGAACTAGAAACACAAAATTGATGATATCAAATTCGTGACGAAAATTATACGCATTTTTTAACTGCCTCGGAAAAGTACGGAAAATCTTTTTTATTCAAACGAATCGTTGCAAAAGTTTTGTTTTTTATTTTGTGTTTTTAGCAGTAGACGCACGTTCCGAATAAGTAAAAAAGATTTACCGTACGTTTCAAAGGCAGTTAAAAAAATTCGTATAATTTTCGCCACGAAATTGATATCATAAATTTTGTGTTTCTAATTCAGCTTTCGTCACTCGAAAATTATACCTCAATGAGGTGTTTTTTTATATCAGTTATTTTAGGGTAGCAAATTTAAAATCGACGAATATACAAACAATAACACAGGCCGACAAAATTTCATTAAATTTTCTAACCAAGAATAGGGCTATACGTTCCCGGAGGTCTTTGACGTGCTGAATTAGAATCTGACCCCAGAAAAGCCCAATCACGTCAGGTTTTCGAGATATTCTAACCTAAAGTACAAAAATCACGGTTTTTGGGCACATTTGAGCTCCTGTAACACGATGAAAATCTTTTTTTTCAGAAAGATCATCCAGTTATCTAAAAGTACTACTCTTCTCCTCCAAAAAAAAATCTTTATTTGTCACCGAAAAGTCGTCTGTTGAACTTACTGAGGTTAGTAAATTCGTTGATATTCTGAAAATGGCAGCTCCAACATGGCGGACGATTTCTCAAAAATGCATTGGATTTGTTTGAAACTTGTTACTCGGAGGTTGTAAATTTTCAAAAATTCTATTGGACCCAACAAAAGAAAAACCAGACCGCTCGAATGTTCAAGTACAACTTACTTTATTTAAGAAGAATAAAACTGTGATACTTACATACATACATATTCATATGGAAAGAGATACCTTGCTTATACCTACGCAAGAACCGCATTAACAAAAAGCTGATTTGACTCAACACATATTTCTTTCAAACATTTATACCTGTGTCGCTATAGCGCACTTGCTGAAACCGTATTCAAAAGTAAACAAAATTGTTATTTTTATTCGATATTTCTTAAAGAATTAATTTGCGCGGTGGACCGAAATGGAAGCAGACAAGAATTCAAATTTGTTATATTAATAATTCAGATTTGAAACGGGCCGTATAAAGAAAACCAGCCTTTTTTCACTTCGCGTCAAATGAGTGATTTGTTTATACCTGTTTTCTAACCGATGTGAGAAATAAAAAAGCGATTTGAAAACAAATTCGAGCCAATAAACTTTTGAGAGTTGGTTTATGCTTCCGTTTTGAATCACATCGAACTGGGTCAAGGCGCTGTATGTGTTGGTATAAACAAGGTAAGAGAAAGCTTGTGCATAACTGTTGCTGGTGCAATACAGTACATTCAACACTCCCACTTTTATCAAACATTTTTTTGTTAATTCATTCAATCCACTTTTTAAACTCATTATTATTAACTTCAAAGTTATTGAAAGTTAGAGTTAAGTTAAGAAATTGTGTTCCTATTGGAATCTATTAAAAGCATTAAATTTCTAAATTGAATAAATATTTCTTTGTTCAATGGCTTCTTGAATATGTCCGCAATTTGCATATTTGAAGGAACATAGATAAGGTCAAACATCTTTTGTTCATATTTCTCTAGAATAAATTTAAATTTGACATCTATGTGCTTTGTGCGTTGGTGAAACTTAGGATTTTTAACTAGCAGTATGGCTGCTTGGTTGTCCATAACAAAGAAATCTTTAGCTTTCGATTAGGGAGTAAGTCAGTCAAGAGTTGTTGAATCCAAATAAGCTCTTTTACAGCATGACAGCCAGCTAAAAACTCAAATTCAGTTGTAGAAAACGAAACGCATTTTTGCATTTGCGACGACCAAGCGATGCTCGATGAGCCAACAAAACCACTAGTTGATCGTCTCGTGTTTATGTCCCCTGCATAGTCAGCATCACCTTCTGTACCCCGAAGATATTTTAGTATCCGCTTTACCATATTTATATGAGCAGACAATGGCTTATCCAGATAACGGCTTACATAGCTGACTGCGAATGCGATGTCTGGTCGCGTCGCTATCATGAGAAAAATCAGGCTACATGATTCACCAACGTAGGAGATCCCAGTCGCTGCCACATCACAAGGTGTGCTGACCGGCAGTGCTTCAGTCATACTGATTCACGTGAATACTTCTATCGCTACTATGCCTCGGAAACCTTGATATCGAAATTCTGCTTTGAAAACAGCAACATCTTTTCAATATCTTTCTGATCGCTTGCGACTACTAATCCATCATCGTTATATATGACCAACAGCAACCTCTTTCCAGCTTTTTATTTGACAAAAACGTGACGCTGTTTTAACGTCAAATTGCTTAATTTCCAGATTCTCGGATGCCGACAGCTATTTTCATACAGACCAATAAGCTTACTGCCCTGTCTTTCCAAAGTATTCGAAAAAGTACTCCTATCAAAGTTTCTCCCTTTCTCCATGAACGCAATTTAATACCAGCACACCAATTTGGCTTCCGAGAAAAACATGGTACAATTGAACAAGTTAATCGAGTTACAAATAAAATCAGAATGACATTTGAGCTCAGAGAGTACTACTCTGGAATTTTTCTCGATGTGGCACAAGCATTCGACAAAGTGTGGCACGACGGTCTTATATATAAAATTGTTACCGCCGAAATTCCACAAAATATTTAAGTCATACATATCTAACAGAAAATTCGCTGTAAAAGTATCTAATTTCGCTTCAGAAGATATGTCGATAACAGCTGGCGTTCCTCAAGGTAGTGTACTCGGGCCTATGCTGTATATCACAGCGCACGGAAAGCAGCCAGAGTAGCATGTTGTATGTTCGTCGATATTAAATTTGCCACCCCAAAATAATTGATATCAAATACAACACCTCTTTGAGGTAAAATGTTCGAGTGGCGAAAGCTGAACTAGAAACACAAAATTTATGTTATCAATTTCGTAACGAAAATTATACGCATTTTTAACTGTCTTTGAAACGTACGGAAAATCTTTTTTTATTTATTCAGAACGTTACGAAATTCCGTCTACTGCTAGAAACACAAAATAAAAAACAGAACTTTTGCAACGATTCGTATGAATAAAAAAGATTTTCCGTACGTTTCAAAGGCAGTTAAAAAATGCGTTTGTGTTTCTAGTCCAGCTTTCGTCCCCCGAACATTTTACCCCAAAGAGGTGCCTCCCTAACTTAGAACTTTGCGTCAACAGGATTCTTCAAAAACATAAAATTTATGCCCAAGACAGGGTTTAAAATCAGGAAGCTCCATAGCGACGAAAATAGTTAATTTCGTTTACAAATTATAAGTTTGTGTTCAAAAACAAATGAAATATTAAAAAATAATAAAATTGTTGCAAGAAATTATTATTCAAATAACGCCTGTCGCAATACTAAAACGACTCATTCAGGTAATAAGAAAACGACTAGCCCAGGCGAGTTGCCTGCGGCGGACGATTTAGAGCGACTGGTAATAAGAAATCGATAGGATGGCGATATTGCCGGCAATAAATTTATTGCTGAGGGCGACAAGTTTTCTTATTTCCGGCAACAAAAATTGTCTGGTGGGGTGTTACGAGACATTTGTTTGCTAAAATGTAAAAAAAATGTAAAAAGTCAAAATTTTAAAAAGGTTTTTCTACATTTTCATTCGGCAGCTTTTTTGAGATTTTTTCACTCCCATCTCGAAATTTTGTGGCAAATACCTAACTAAAAATCCCCTGAAAATTTGAGCCATTAAAATAAATACTAAGGGCTCGAACAACGTGTGCAAAGATTTTCTAAATGCTACAGCTTAGAGGCATTTCTACAATTTAGCTCAATAATCCATGAAAATTCCACACTACCTCTACTTCAAAGCCCAATATCTCAATAAATATAGATGTTAGCGATTTAGTGTTCTAGAACGTTTTGGTAGGAAATTGAATATCCTAATTTATATTTTTTCTGTATCTCTTTTTGTTTACGGGATAGGGAAAAAAACGAAACTTTCGTGAAAAATTTGGTTTACGGACCCGTACACCTCGCTGGTGGGA
>NW_023458557.1:7028278-7038610 GCF_013731165.1 Rhagoletis pomonella | reverse complement strand
GTCCATTGCGGCTTAACCCTAGCTCCCACCAGCGAGGTGTACGGGTCACTAAACCAAATTTTTCACGAAATTTTCGTTTTTTTCCCTATCCCGTAAACAACAAGAGCTACAGAAAAAATATAAATTAGGATATTCAATTTCCTACCAAAACGTTCTAGAACACTTAATCGCTAACATCTATATTTATTGAGATATTGGGCTTTGAAGTTGAAGTTGTGGAATTTTCATGGATTATTGAGCTAAATTGTAGAAATGCCTATAAGCTGTAGCATTTTGAAAATCTTTGCACACGTTGTTCGAGCACTTAGTATTAATATTAATGGCTCAAATTTTCAGGGGATTTTTAGTTAGGTATTTGCCACAAAATTTCGAGATGGGAGTGAAAAAATCGCAAAAAAGCTGCCGAGTGAAAATGTAGAAAAACCTTTTTAAAATTTTGAGTTTTTACATTTTTTTACATTTAAGCAAACAAATGTCTCGTAACACCCCACCAGACAATTTTTGTTGTCGGAAATAAGAAAACTTGTCGCCCTCAGCAATAAATTTATTGCTGGCAATATCGCCATCCTATCGATTTCTTATTACCAGTCGCTCTAAATCGTCCGCCGCAGGCAACTCGCCTGGGCGAGTCGTTTTATTATTGCGACAGACGTTATTTGAATAATAATTTCTTGCAACAATTTTATTATTTTTTAATATTTCATTTGTTTTTGAACACAAACTTATAATTTGTAAACGAAATTAACTATTTTCGTCGCTATGGAGCTTCCTGTTTTTTCAACCCTGTCTTGGGCATAAATTATATGTTTTTTAAGAATCCTGTTGACGCAAAGTTCTAAGTTAGGGAGGCAGCTCTTTGAGGTAAAATGTTCGGGGGACGAAAGCTGAACTAGAAACACAAAATTTATGTTATCCATTTCGTGACGAAAATTATACGCATTTTTTAACTGCCTTTGAAACGTACGGAAAATCTTTTTCATTCATACGAATCGTTGCAAAAGTTCTGTTTTTTATTTTGTGTTTCTAGCAGTAGACGGAATTTCGCAACGTTCCGAATAAATAAAAAAAGATTTTCCGTACGTTTCAAAGGCAGTTAAAAAAGCGTGTAATTTTCGTTACGAAATTGATAACATAAATTTTGTGTTTATAGTTCAGCTTTCGCCACTCGAACATTTTACCTCAAAGCAAATTTAAAATCGACGAACATACAACATGCTACTCTGGCTGCTTTCCGTGCGCTGTGATATACAGAACTTTTTAAAATCGGACTAAAATTCCCGTCACCTACCATGTAATGGTAAATTTCAGAAATACAAAAATTCCGATATTTCAATAACTAAACACGCCAACTTACAACAATCTCTTAACAAGACACAATATGTTATGGTACGCATTAGGGATGTCAATTTTCGGGGTTTTGTCGATCCCGGGATTTTCGGGATCTGAAAATACAATCCCGGGATCCCGGCATTGTCCCGAAATTCAGGTAAAACTGCAACACATCTGTAATCATCCTATTATAGTATTTTAAATCAGATTGATATAACAAAAAAAAATACAATTTATTGTAATTCATTTACATATTTATTAAGGCGATAAATCAGTATTTTCAATCAACAAAAAACAAACATAAAATTTGACAAACATATATGTATGTATGTACATATCTTCATTAATTTATAACATAGTTTTTGTACTACAAGTACAATTGCATGTACGGTCACTCACAGAAATATTTCGCATAGATTTTTTTGGCAATATTCAGAATATTTTTCATGGTATTTTTTTTTTGTTAATTTAAAACAATATGTATATATGTATGTGCAATTTTGAAGTTGCGAAAAAATCCCGTCGACATTTTACAATTTTTTTTTCAAAAATCAAGGGAGTTTTTAGCAACTTTAAAATTACACTTTATTGTATTAAATTGAATGGGCTATAAAATTGCATAATGGAATTTTTTGTAAAAATTATGATTAAAAAGTTTGATATTTTTATGATAATTTGGTGAACTTAAACCAACTTTCTCTAAAGTGTGAAATTTTGATTTACATGATTTTTGTTGTAAAATGAGCTATATTTTTTTAATTAACAAAAAATACCATGAAAAATATTTTGGATATTGCAAAAAAATCGATGCAAAATATTTTTGTAAGTGACTGTATTTGGTACAGCAGTAACTGCCTATGTAACTATATAAAATTTTTTGAATCACGGTTTGAGATCAATTTAAGATATTATCAGTATATTTCAGTAATAATAAAAAGGTTAACACATTTAAGTAAACAATAAATATATAAGTGCATCACCTATTCCATTTCGAGCGAAGCGAAATTATTCCTTCTTTTGATGGTAATGCGATCTTTATATATTTATATTATTATAGCATTAAGGGTTGCAAAAAATTCTTAATTTGCCCTTGAGAGGGGATATTTGTGATACAAATTTAATTGGCTAACAAAAAAATTGTTTCCAGCAATCCCGGGATTTAAATCGACTAATCCCGGGATATTCGGGACTTAAAAAAGACCGTGATCCCGGGATCCCGAAATCCCGGGATTGACATCCCTAGTACGCATACATTGGGAGCAGCAGTGAGTGCAGGCGGCATGACACAATGGGGTGCACTGTGGCTAGTCATGTCGGCTGGGCGGGGTTCTTGCCTCACTACTGTTCCCTGCGCCATAGCAGAGAAAAGTCATGCCTGTCAAACATCCCAACGGACGGACACACAACAATTCAAAAATAAAAAAAATCCGTTGGTACAAACAAAAAAGCTGAAAGAAAACGTTAAATTAAATATTTAAAATAATCTGAAAAATCAACAGAAAGCAGAATCCAAACTAAAACTGAAATAAGAAATGAACCAAAAACACAAAAAAACTACCGCTGGTATTGTGGTGCCGGGTGCTGGCCCACCCTCACCATGGCTACTGCCGCACCGTAATATCAGTAGCCCCATTTCTGAAATCTTAGCGTGCCTTCTCAAATAACGGAAAGAGTCAGCATTCCCATTTTAATAACAATTTATTCAGACAAATTCATTTTCTTACGGCTAAATTAATCCTAAATCTTAAATCTATTTCCTAACATCTAAATCCCTATCGTCTAAACTTAGTAAATAGTTGTGTGATTTATGTACGTCTATGGTAAGTATTAAGTAATTGTAGGTAAGTTGTCTTCGATATATTTAATTTTAATTCATTATAATTAAGGTAAGTATATGTAGGGTATTTAAGCTGAGTTAAATTTATATAAGTAAGTATAGGTAAGTATATAAGCCAAAGGTTAAATTAAGTAAGTCCGGTAAGTAAACTAAGCAAGTCTAAGTCAGTTCCCTTTTTTTTATATAAATATATTTTTTTCCCCGTTTTAGGTTCTTTTAGTATTATTCTCGTTTAATCTTCTATTTTCTGTATACAAAAAAAAATAGTTATAGGTGAGTTATATTTTCAGTATTTCATTTATTATTAATACCAGTTATGTTAAGTTTTTAGTTATATGTTGGCCTTTTCCTTTTATAATAATTTAGTTAGTTATTTAGAATGATTTTAGTTGATTTTTCGTTAACTTTTTAACTTATTTTAGTTTTAAACTTATTTTAGTTTTGTAAATGTTCACTAATTTGTAGTGTATTTTATTTTGTTTTAATTTAATTCAATTTAAGTCGATTTCATTCCTTCAATTTAATTTATTTATTTAAACGCATATATATATTCCCTGGTTCCCCTTAGTACATGCATATATGTATGTATGTACATGCATGTATACTTGCGCATATAGGTAATTACATATATGTATAGATATACGCCAAGTGGCTTAAACAAGGTGTGATTGACAACTGAGGTAGGCTTTCTTTTAAGTTGCTATGATGCAAAGAAGAAAAAAATACTGTGAACAAGTGATTCAAAATTCAAAAGAAAATCAATTTGACGTTATAGCATGGTTCTTCTGAGAGCCATGTCAAATTCAATCACACTTTGTTGAATACATTTCGGTCCTACTTCTAATTTCTTAAAACTATTGTCCTTGGGGTTTTACCCCCTTTCTTTTCTTACGGCTTGAAATAGTTGGGCTTACTTTCTAAATTCGTGGTTTGTTAATAAAGAAAAAAAACTTTAGTTAAGGCCCGAAGGACTCACCCACTGTTGCAGCAAGCTTGGGTATGGCACTGCTGTTGTTGTTGTTGCAGGACTCGTGCAGCGCTATGGTAGCCGCGCTGGTTGTTGTTGTTGTTGGTGTTGCGCACGGGGTTGTTGCTGGAGTTGCGCGCTGTTGTTGTTGGTGTTGCGCGCGCGGTTGTTGTTGGTGTTGCGCGCTGCTGCTGGTGTTGCGCGCTTTGCTGTTGGTGTTGCGCGTTGTTGTTGTTGGTGTTGCGCGCTTTGCTTTTGGTGTTGCGCGCTGTTGTCCCCGCTGCTGTGGCGGGCGTTGTTATTGCCGGTGTTGCGCAGCGCTATAGTAGCCGCGCTGGTTGGTGGCGTTGTTGAGGGTTAAGACCGCGCTCTTGGCGGTGTTGCTGCTGTGCGTTAGCCACACTATTGTTGTTGTTGTTGCTGTTGCTTCTCCTCCGCGCCCGGTGTTAGAGGAGTAAGGGGACACCTGAAATGTAGAGTCAAAAGCTAGAAGCATAGGCATATTATAATCTTCTCCAGTTGGCTCTTCAGCTGAACCCAATTGTTAGTGGCCGCGATTGTCGTTCATATCGCTTAGTTACGACTTTTCTGGCTGAGTATCACACTTAATTTTGGGTTTTAGCTGCAGTTGCAACCAGTTCTTAGTTATATACGTAGGAGTATTTGGAAAAGAAATTCACACGGTGCCAAAACTTACCTGACTTGGACTCGTTCGCTCTGTGGTAAGGCTCCAACTGCTGGCCGCTCCTGTGGATTCAGAACAGCGCAATTTTGTTATGAAGCTCCGGGACGCACTCCTTGAAACTATTTTGGTTTAATCTTTTTTTTTCAGATAATCCTTTTTAGTTTATTTAGCGCAAACTCCATATTTCATGCCTGTGTCTTTATAATGAATAGAAATTTGTTTGATGATGCCATAAGGCAAATGGCCCTATTTTGTATGGCGACTGATTGCCGATAGCCAACCATATACTAAAATTTACATTACGTATGGCAACGGACTACTGACTGTCGGCTACTGATCTAGTAGCGCAATTTTGTGTTTCCCATTTATGACGATTTTGTTATTTGTTTACATAAATTGTTAAACACATTTGAGCAAAGTTGCCAATTACTTCGAAATGTACATGTCCAAAAAGGTAAATTCGGATGTTGTCTGCGTTTTTCTGTATACTGAGATTAGTCGTTATAGATAACACAAAGTACGATGCTGGTAGCCACGGCTACTAGACCAGCAACTAGACACCAGTTGCCATACATAATAGGGCCAAAAAACTTACTCCTTAGCATTTCCTTGGTGGTTTCCTCCTCAATACGTCCGACGTACACTATGCGGCGTCCTTCAACTGCTTTTGTAGGCCTGTCATGTGGTATGTATCCCTTTTTTAATATTTAAAAACCTTGTATTCAAAATATCACACGCGGTTAATGCCAAATCGACAACGTGCTCCTTCTTACTTTTGCTTTGTGCTGAGCTTCCGCGCCAGCTTTTACCAATTTGACCGGCGACAAGAAATGATTTTCGATACTTAATTTCACTGTTTTTAATAAAATTTCACTTATTTTTTGGAATATAGTTTTTTTGTTTTTTTTTTTAACCATTTGCCTCCATTTGGGGAGCACACACGTCTCTCAAACGGGGAAATTTTCACGAGGCCGCGCCGCAGCAACGGTGGTCCATTTGCTTGTGTTTTGTTTTTACCCGTTCCGAATGGTATCAGTTGTCGAACAAATATGTAAATGGTTGACTGCAGAGTTGCCAGCGGGTTTTTATATCTTTGCACTGCGGGAAATTAGTTATTCCCATTAGAAGAATAACGGGCACTGCGTTATTTGGACTGGTTCCGTTATTCTTCCACCGGGAATTTGCCGCAGTGCAAGGAGGAATGTCAAAAGAATGTTCCAGGCTGTCCGGGGTTACCATGACCCCGTTGTGCAATTCCGAACCGGTTCATTTTTCACTTTTGGTTTCCATGTATTTACTACGGCGGATGAACAATTATCGGGCTAAACTCAGGATAAGGCAGAATATTGTTGGCAGTGGTAGAAGTGAAAATCAAAATGGAATCTGATAAATTTGGAAAAGAACGTACGTTACTTGCAGGTTATAAAATAGATGTAAATTTAACAGTTTCAGCAACACACAAAATAGAGCTTCTGCACGAGCGTTTGTGTGGTTTTTCACTTGTCAAAATTTTCTTTTTCGTTTGGCACAGCCAGACACTATTTATTTGTACACCGTAGCAAATTTTCCCCACAATCTCACCATGGATAAAAGTTACCGGTTGGCACACATATTATATCGGAATATCGATAATGTTTCCGCTTGAATGTTTTAGTACAAAGGGAAACATAGCTGTCAAATTACCAAGTTATCGGAATAGATGCCAAGATATAAGCCCTGATATGTATTGTGCCCCACATTCCAACAGATGTGTCAAGTTATAAATTCCATCCTGTGAAGACTGCAGTTACAGACAGCTGTCACCAACTATCACTAGCCTCCGCTGGTAAACTTTTATTAACCAAAAAAAAGTAGGCGAACAGACCTGAGGAACTAGTGACAATTAGCGACACCCATTCGGAGGGAACACAGCTATCGCAAAATGGCAGACATTCCATGCAGTTTTGGTGTTGCCATACGCTCTAGAAAAATTATCAGATGGTGACATTTATGGCACGCTACCGGGTGCGCTATACGCCGAAGAATAAAGTATTTATATTTTGTGCGGCGAACTGTAACCCATAACAAATATTATTGCTTTTTGTTAAATGGGCGTGCACCACCCACTTATGACTACATACATAAGTGTTTATTGATAGCCCCCATATCGATTTCCCCTAAACATGCTCCAATTATTTCAATATCTAATATCATATTAACGAAACTGTTTGACATCGGGAAAAACACTCTTGCTTATCATGTAGTTTACCGAAACATTTTGCATGTTCAGTATCATTTAGAGCTGGTTTCTCCAACTCAACTTAACTTAGTTTAGCCAATTTTTTGGACTTGGATAAGCTGAATAAAAAGTAGGCTAACTTTTGACTTAAGTCTAGAAAAGGGCTAAACTAAGTTAAGTTGAGTTGGAGAAACCAGCGCTTGTATGTATATTTTGAGATAAACTTAATTTACCAATTTGGGAGGAAAAGTATACCTACGGAGCACATAGTCTTACAACATTCCTGAACGCTTTTAATGTTTGCAATCTCTGTACCTAAAGGTATACCGATTCTTGCAGATAGGCGAAAATCTTCCTCATATAGTTGCTTCCCGCGAACGCTACTTCTTAAGCATAAATAATTTTTACGAAGTAAAACTAAGAAACAAATATTAAATAGTTTGGCTTTACTTAACGTAAACAGAGATATGCATAAAGTTACGAACGAAGAAATATTGAATACAATCTTTTCTTTTAGAGACGAAGTAGTAGAAATGTTATTTCTAATTTTTTCATGCACACATATAAGTATTTCCAATCTGGTCCCACCATGCAAAATATGACAAATAGGCAACAATCGTCAGTGGCAACTCTTCGATTTATTGCCGTAGTGAGAAATCGGGAACTTAATTTCTTTTATGTCATTTTAGGAGTATGTTTTCAAAAATTCCCAAACTGCTGAACTTCGAGTCAACAGGATTCTTCAAAAACATATAATTTATGCCCAAGACAGGGTTGAAAAAACAGGAAGCTCCATAGCGACGAAAACAGTTAATTTCGTTTACAAATTATAAGTTTGTGTTCAAAAACAAATGAAATATTAAATAAAATTATAGTTTACAAAACCAAAACCTCCCTATTATAATTGCCATTCGTACTGTCATCAAGTATGTAACTTCAGAATAGAAATCGCTGCATCTTTTAGGCGCATCAATATTACATAGTTACATCCCGAGCTAATAAAAGGAGGGTAATAAAAATAATAAAGTTGTTGCAAGAAATTATTATTCAAATATCGCTGTAGCAATAATAAAACGATTCATTCAGGTAATAAGAAAACGACTCGCCCAGGCGAGTTGCCTGCGTCGGACGTTGTAGAGCGACTGGTAATAAGAAATCGATAGGATGGCGATTAGGGTGGTCCAAAAATACATGTGGAAAAGTAAAGTCGGAATTTTTATGCTCTCACCCCTAGGATTGTTCTATACCGAAAAAAATGTATCCCAATTTTTTTATTTCAAACTTAAAAAATATTTAGAGGTCGCTCAAAGCGCCCAAAGTTTTCCATGTATTTTGTATGGGGAAAAAACCACTTTTCGTAGAAATGGTATAGAATTCATAAAAATAAATATTTTTCTATGAGAGAACTCAATTTGTCTGCAGCAGATTCCCAATAATAATACTCAAATTTTTATTTAACCATTTTTCCATCGCAACTTTAATTTATAGGTCCGACAATAACCCACAAAAACCCAATGGGTGGACCAATAAAAAATCGTTAGTATTAAAAAATGGTTAAATAAACAATTGGGTCTTATTACTGAAAGTCTCCTGTAGGGAACCAGAGTTTTCCGATCGAAAAATATTGGTTTTCAAGAATTCTATACCATTTCAACGAAAAGTTGTTTTTTCCCCATATAAAAATACATGGAAAACTTTGAGCGCTTTGAGCGACCTCTAAATATTTTTTGATTTCAAAATAAAAAATAGGGGTATACTTTTTTCGATATAGAACAATCCTAGGGGGTGAGAGCATTACAATTCCGAGTTTACAGTTTTTGGACCACCCTAATGGCGATATTGCCGGCAATAAATTTATTGCTGAGGGCGGCGACAAGTTTTCTTATTTCCGGCAACAAAAATTGTCTGGTGGGGTGTTACGAGACATTTGTTTGCTAAAATGTAAACAAATTTTAAAAAGTCAAAATTTTAAAAAGGTTTTTTTACATTTTCATTCGGCAGCTTTTTTGCGATTTTTTCACTCCCATCTCGAAATTTTGTAGCAAATACCTAACTAAAAATTCCCTGAAAATTTGAGCCATTAAAATTAATACTAAGTGGTCGAACAACGTGTGCAAAGATTTTCTAAATGCTACAGCTTAGAGGCATTTCTACAATTTAGCTCAATAATCCATGAAAATTCCACACTACCTCAACTTCAAAGCCCAATATCTAATAAATATAGATGTTAGCGATTTAGTGTTCTTGAACGTTTTGGTAGGAAATTGAATATCCTAATTTATATTTTTTCTGTAGCTCTTTTTGTTTACGGGATAGGGAAAAAACTAAAATTTCGTGAAAAATTTGGTTTAGTGACCCGTACACCTCGCTGGTGGGAGCTAGGGTTACGCCGCAATGGACTCTTATACAGCATTAAATTCTGAGGAAACTCCATTACTCCACTTGATTATACCATAAAATGCCTCTGACCTATATACTTTTGAAGAAAATCAATCATAGTTTGCGTGTATTTTAAACGGGAAATCTGTGCACGCCTTGCTAGAGCACTTAGTATTAATATTTTCAGGGATTTTTTTTTAGGTATTTCCCACAAAATTTCGAAGTGGGAGTAAAAGAAAATAGTCACTAAAAAGCTCACCCTAAGTTACATAGTAAAAAAATACAACTGTTGGTAGTAGAGGTTTAAAGGTATGCACTGGCGTGAAGTTACAAAAAACAGAAGTGGATTTTGACAAGGGTTACAAAATTGCAAAACTCTGCGAATTGGGCAAGACTATTTGTATAGAATTTTTGTAGTAATATCTTAAGTTTTTAAATGTAGGAATCTTTTCCGCTGACGTTACCTGACGTTACGTTACTAAAATTGCCATTGATAATATATTTTTTTTAACGAATTTTTGACCCGAAGAAAATATGCATTATATGTCGAATACACTTTTTATTTTGACATCAGCGCCCCTAGCGCTTGAAAATCTATGTTCTACTACGTTTCAACTAAACATGCTAAATTTGAAACAAATCAGAGCACAAATAAGGGCTTTTCCAAATATCTTGACCCTGGCGCCACCCAGCTTTTTTTTCTTATACGTTAATTTATTTGTTGGATCTGCTTATTTTAGATCTATTAAGCCTAACAAGTTTAAAAATCTTATTTCTAATTTACAATAATATAGCTTCAAACCCTGGGGATGAGCCCTTCTGCTTTAACGTCGCTCAACAAAAGGCTGGTAGATCTCTTCTTCGCAGGCATGTTGTATTTGTTGCGTTGCACAGGCCACTTGCCAGTGGATTTGGGT
>NW_023458557.1:7026429-7028178 GCF_013731165.1 Rhagoletis pomonella | reverse complement strand
CCAGCATGAACTGGCTTATAAACAGTAAATCAAAACTGAAACTAGATTATAAAGTACTTATATATAATATAGTAACTATATATAATATAGTAACTAAGCCTATATGGCTGTATGGTATTCAATTGTGGGGAACGACTTGTGCAACCAACTATTATTACTACGTTTATACGCACAGAATAATCGACTTAATTGAAAGCGCATTGACACCGTACACATTTCCCTCTAGTGTTTATACTTACGGCTTTATATCGGCATCAAAGTAACCATCTTCAAAAGCAAACAAAATAAGCTGTTTTCATTTGACATTTTATAAGTAAACATAATGGAAAGTGATAAAAATCTAGTTTTATTCGGTATTATAAAATCGTGGCAAAGAAAAAGAACGATTATTATTAATCAGCTTTTAAATACTGATGCGATTATTTGGAATTTGAGCGGAAAAGCTGATCTCCAATTCGCTTTGAGTGAGAGCGGTGTTTATACACTCTTTCTAACTGTCTGGAGAATTAAACTACCGATTTGTAATGGAGTGTGTGCCAAAACACTTCGCTCTTTCAAAGCGAACTGAAATTCAGTTTATACATATGTTTTTAATCGCGGCGAAATGAATTAAAGCGACTTATGCATGCGTATAAACGTAGTAATTGACAGGATCCATAGATTCTAATCTAAAACGCTAAGGGCCTTAACGGGAGCACCGGGGTATGTGCACAATGAAAATATACATAGGGACCTTGGTATACCGATGGTTAAATCTGTAATCGACAGCAGCAGAGAAGAATATAAAATAAAAACGCGTAACTACCCAAATCCACTGGCAAGTGGCCTGTGCAACGCAACAAATACAACACGCTTGCGAAGAAGAGATCTACCAGCCTTTTGGTGAGCGACGTTAAAGCAGAAGGGCTCATCCCCAGGGTTTGAAGCTATATTATTGTAAATAAGAAATAAGATTTTTAATCTTGTTAGGCTTAATAGATGTAAAATAAGCAGATCCAACAAAAAGATTAACGTATAAGAAAAAAGGCTAGGTGGCGCCAGGGCCGAGATATTTGGAAAAGCGGTATTTATGCTCTGATTTGGTTCAAATTTAGCATGTTTAGTTGAAACGTAGTAGAACATAGATTTTCAAGCGCTAGGGGCGCTGTTGTCAAAATAAAAAGTGTATTCGACATAAAATGCATATTTTCTTCGGGTCAAAAATTCGTTAGAAAAAATAGATTATCAATAGAAATTTTAGTAACGTAAATTCAGGTAACGTCAGCGGAAAAGATTCCTACATTTAAAAACTTAAAATATTACTACGAAAATTGTATACAAATAGTCTTGCCCAATTCGCAGAGTTTTGCAATTTTGTAACCCTTGTCAAAACCCACTTCTGTTTTTTGTAACTTCACGCCAGTGCATACCTTTAAACCTCTACTACCCACAGTTGTATTTTTTTACTATGTAAATTAGGGTGAGTTTTTTAGTGACTATTTTCTTTTATTCCCACCTCGAAATTTTGTGGGAAATACCTAAAAAAAAATCCAAATCCCTGAAAATATTAATACTAAGTGCTCTAGCAAGGCGTGCACAGATTTCCCGTTTAAAATACACGCAAACTATGATTGATTTTCTTCAAAAGTCTATAGGTCAGAGGCATTTATGGTATAATCAAGGTCAATGATGGAGTTTCTTCAGAATTGAATGCTGTACAAGTGTCCATTGCGGCTTAACCCTAGCTCCCACCAGCGAGGTGTACGGGTC
>NW_023458557.1:7024819-7026329 GCF_013731165.1 Rhagoletis pomonella | reverse complement strand
TTTCGTGAAAAATTTGGTTTACGGACCCGTACACCTCGCTGGTGGGAACTAGGGTTAAGCCGCAATGGGCACTTGTACAGCATTCAATTCTGAAGAAACTCCATCATTGACCTTGATTATACCATAAAATGCCTCTGACCTATAGACTTTTGAAGAAAATCAATCATAGTTTGCGTGTATTTTAAACGGGAAATCTGTGCACGCCTTGCTAGAGCACTTAGTTTTAATATTTTCAGGGATTTGGATTTTTTTTTTTAGGTATTTCCCACAAAATTTCGAAAAGAAAGAAAATAGTCACTAAAAAACTCACCCTATTTTACATAGTAAAAAAATACAACTGTGGGTAGTAGAGGTTTAAAGGTATGCACTGGCGTGAAGTTACAAAAAACAGAAGTGGGTTTTGACAAGGGTTACAAAATTGCAAAACTCTGCGAATTGGGCAAAACTATTTGTAAACAATTTTCTTAGTAATATTTTAAGTTTTTAAATGTAGGAATCTTTTCCGCTGACGTTACCTGACGTTACGTTACTAAAATTTCCATTGATAATCTATTTTTCTAACGAATTTTTGACCCGAAGAAAATATGCATTTTATATCGAATATACGTTTTATTTTGACAACAGCGCCCCTAGCGCTTGAAAATCTATGTTCTACTACGTTTCAACTAAACATGCTAAATTTGAAACAACTCAGAGCATAAATACCGCTTTTCCAAATATCTCGGCCCTGGCGCCACCTAGGCTTTTTTTCTTATACGTTAATCTTTTTGTTGGATCTGCTTATTTTACATCTATTAAGCCTAACAAGATTAAAAACCTTATTTCTAATTTACAATAATATACTTAAAACCCTGGGGTTGAGCCCTTCTGCTTTAACGTCGCTCAACCAAAGGCTGGTAGATCCCTTCTTCGCAAGCGTGTTATATTTGTTGCGTTGCACAGGCCACTTGCCAGTGGATTTGGGTGGTTACGCAGTTTAATTTTATATTCTTCTCTGCTGTTGTCGATTACAGATTTAACCATCGGTATACCAAGGTCCCTATGTTTATTTTCATTGTGGACATACAACGGTGCTCCCGTTAAGGCCCTTAGCGTTTTAGATTGGAATCTTTGGATCCTGTCAATGTTGGTTGCACACGTCGTTCCCCACAATTGAATACCATACAGCCATATAGGCTTAGTTACTATATTATATATAAGTACTTTATAATCTAGTTTCAGTTTTGATTTACTGTTTATAAGCCAGTTCATGCTGGCTGACTTTAGCTTCATTTTTGTAATCTTGGTTGATATGTGTTTGGGCCAAGTTAGTCTCCTATCCAAGTGTATTCCTAGATATGTCACCTCATTGGCTTGTGGAATATGGACATTATTTAATTTGATTGGGGGGCATACTTGCGGTCTGAGTGAAAATGTTGTATGTTTACACTTCTGTTCGTTGACTTTTATGCGCCAGTTTGCCAGCCATTCTTCTATGCGTAGTAAATGTTCCTCTAGTACTCTTGAAGCT
>NW_023458557.1:7019887-7024719 GCF_013731165.1 Rhagoletis pomonella | reverse complement strand
TCGATCGGTCTACGGGAACTAGTTCCATGGTCTTGATGCTAAAGCGGCAAAAAAAATGAAAGTATTGATATGAGGGGTTAGTTTGGTAAGACCACTAACTTCACGATAGGTCGCGTTATCAATCCCTTTTGTGTGGGAATGTCTGCAACACGAATTCTTTTATCGGAGCCTTTATAAATCTTTGTGACCCTGCCCAAGCGCCACTCGTTAGGAGGGAGATTTTCATGGCGAACTACAACTAGGTCATCGACGGCGATGTCTTTTTGAGGGGATTTCCATTTGTAGCGTTTATGGAGTTCTTTGAGATATTCCTCTTTCCATCGCAGAGAGTGTTGCTGGCTAAGAGCCTTTATTTTTTGCCACCGATTAATTATCGAGACTGGGTTTGCTTCTATGGAGGGTTCGGGGGGAGAAAGTATGGGACCCCCCGTGAGAAAGTGACCAGGTGTGAGGGCTGCACAATCTGCGGCGTCGGTGGAATTGGGCGATATCGGCCTAGAATTTAGACCGGATTCAATGCGACAAAGTAGGGTTTGAAACTCTTCAAAGGTGAATTTTTGAGAAGCGGCGGTACGTCGAAAATGAAATTTGATGCTTTTAACTCCAGCTTCCCATAGTCCTCCCATGTGAGGAGCGCCGGCAGGGATAAAGTTCCAAGACACCTCCTGATGACTGTACATATTGCACAAAGACTCCCGCGACGTGGTTAGGAATTTCTTGAATTCCTTTTTCAAGTTAGCTGCCGCACCTACAAAATTGGTCCCATTGTCCGAAAAGATTTGCTGAGGGCAGCTTCGTCTAGATATGAATCGCGAGAATGCGCCAAGAAAGGTCTCTGTGGACAGATCGCTTGTACCTTCCAGGTGAATTGCCCGTGTGGAAAAACATACAAATATGCAAACATAACCTTTGGTGATTTTACATGCTCTACCAGTGAAACTCTTAATATCAAATGGGCCGGCAAAATCGACTCCAGTATTTTGAAAAGGCCTGGAAAGGGTCGTTCGCTCTTCAGGAAGGGCAGCCATGATTTGGGATTGATTCCGCTTTTTATGAATGACGCAAGTTCTGCAGTTATGAATGACAGTCTTTATGAGATTCTTTGCCTTTGGAATCCAATACTGTTGGCGAAGCAGCCGCAGCATCAATTGATTTCCTCCATGAAGAGAAATGTTATGGATCAAGTGAACTAACAACCTTGAGAACGAACAACTATAAGCTAGAAGAATGGGATGTTTTTCATTATAAGATAAAACAAGCGAGTTTGCGAGTCGACCATTGACTCTCATTATACCCTGACAGTCTAAGAAGGGATTCAAGGTTAAAAGTTTGCTTTTCGGCGAAATTGGAGTTTTTGAAGTCAGACATCTCTGTTCTTCCAAAAAATGCTTCATCTGTGCCAGAATTATAAGCCGAATACGAATTTTCGAGATTTCCTCTCCCGAAACCGCTAGCGATGGATACGAGTGGAATCTTCGAGTGTGCCGGTTAGTCCTGTTGTAAAACCGGAAGACGTAAGCTAAAACACGCAGTGCGCGCGGAAGAGATGAAAATCTTTCTAAGGGATCCTCATGGCTTGACACAAGCGAAGCGTGCGCCTTTATTTTCCTTGCTTCGATCGTGATATCGTCCAGTTCGTCATCCATTGATGGCCATTGCCCTGCATCTTTACCTACCCAGGAAGGGCCGTACCACCACAACTCGCTTGCGCATAAGTCCTGAGGGTATGCTCCTCTGCTGCCAAGATCTGCTGGATTATCCTTCGAGTCCACGTGATTCCAATGCCTAAATCCGACTAATTCCTGTATCTTTGCTACTCGATTTGCGACAAAGGTGGTCCAGGAGCAGGGCCGCTTTTTGAGCCAAGAGAGAACGATGGTTGAGTCTGTCCAGCAAAATATGTTTTCCACCTTGAAAGGAAGTTCACTTAGAAGAGACCTAAGCATATCGACAACTAGAACCGCCCCACACAACTCCAAACGAGGAAGCGAAATAGTTTTTTAGGTTAGGGCAACTTTAGTTTTTGCTAATAAAAGGTGCGACGACACTGTACCGTGGTTTTCTACCCGCAAATATATCACCCCCGCGTATGCCCTTTCCGACGCGTCGCAAAAGGCATGGACTTCGAATGGTGACTCAATGGTGAAATTCACCCAACGCGGAATTTTTATGTCATCGATATACCTATAACTTTCTACAAAGGTTTTCCATTTAAAAAGTGTTTGAGAACTTATAGGCTGATCCCAGAGAGTACCATCTGACCAAATTTGTTGCATCACTATTTTAGCTACGACCACCACCGGAGCTAGCCAACCAGCTGGGTCAAAAAGTTTCGCTATCGTTGTCAACACTTCTCGTTTAGTGTAGCTATCCTTTGAAGGGAGGGTCTGAACGCTGAAGAAAAAATGGTCTAATCTAGCATTCCATCTAATCCCTAGTGCTTTTGTTGTGCTTGTCTCACCTAAAGTTAAAAATTCTCTCTTTAATAAATGCTCATGAGGAAGATCCATGAGGATTTCCTTGGAATTTGAAGACCATTTCCTCAAAGAAAATCCTGCACTATCAAGTGCTTCTATCAGCTGGTCTCGTTCCTGTAAAGCTGTGGACACATCGTGAAATCCCGCTAAAACGTCATCTACATACATAGAATTTCGTAAAATCTGAGCCGCTAGTGGATGTGAATCATGAGAATCCTGAGCTAACTGCCGAAGAGTCCTAATTGCCAAGTATGGCGCACAATTAACTCCAAACGTTACCTCCCTTAACTGAAAATCTTGTATACCACTATGTGGATCCTTTCTAAAAAGAATCCTTTGATAGGGCCTATGAGACGGGTTAACTAAAATTTGCCTGTACATTTTTTGGATGTCACTATTAAACACGTATTTATACATCCGCCATCGTATCAGTAGCAAGGTCAAATCAGCTTGAAGGGTTGGGCCTACATGTAAAATATCGTTAAGACAAACTCCATTCGAAGAATTGCTGGACGCGTTGAAAACTACCCTTAATTTCGTGGAAGTACTTTCCGGTTTCAAGACTGCATGATGAGGAAGGTAGAAATGACTAGGAGAATGTTCAAAACTTGGAGCCTCTACTTTCTCCATGTGCCCTAGATCCAAATATTCTTGAACAACCTTGTCATACTCTTCCTTTAAAGATGGATTTTTCGTTAACCTTGCTTCGTTACGAATGAATTGCCGAAATGCAATGGGACGCGATGATCCTAGCTTAACATCCGTTGGATAAAAGTTTTTAAACGGTAGCGAAACCACGTATCTTCCTTCCGAATTCCTAGTAGTTGTTTTCAAGTACAGCTCTTCACAAAACATATCCTCGTCTGATTGAAGGTTATTTTTTGGGACTTCCTCTAACTCCCAGAACTTGCGTAGTTGGCTATCTAACGAAATGTCCTCTCCCATTGAGACTTTGGTAGCAAAGCAAGAGACGTGTGCAGTGGAAGATGCCCCAGTGACAATCCACCCGAACACCGTCTCTTGAGACAGAAGGTTGTATTGAATACTACGTTTTACCCCGTCTAACATAACCTTGGGGTACAAATCTCCTCCGATCAAAACATCGATAGGACCGCTTTGCAAAAACTTCGAATCTGCTAAAGGTACTTTAGACAGTTTTTCTAGAATGGATTCATCTATTGAGGTCGAGGGTAAGTTACCAGTGATTTGTGGTAATACAAACGCAATAGCTTCTATTAAAAGATTTGGATCACGGGGTGAGCCTAAAACAAACGAACAAATTTTCGATGCGCTGTTAGAAACCCTTTGATTCAATCCCGAAATAACCGCATTTGTCTTGGAATACGGTAGTTTTAAAAGTTTTCGAAGTCGTTCAGAAATAAACGAGGCTTCTGAAGCTGAATCAATTAAAGCGCGAGCTATATAAGTTGAGCCCAAGTGGCAGATGTGAACCATGGCGGTTCCAAGTAGAGCTGAGGATAAGCCTGACGATTTCAAATTTTCCTCAGCTGTCGACAACATACTGTTAGAAGAAGCGGACTGTATATTTGTATGGAATGCCTGTGAAGCAGTTCCACCTGCAGTTTCTTTTGGGGGTTGAGTGTTAGAAGACACTCTGTGAAGTAGAGTATGATGTCTACTTTTGCACTTAGTGCACGAGAATTGACTTTTACAGTCTTTTATCGAATGGCCTTTTCAAAGACAGTTTAGACAGCAGTTGTGTTTTTTAATTGCAGTGAACCTATCATTAATCGAAAGTGACAAGAATTTTGTACATAAACGCAAAGGATGTTGTTGTTTCTGACACATTATGCAGTAAGACTGAGAAATATTTGTCGCCAGAGACACCTTCTTTTGACCCGCCGGGTTGGGTTGATGTGAGAATGCTTTTTGATGTTGGTTGGTTGAAGAAGATGAAGCTGACCATTTCACATCCACTATCGATTCCAAAGTTCTGAAGCGTTGAGTGAGAAATGCATCCATCTGACTCCATTCCGGTATAGCAGCTTTATCTAGTAGTGTTTGTTCCCACAGAGAAAGTGTTGTTTCAGGGAGTCGGTTTGAACACAGGAAGATTAGGATCGGATCCCAATTCCCAACGTTGACGTTATACGTTGCTAACGCTGATAGACATCCGTTTATGCCTCGCTGGAGCTCCTTTAACGCGGGTGCACTTTCGGTCCGAATAACCGGAAGCGAAAAAAGCAGCTTCAATTGCTTGTTGACCAAAACCCGTTTATTTTCGTACGCTGCCTTCAAATTTGACCATGCGATGTCGAATCCCTCATTTGATAGTGGGGGTTTGCTAACGATGTCTCGTGCTTCGCCGCTTGTTTTATGTCGAAGGTGGAAGAG
>NW_023458557.1:7018126-7019787 GCF_013731165.1 Rhagoletis pomonella | reverse complement strand
GGTTTTTGTTTGATTTGTTATGAAAAGATATCTTAATGTCCGTTGATAAGAGGTTCGCGTCCGCTCAATAGGGTTTTTTGTGTCAATATTATGCAAAATAACTGTCCGCGTCCGGCCAAGAGAGTGTCCGTCTAAGAGAGAGTAATTTGTTCCGAAATTTATACTTAAAACTTGGAATAGGAAAAAATTTCCGCCCAAGGGAGATGTCCGTCTAATAGAGGTGTCCGTTAGGTGAGGTTTCACTGTATTTCCTGGCTTATATAATTTATATTTTTGTACTGTTCGGTTTGTATTAAGTCTATTATTTAAAATAAAAATGTGAAATTAGTTTAGCTATTTTTATTGCATACTTTAAATTTGCAATAATTCTTAAGAACCTTCTATTAAACGGCTCAAAACAACACGCATTGCCTGTTTTAATTTTTCTCTCTTAATGGTTAGATAAAACCAAAGTCAAAATATATTTGAGACGTATAAAATAATACAAATAAACTTTTATTGGAAACAAATATAAAAATTTTGTTTAAATAAAATATTATAGCAGCTAAAGAAGTTGGACTACCATGAAAAACGGCTTCTCATAAAAATACAATCGCCGTTCGGAGTTGGCGTAAAACTGTAGGTCCCTCCCCTTTGTGTGACAACATCAAGGCGCACACCCCAAATCGGAGGAGAAGCTCGGCCAAACACTAACATATGTGTAAGCGCCAATCTATTATTATTATTATTAAAATTTTAAAATTGGTGGCGGCCCTTCTCAAAAAGAATTCCAGCAGTTATCTTTCTTAAACCTCTTTAATTTAATACCCATATTGCATTATTGCATTTATTTTATCGATGTACTTTAGTTAAATTTTCAATCAGATGGCAACCCTCTTAAAACATATTTTCGGCTCTGAGCCTTCTTGAAACTCTTTGGTTTGACACCCACAAGACCATATTTCATTTATTTTATCAATTTGACTGAGTTAAAGTTTTCAAGTTGGTGGAAACCCTCGTCAAAAATATTTCCAGCAGTTATCTTTCTTATTTTATCGATGTATGTACTTTAGTTAAATTTTCAATCAGGTGGCAACCCTCTTCCAACATACTCTCGGCTGTAAGCCTTCTTTAAACTCTTTAGTTTGACACCGACATAGCAACATTTCATTTATTTTATCAATGCGACTGAGTTAAAATTTTCAAATATGCGGCAACTCTCGTCAAAAATACTTCCAGCAGGTATCTTTCTTAAAATTCTTTAATTTGATACCCATATTGCTATATTTCATTTATTTTATCGATGTACTTTCGTTAAATTTTCAATCAGGTGGCAACCCTCTTCAAGCGTATTTTCGGCTGTAAGCCTTCTTAAAACCCGTTAGTTTGACGCCCACATGGCAATATTTCATTTATTTTTATCAATTTGACTGAGTTAAAATTTCCATATAGGTGGCAACCCTCGCCAAAAATATTTCCAGCAGTTATCTTTCTTAAACCTCTCTAATTTGATACCCACTTTGTAATAACTTGTTTATTTTATCAATATAATTGAGTTTACGAATTTTCAAATAGGTGGCAACCCTCCAATTTTTTGTGATACCATTGATCCTGGTATTATACCGAATAATAATGAAAAAAAAATATTCAAATCGGCACAGCCGTTCTCGAGTTTTGACGAC
>NW_023458557.1:7014241-7018026 GCF_013731165.1 Rhagoletis pomonella | reverse complement strand
TTTTTTTCCTTGTGATATATCGTCGTGAGTTCGCACCGGCGTACGTTGGTTTTGCTTCTCAGCAAAACAGATATATTATTCGAACCACTCAGGCTACTATACGCAAAACAAAACAGAAACCCTGCAACTACCATAAAAAATGAAATGCAGGTCCAAACTACAGAAACAAAGAGAAAGAAAATAACTGATTTTTACCTACCTGCGAATCCATGCAACAATCAAAGAAGAGGTGAGCAGCTAATTTCTACCTGAGGATGTACACACAGAACTGAAACTACTGGTTGAACGAAAGAATATAATCCGCTGAGACGTACCTAACTATGAACCAACGACGATTTAACACGGCTATAAATAGTGACAGACAAGCAGAGACTATTCAGAACGAAAAATGACACTGAAGATGGCACAACGCCGAAACCGGTTTGTCTCCAAACCAAATTTGACAAGGGATGACGGAAAATCGTTCCACATTACATCATAAATTTTAACAATTTCAGCAGCACCCAAAAATAAAGCTTGCGCACGAGCATCCACCCCGTCTCACTACGGAGAAAAAAGTTACCGATTGGCACAGGCCCTAAGTAGTGTTTGCTACAATATAAATGACAAAGTACAGGGCGAAAAATAATAACTGTCGCACAGGTTTTTGGAAAAATAAAAGGGTCCTTTATGGATTTTGCCAAAAAAAGTATTTTATTGCTATTCTTATAAAATTCTACTTTAATTTTATAAATTGGTTTTAAAATTTTAGTCCTTGTTAGCATTTGCCAGCAGCGTAAGCTTTGGGAGATACATAAGTACATGTATTTTTCAGGCGTATTTTTTCTTAGACTTTGTATAAAAAAAAAGAAAAGAGCCTCCTAGTTCCGAGTCTCCTCGTTCACTGAGTACGAGGCCTTATATTGGACAAAAGTAGGAGTACAAGGGAATCAGAATAGAGGAGATTAGCCTATGGTTACAGAAGATATGTAATAAAGTAACCGAAGAAGAGTTGCGTGCCGCTTGCGCTTTACTCTCAAAGTGTTTACCGCTGCTAAGCCCCAATAAAAGTTAAAATTTAAAAACTAATGAATAAAATTTAAGTCAAATCTGAGGAAAATTAACAATAAAATACTCTCTTATATAAAGGACCACTTTATTTTTCAAAAAAACCTGTGCGACAGTTATTATTTTTATATGATACAAATTGATTGCTGGAAAAGGAGTACAAAAGAAGTACAAAACTAAAAAAGGAGTACATTTCCAGAACTTTTGTGGGAGTACAAGGGAGTATATTGCAATATAAAGGAGTACGTTTACTCTCAACAGCAGTACGTCTGGCAACCCTAGTTCTAATAGATAGTCATTACGGAAAAATAATATTCTGATGACGCCCATACAATTGCAAGACGAAGAAAAAAAATTAAGCTTCACTTATCGGCACCATTGGAACTGCCGGTCAATATTTTCCTAAGAGAAGCTCCAAAATTCAATTTTGTGTGGATATTACAAATGGAAATAACATCTTTTCCGAAATTCCATTAATTTATTTAATAACGCACGTAAATAGACAAAAATATGCCATTACTTCGATTCATTTTTATTTCCTTTCATACTGCAGAAATTTGTGTTACTTTTCATAGCAGCCTAGGTCCCCGTATTAGTATTATTCTTCTTGTTCGTGCTCGTCTTCTCATTATATTTGTCTTCGGATTTGTGCATAAGTTAGCTAAGATTTCTGAAACAGCTCGCAATCCTCCTATATATAGTTAGGAAATAAACAAATCTCTTGCGTCTGATATTTCGATAGCTACATATTTCATCTGCCTGATGAATTAAGTTAAATTTGATTTTTTAAGTACGTGGTTGTCACGTCCTAAATACAGTTCAGAAATAAAGCCTTTTTGAACACATTTCATTTGATACCCACTTTTTAGTAATTGCTTTAACTCATTAAATAATTTGGATTTACCTATTTAAACAGGTGGCAACCCTATCTAATATTCTTAATATTCAAACTAAAGATATCTTAACCCTCGTTTCACGTCATATTTTAATATTTCATTTAACTTATGCTACTTTAATTAAATTCTAATCTAAAACAGCTGGCAACCCTATTCAAAATATTTTAAACCCAAACCCTTGTTAAACCTTTTGGACTGACACACATATTTAAATAGTGTATCTAATTCCTTTTATTCATTTGAATAAAGTTCAGAAAAAAGCATTTTTAACCCATGTTAATTTATACCCATACTTTAATAATTCATTTAAGTTATTAAATAAATTGAGTTTAATTTTTACAAAAGTACAAACCCTTTGATGTTATAAATGCTCAAACTAAATATTTTTCATTACTACTTTGTTTGCGCAAATATTTAATATAATTTAACTTAATTCGACTTTTCAAACAGATGGCAATCCTATTCAAATTATTTTTAAACCAAAACCTCGTTAAATCTTTTTCGTTAGGCACTTGTATCGTGATACATATTTAAATTATGTAATATTCATAAATCAAATTTAATTTAATTATAAAATCAGGTGGCAACCCGCTTACATGCAGTGTGGAATAAAATTCCTTCAAACCAAACTGTAATCTATATTCATGTAACACCATGTAACAAGGTGGAAACCCTCCGCAAAATATTTTCAAACTACAACCTCTTTTGTCGGACATCCATATCAGGATATACATTTGAATTTTCTACCCTTATTTAAGTCGAACTTGCTTCTTGAAAGAGGTGGAAGCCCTCCTACATATAATTAAAAAATAAAGCCTTTTCAAAACCATTTCGAGCGATACTCATAGTGTAATAATTGATTTATTTTAAAAATAAGTTGAATATCATTTTTTTATCAGGTGGTGGCGCAGCACAAGCCTTCCTTAGGCGAATAGGGTTGCTCCAAGCGATCAACTGAGATCATCGGCGAAGGCGGCGTACAGCTCTTGCGGCGGCGGTGGCTGGTCGGTGTACTGGCGACTGGCGGCGGTTATGATTGGCGATGCAGATTTTACGGCGTCGATTGGGCGACCGATGGATGGGGGTCAACGTGGGCGTAGCTCTCTTCCCACGGCGGAACTACGGCAAAGCTCCAACGATGGATACAGCAAAACTGTATGCAAACCGCACGCAGCGATAGGAACGCGAAACTACACGCAAAAATGATCTGAATCGCGCCCAAGAACGTACAGATTTCGTGAGCGTTTTCTTTTATATATATAAAGTTCTATTTCGGCGTCTTTCGCATATACAATTTCATAATTCAATACAAGATTAAAGGTTTAATTTATTCGCGCACGAGACTGCAGCTTTCTCTCATCTAACAAAATGCAAAAGTATGTAAATATATATGCTTACATAAAGTGTGCATTAAATACAGTTTTAGTACAAATTCAACGTAAATACAAAGGGTGCTAGCTTACGTATCGCATGGATATGAATGCACACAAACTCAAAATACATACAACGGGTGCTAGCTTATATAGATATGAATGCATAAAACTGCATTAGTATAAAATTCAATAATAACACTGGTCTACAAATTTCAACTTTTTTTCTGCGAATAAGACGGGACCTGGTGTTTCTGAACGGATTTTTCGTGCTGAACACGAATCCGGGGTCAAAAATGTCCTATCACGTCACGTTTTCGAGAAAAAAGGGGTTGAAACCCCTAAAAACAGCGTTTTTGGCCATTTTCGAAAAATTATAGAGCTGAACCCTGACGTGGTACAAATTTTGCATATATCAGAAATTAAAGGCTAAACCGTGCCCTTTCGAATGAGCCCTATGCCGAATTGATCG
>NW_023458557.1:6995694-7014231 GCF_013731165.1 Rhagoletis pomonella | reverse complement strand
AGCCTTTAATTTCTGACATATACAAAGTTTGTAGCACGTCAGGGTTCGGCTCTACAATTTTTCGAAAATGTCCAAAAACGCTGTTTTTAGGGGTTTCAACCCCTTTTTTCTCGAAAACGTGACGTGATGGGAAGTTTTGGACCCCAGATTCGTGTTCAGCACGAAAAATCCGTTCGGAAACACCAGGTCCCGTCTTATTCGCAAAACCCTTGTAGACCAGTGTAATGTATTCAATGAAATACTGTGGACCTGTTGCCGCATTGGTCGCTCCAACATCCTGCCGGCCCTAAGTTCATTAAGCGGCTAGTGCCGCCTTCAGCTCTTGTAGACCCCGCATCGCCTCCTGAACCAGGATGCTGGTGACTTTACCGCGATAGGAGGCAGTTTGTAGCCCACGGGCGGTACGTCAAACGGTGCGTTTTCCAGTTGCTGACTATGCGGTATGGTGTCCGAAGTGCTTGAAGCGCGGTGGTGTATGCCCTGATCCCCCACGTTGGGGAGCGGTTTTATTTGTCTGGACGAGGCCTTTAGGGGCTGCACTGCGGAGTTCCCCTTCGTGTGGCGAGCCGTCGGCGTACTATTCCGGTGTAAGAGTGAGTGATGTTGTAGCGAGAAGACTCTGCATCCACCACTGGATGTACATTCGGCCGTGATGTGCAACAGAGCCAGACAATTGCTGCAGTATTTATACGCCCTGGCTAACAAAAAGCATTGTTGCGGCTGCATGCCTACGAATACGGGCACATTCTCAGGGAGTGGTGACGTGTGCACAAGCGACATCGCAGATAGTCCTCCTCGATACGATGAGAGCCAGGTGTAGTTCGCTTTCAAGGGAGGGAGTCATTACCACTTTGGACTTAAGCGATGCGCGCGGTCTATCTGTTAAGAGTTTATATACAGAGATTTTTAGATACGAGAAGTATGTATGTATGTGTGGTGTATGAGAAAAGATGTACAGCCATTTGGCTGCTTATTCATTTGAGGGTTTTATGGAGTGGCTGATTGGTTTCAATTCGAGAGGCAGAAATACTAATTTTACTAATGGCCGAGTGAGTAGGCCGGTTTGGATGCGGACGTCGACCACACGAATGTGTCCATCCTTGCCAGGGTGCAACCTTTCGATGCGGCCCAGGCGCCATTCCGTGGGAACTGTATCATCATTAATGACTACGCATTCTCCGATTCTGGGTTCTACTTGAGCGTTCTTCCACTTGTGTTGCTTATGTAGGTCTTTAAGGTAGTTTTCCATCCATCGATTTACGAATTGGTGGTGTAAGACCTTGAGTTTTTCTCATCTATTAATGAGCGAGAGGTTTTCGTGATTAGATTCGGGGAATGATGGGAGGGGATCACCCCGGAGGAAGTGGCCAGGTGAGAGCACTGTAAAGTCCGTCGGATCTTGGGTGAGTGGAGATATCGGAAGAGAATTTAATACAGCTTCTACTCTTATTAAAAGGGTAGTAAACTCCTCAAACGTAAATTCATGGGGCCCGGCAGTCCTTTTGAAGTGAAGTTTAAAACTTTTAACTACAGACTCCCATAAGCCACCCATGTACGGGACGCTGGGAGGGATAAACTGCCAATTCATACCCTGGAGTCAGTACTTTTTAACAATATCACGGGATACAGTTTGGAGAAAGACCGAGAACTCCTTTTCAGGGGCTTTGGTTTTGCCATTGTCACTCATCATTTTAGCGGGGTAACCACGTCGACCAACAAAACGAGCAAAGGCGGCGGGAAATGCCTATTTGGTCAGGTCTGAGCACAGCTCGAGGTGTACCGCCTTTGTTGCGAAGCAGCATGAGCAAGGCGCCCATTGACGCGGAGAACTCCATTCTTATCCAAGAAGGGGTTAAGAAGTAATGGTGAACTCTTTTTGCCAATGGGTTTTGAGTCGTCTAAGCGGGCCTTTTCATGGGAGAAGTGACGGGTTTGCGTGGTTATGATCAGACGAATTTTCGCGTAGCGGAGATCATCATATGATAGCGAGGATGATGCGCGGTCATGAGCTCCTGGCGCTTTATCCTTCAGTCGTCTTATGAACTTGAAGACGTAGGCCATCATGTTCAAGGATCGAGAGAAAGAGGAGAACCTCTCCAGAACTTCGGGATATTCTTCTGTGGTGAGTAGTGCCTCCGCTCTTCACACTTCCGGCGGGTTGACATTTCGAATTGGGGGATTTGGCCATTCTTCGGGGGGCATAGGTAGCCAATCTGGACCATTCCACCATAAAGAAGAAGACGCTGCTAAATCTAGTGTATAGCAGCCCCTTGTGCCCATATCTGCAGGGCTCTCGCTGCTGCGTACATGTGGCAAGGAGGCGTTTCCGCCATTCCAATACAATTTCTGAGTGTCCGACTCACTACAAGTGTCCGACACATTACAAGTTTTCTTTTAGAGAGGTCGAGATGGGACTGGACAGCTGCGACAAGGTTGGCTATGAGAAGAGCTCCACAGAGCTCAAGCCGGGATAAACTAGTTATTCGAAGGGATGCTACCTTGCCTTTGGAAAGCAGAACATGAGAAGAGGTGCTGAAAGCATGACAAGTTCGAACACAATATGACATTTCTGAGGCGTCACAGAATCCATGGGCTCAACATGCTGGTCGCGAATAAAATTTACCCATTGGGGTATTTGAATGGTCGAGATTGTGTGAAGATTGTTTGCGAACTGAGACCATTTCACAAGACGGAGGGGCTTGACTTTTTCGTCCCAGTCAGTTCCGTCGATCCAGAGCTCTTGTAGGAGAATCTTTGCCTGGATCATTATTGGCGTAAGCCACTCTGCGGGGTCACCAAGTTTCGCGACAGAGGAGAGAATCTGTCATTTAGTGCCAGCAGATTAGGCTGGGATGGTGTCGATCGTATAGGAGAATGTGTCTGTGAGCGCATTCCATTGGATCCCTAGAGCTTTTGTGGTGCTTGCTTTTTCGAACTCGTTAGTATCTTTCCTTATATTTTTGAGAATTTCTAGGTGGTTCGCTGTTATTTTCTTCAATGGAAAGCCTGCCGAGTTTAGAGCCTGGATGACTTGGGTCAGAGATTGAGTGGTGGTAGTCAGATCGTGGCTGCCAGAGAGTATGTCATCCACATATGTTTCTTTAATCAGAATGGGGGCGGCCATTGGGTAGTTGGTTTTTTCGTCTTGTTCTAATTGATGAAGTGTGCGAATGGCAAGGTAGGTTGCACAGTTTACACCGAATGTGACCAATTTATAATCTTGAATGGGACTGGTTGTGGGTGAACGAAAGATTATTGTTTGAAAGTTTTGGTCTTCGGGATGTAGCAGTATTTGTCGGTAAATGTCGGTGTGGTGTAGGGTGAGGTATTCTTCCAGGACATTAGCATATGAGGCCTTTAAATCGTCCTTTTTGAGGAGGTTTCTCTCCATTCCTAGAAATTTCTGAAGCGCTGAGGAGCTAGAGTAACCTAAAAAGATTTCCTAACCACATAACGACCATCAGAGTTACGAGAAATGGTGGCTTTATAGAAATCTTCGCAAAGGTCGTCTTCAGGGGTGGTATGCTTGAGGTTTGGAACTTCTTCTAGTTCTCAAAATCGGCGCAATTGTGCGTTAAGGTGCTCATTAGGAATTTCCTCTATTTGTGTAGAGCATAAAGCTATGTTTTCGTAAATCTGACCACTAAGTATCCACCCACATATTGTGTTTTGAGCTAGCAGAGTTGGTGAGATTTTTTCAATGCCCTCCTCGATTATTTGAGCGATCATAACACTGCCTAACACGAGGTCAATCTGGGCTGGGGAGTGGCAGTTTGGATCTGCCAGTTTGAAATGAGACCATTTTTCTTTGTGGTCATGATTAAGTGGGAACTTGGGGAACATTTTTTGTCAGCTGTGGTAACACGATAGCTTGAGAATTTATTTTAGTTTGGAGATCGGCGGAGACCAATACTAAAGAGCATAATTTGTTCGAGGTTTGAAGAACACTTCCACCCATGCCCGAGATTTCAAATTTTAAGGATTTGCAGGGCAGCCCTAGCTTATTTTGAGCTTTGGTGGAGATAAAGCTTCGTTCTAACCCCTGGTATATGAGGGCTCTGAGTTTAAATATTTCTACTCGGTGTGATACCGGTACCATAGCTGTAGGGGGGAGTATTTTGCTCTCATTCTCTGAATAGAATGATTGCACCTGAGTTCCTGAGGCTTCTTGTTCGCCAGCGTCTGTTTGAATTGAAGTTGGGATACTTGAGTTTGTGGAGGTTGTGGTTGCCACGTGTGAACTGGTTTTATGTACTCTTGGGGGTTGCCTTTTCGGCATAGAGTTTGCGGCTTCATGGAGCACTGAGTTGTGCCGTTCACTACAATGGCTACAAGTTTGTGTGCTAGGGCAATCTTTCAACAAGTGTGACTGAGACAAACAATTGAAACACATATTATTTTCCTTTATGCGTATATTATTATATTTCTTCTTCTTGCGATCCGGGATTGACAACTTTCGGAATTTGAAACAGCTCCACAGCGAATGAGAGGAGTTCTTGCACATCAAACATTTGTACATTATTCGCTGCTATGTCACGTGAGATTGTATTTGTGAACTCGATCTGTTTTGAAAGTTTTGAGAGTGAGGGGGTTTAAAGGGTGGTCTGTTATGAGAGAAAGGTCGCTTTGAGGAGCTATTGGGCTGAACAGGAGGTTTCGCCTTCGGTAGGCGCCATCATAACGAGTAGTGAGGACCTGGCCCATTTGGGACCAGTTGGGGAGGTCTTTCCTCGAGGATTGTTCCCACAGGGATATTGTGGTCTCGAGCAGCTTAGGGGTGACTTTATAAATGAGGATTGGGTCCCAGTCTTCAGTTGAGACTTGCTGAGTTGCGAGAATTCGAAGGCAGTTGTTTACTGAAGACTGCAGCCTTTGTATGTCTTCGCTGCTTTCGGTGGGAATGGGTTTAAGGTTCATCAGTATTCGAATTTGGTTGTCTACCAAAATACGCTTATTAAAGCGCGAGATTAAAGCTTTCGTCACAGAGAGAGATTTGTTTTACTATTTGGTTGGCTTTTCCTTGAGTTTTGTAACTGAGATGGTACAACTTTTGGCCTTGGGTGAGTTATATATACCGCTGTGAACATATCGCGGAAAGAGGGCCATTGTTCATAACTTCCGTAAAATACTTCGGTGTCACAAGAAGGGACGTATAAGGCGAGGCCAGAATCGCGTTTGGGTTGTGAAGTAGCGAGAGTAGGCATGGGAGTGCTCACTTGCTTATGAAGATTGAGCTGGTCAGCGATTTGCGCTTTAGTGTCTTCGTATTGATCGACACAAGACCGATATTTGCGAAAAGCACTAGCTTTGAAATCTTCGGGAAAGTCTTGCTCATCTGCCTCTAAAACTACATCGTAAGAGTTTTGAGCTCGATCCAAAAAATTATCTAAGCTCGTATCTTTACTTTTCAGAGTTGATTCGGGGTTGTGATCGAGAGGGATAGATCGGAATCTTGAACAACAATTGATCAAATTATCAGTCTCGGCAATAAACTTAACGGAGGCAACTTGTTTCTGTTTTTTTGTATTTTTTCGGGTCGAGCGTTGGTTCTCGGTTGAGACGGTTTTCTCATCATCACTCATTTTGGGACTTTGGGACTCTTCGTCAAGTTCCGAGAAAATTTATAATTAAGTCTGAAAGGGCTGGGGTTGAGAGACTGAGAGACTGAGGGAGATTTAAAGAACCCGAAAGTACCACAAGAATGTAATTTAAATATAAACATATATATATATATATATATATATATTTTAAGTAAATGCAATTCCTTTTAAAGGAATGCCAGAGAAGTTAATGCACTTCCTGTTTAAGGAATGCCAGAGAATTGAATGCATTTCCTTTTTAAAGGAATGCCAGAGAAGTAAATATACAGTGATATAATATGAATAAATAAACAAATGGATAATTGTGTATATTACAAGGCGAGTGCTCGTTTGCGAATTAGAGAAAAACGGGGATTTAATTTGTTTACTAATTTATTTGTTTAACCGGTTTTAATTGTTTCGAGAATATGTAAAAAGTTCGCGAAAATTGCACCACGAATGAGAGATTTGAGATTTTCGTATAAAACAAATTTATTTCACGTGTCTGTAACCGATTGTATTGAGTATATATAGGAGAATCACACTGCGAGAAGAGCGAGAATGGAGTTTTAATTAATTTTGTTTATGTGCAAGTTTATTTCACGGAACTGTAGCTGATGTTAATTACATATAACCGCTGTAAAATTTTATTTATGTTTCTTATCGCACTGTAAAACCGACCACTATATCGCGCAAATGGAATTGCACTTTATATATGTACATTAGACTGCATCACTCCCCATACAAAAAAAAATCGGTACTGTTTTTCCATTAGAATTATAAATTCTATTATATTTTAAGACGTCCACCAAAATATTTCGCAAAAAATATTAAGATTTAAGTGAGCTGGACCGATTTGAAAATACCTCCAAAGATGGAGTTTTTTATGAAAAAAATAGTTTGTTAAAGTTTTTTTTTGAAAAATTCCTCTCAAATGACAAAATGGTTTAAGCTTAGAAAATTTGCTTAAAAATATTTTAAAAAAATTAAAAAAAATTTTGAACGGAATCGTAATGAGATTTTTGATGCTGGTTTTAACTTTTTTCAAAGATTGGTATAAGCAAAACTTGAATAACTGAGCCTAAACTCTCCTGATTTAGACTTGTGAGATATCATTGGAAAGGTATTTTCTCACCCTTTTTATTTCTTTGCTAATAAACTCATTCTAAGAGGTGTGCTAAGTTAAAATATTCTGCGATCTTGAGCGTCCTTAGTCCTTATAAAATTACATATACCTGTAAAATACTTCAAAAAAATGTGTCTCTAGAAGTGTGTAAAAACCCTGATTTACTACTTTCAGTGATGCTCCTCGTTTTAGTCAGAATATTTCGAGAGTGGTTCAAAGCAAACTTTTTTCGACAAGTGTTCTGATAGTTGCTCTTACTTAATTGGAGCCTTCTAAATTCAATGGCGTCCTAAGTTTTACCCTATTGGAGATGGCGGTACTGGAAACTTTGCTTCAATTTTAACTATTTTATAAAAAAAAAGTCTTTGAGTTTTAAAGATATTTTACTAAAATCTTGCACATAACCGTTTTTTAATATTACCTTAACTATTCCATAAAATCATCGAAATAGGTTCACTAAAACATCTAGCTCCATACAACTGATTGATCAGAGACGTTGTTTTGCGTTATAACTCCGCCAATTAAACGGGTTAAAATTTAGTATAGGTTCAATTTAACATATAGCACGCATACAATTTATTATTCAGATATGAAGTTATAGTATATAGTATATAGAGCAAAATTTTAGTAAAATAACTTCAAAACTGATGGAGGTATTTATAAAATAGTTAAAATTTTACAAAATTTTCAAGTACCGTTATCTCGGAAACCGGAGCCCATCTGGTAAAACGGGGCAAGCCATTGAATTTAGAACGTACCAATTAAGTGAGTTCTACTTTCAAAATCTTTGCTCAAAGTTTACAACTTGAACAGCGTAATTTGAACCCAGCTTATTCTTTTGTTTTCTATTTCATGTCTATTCCTCGTCTAACTTTTGTAGCACTTGATACAAATGAATTACACTTATATTAATCGATTTATTAAGAGAATACGAATAAAATGATGTATAAAACAAAGGTGTGCTCACAAATTTAAAAATTAAAATTTTTATTTTGAAAGTGTACATATTTTTTAGATTTGAACATATATGTAATTGCTAGTACATTCAGAGTACATTGCCGAAATATTGAAAAAAGAAAGAGAGACCCGATAAGAGAATGTACTCAAAATGACAATTTTACTTTTCCAAATTCAGTAGCGGATTCACAAATTTTTATTTAAAAACAACTCTTATGAAAAATTAACTAAAAATAAAATTTTTGTAAATCTATGAGAAGCGCTGCGGCCGATATATTGAAAAAAGAAAGAGAGAGAAAATTAACAAAAAAAAAATTTGTTAAATCTATGAGAAGCGCTGCGGCCATTGGTGTTGGCAGAGGATAAAAACACCAGTTAGAGAAGTACTTGGCATCAGTTGGCATTTCCAATTGGCGTCAATCAGCATAGAAGGTAATCGAATAACGTGCTTTATTGGATTCGGCCAACATATAAAATACCACACCGCTTTATGTGTGTTAAATAAAAGCTTCCAACGATGTCCTCTAGAAATCGCACGTTTATTGCTGCAGATATTATCGCAAAAGAAAAGCGTATCCAAAATGGTTTCGCGCTTATATAGCAAAATGAATATTACAAAAAAACCGTACTAATGCAAATGGTTTCTTGGCAAACAATAGAAATGTCAAAGTAGATACATAGTTATCGATAAGCTAGGGTAGCCATAGAGTACAAGTTTGATAGTTAAGAAAACATTACCACGAGTTCACACTTAACTCTTAACAATGTGTAAATAAGTCTTTGTTAGGAAAATTTCTTCTATCTTCCAATTTTTCAGATTTTCAAATAACGAGGAGCATCGGAAAAATTCGTCATACCGAGCCCTAAACGCTAAAATAATGTAGGTATATATATTTTTTTTTAAATTTACTTTTAGATGCAGGTACTCTAAGAGGCATTTATGCATCAAAATTAAATTTTGAAAAAAGTTGTCTTACTTCATTTTCGCGGCTAGGGCTCGATATACATTTCAGCGTGAAGGAAACATGAGACCGTCAAATTTGTGTTTGTTTGTTGAATTCCCTGAACCAGCCCTGTTATGATATGGCACTTCATTCTATGTAGTAGTTTACAAATATACACGTATACTTCTACAATCACAAAAATTTTCATAGGCTGTTTTTTTTGATTTCGAATGGAAAATTCATTGCGATCATATTGTACTAGCAATATAGAAGTATTACATATATGGATTTGCCCATATACATATGTACGAGGTTTTTATGAATTTTAAGTACTTTTTTGTTGAAATATTTTAATGCAAGTCTTGTATATGTGTGGATGTTTTAGATACCGTGGGAATATGAAGCATTGGGAGAAATATATGCTTACTTACGGTTTACAATAGGGATTTTTTACTTCCTGCTGGTTCGAGGTCTTCTGGCGCAGAAGGACCAAAATGGTGCAGCACAATCCTTCCTTAGTCGAATAGGGTTGCTCCAAGCGATCAACTGAGATGATCGGCGAAGGCGGCGGGACAGCTCTTACGGAGGCGGTGGCTGGTCGGTGTACTGGCGACCCAAAGATGGCGGCGGTGATGATTGGCGATGCAGACGTTACGGCGTGGATTGGGCGACCGATGGCTGAGGGTCAACGTGGGCGTAGCTCTCTTCCCACGGCGGGACTACAGTAAAGCCCCAACGATGGATGTAGCAAAACTGTATGCAAACCGTACGCAGCGATAAACGCGAAACTACACGCAAAAATGATCTGAATCGCGCCCAAGAACGTATAAAACTCGTGCACGTTTTCTTTTGTATATAACGTGTTAGTTTAGCGTTGCCAACTACTTAATTAGAACGTCCAATAATGCTTACATAAAGTGTTCACTAAATATAATTCAAGTGCAATGTATGCAAATCGATAGATACAAATTCAAAGGTATTCAAAAGATACAATGGCAAAAGTTAAAATCATATTAGGTAAATGTTTTAGTACAAATTCAAAGTAAATACAAAGGGTGCTAGCTTACGTATCGTATGGATATGAATGCATAAAACTGCATTAGTACAAAATTCAATAATAATGTATTTAATGAAATACTGTGGGCGTGTTGCCGCATTGGTCGCTCCATCAGGTGGCAACTCTTTTTGAAAATGTAAAAAGTTATTGCACATCCACAGGCCAAGCTCTTATATTTGAAAACTCATTTTGTAAAATCGAGGGAACGGTACAGATCTGATATGATGAAAATTTTTTCGCGTATTATGCATTCATTCATATGTACATAGATTACGAAAAGAAAAACAGATCCACATTAACTGCAATCAACATATGTACGTATGTATGTATTTATATATTGCGTCATCTGTTATTCAAAAGCCGAAATGCCTACACACAGTGGCGGATTTGAATATCGTCACCCCTACACAACTCAGAATTTGCCGCCCTTTTTCCGATACGAAAAATATTTTGAGGTAAAAGTACTTGTTTTGGAACGATTAGCAGTAAATAGTAATATTGAAATTTATGTTAGTTACAATACATGATTATTTTTATTTCAATTTAAGATGAAAAAGTGGTATTTGCCTTGAATAAAGGTTTTCAACTTTTAACGAAAGCCATCATCAACAAAGTTTTTTCACTTGATAAGTTATAATCTCAAAAATACTAAACTAGTATTTTTAAATATTATCATTTAGGTAACATCAAAATACTAAATTAGTATTTTTAAATATTAAATTATAATATTTTTTATTTATTCGCAAGAAAAGTGCTAATGTATAGTCATATTTAAAATAGAGATCCGCTCAATTTTTTTTCCTACAGTCACAAGCAACTACGTAACTGTGAAACACAATGTTTTGCACCAAAATTCTCCAGAGGTTTGAAACGAATGAGTTTCAATCAGCTCTAACATTGGACCAGCGGTATAATAGTGAATGTATTGGACATTCAAAAGTTTTGCCAACAACGCACATACTTTTTGTACCCTTCTGTCACTTCCAGCACATGCACGTGTTTGCAAAATGATGACTAAGTGATTTTGTATGGAAAATTATTTATGCCCATATATCTGAATAAAATAAACATACTTAGAAGATAGCAACCAATATTTCCCATATATCAAACGAAAGTAAAACACTTGAGTTTTGGATTAAAGAAAACAAAAACAAAATTATTCGAGCGGTTTTTGAGCATTTTGGTAATAAAAAAGTTGCTAATTTTTTCAACACATTTTTTTCTTAAAATGCTCAATATTTGCTAAATTTATATAAAATTTGTATAGGACAATATTTCTATTGCTCCAAAGAACCTATATCCCGAAAACGAAAGTTATATCTGCAAGTCATAAGTTGCTACAGCACTTTAAAAGTTCAAAATTTACCCCAAAATAAACCAATATTTTCAATTGTTTCTACGACAGAAACCGAAATGGTTACTTAAAAAATGAATTTGTCGATTGGTTTAACATTTTATCTTAGAAATGCATACCTTTCTTTAAAATCGCCTCATTAGCGGGAAGCTCTAAAAATACAACTTGACTGGTATTCGAAACCCATATCCTCCGGTCGAATAATTAATTTCTTGCCACCGCAACCCTTAAAATACAAACACAACAAAAAACATTATCCATAAAATATTAACAATAAGCAACGCACAATTCAAAGACAAACACATTAACAGAATAAACAGAATTCTCACCAACAACAACTACCCGCCCACCTAATACAAAGTTTATTTAAACAGAAAATAAGGGAAATGGATAACCAGCACAGCACAATAACGAAGTCGAAAACAACAAATTATACAAAGCGATGTAACAGTGTCACATACACTTCCTCTCATTTGATTAAGGCCAAATATTTTTCTTTTGTTTTTGTGTCAAATTTATTTTCAGAGTCGTCGAAAAAAAATACTTTTTGCCAATCATTTAGTTATGTTCCAAGAAAAGTTGTTGCTAAAAAATCCTCTTCTCTCGATGGTAGTTGTAAATTAAAACCTACTTTGCTTCAGCAAGTACGGGAACAATCGATCATTATTGATTCACTTGGTTAAGGCCGCAGAGGAAAGTATTAAGATAAAAATACGTTTTGGTTGCAAACTGTTATTTGTTTTATTTCATAATGTGTACTACCACCATTCTTTACAATTACTTCAAAAACTCGATTTGGAAATCGTGGACCAAGCTGCTTCAATCGCATGGACCAATGAATTTTTATCTTCAAATTGTTTTGCTTTCCCATAAACTTTCCTGCAGTGCTATCCCCAAACATTTTCTACAATGTTGAGATCTGGTGAATAAGATGGTAAGTCTAAAAGTTCTATATTTTGTTCGCGGATCCAGCTTTTAATAATGTTTGCTGTATGAATTGGTGCATTGTCGTATTTATAAATCAATGGAATTGGACCAAATAAATAACGAAACTGCGAAAACCACCTTCCAGAATCGATTTGTAGGAAACTGACGTCATTTTAGCTGTTTCAAAGACCAGATCCATAATTCCATAATAGGAAACTGCTCACCATACCATGACTCCTCCTTCTGCTGTAATGTCTGGACAAAAACTGCTCCCCCTTTCTAAGATCGTGGAATTAGTAAGTGAAACCGTCAGGACCATCAAAATTGAATTTTTTTCATCCGAAAATACCACTTTTTTCATTCCGTAGTCCAAGACATTTTTAAACGACAGAACTCTTAACATTTCTGCCGACTCGTTAAGTTAAGTGGCGGTTACACTGGCGATTACTTGTGTTTCCGCATTAATTTTTGGCACAGATTTAGCAGAATTAGATGCCGCGCGGAGAATTCGACGCTTGTCTTCAATATTTACAAAAGCAAAATCCCGAATAGACTCCAACAAGACGATGTGGTATACGAAATTACATGCAAAGGGAGCGAAAACGAATGCTGCAATAAGGTATACATTGGCACAACGAAATGTCCACTGGGAGTGCGCCTAACTGAACACCAAGCCGACATTAGGAAATATAAAAAAAGCACCGCTTTAGCCATGTGTTAGCCAGTGGTCATACAGATAATCTGACCAACGGGTTGTCACAAAAATTTTTAATTTTTACCAAATATCTAAAAAAAAATACCAAACTCAGAAAAAAATTACCAATTTTTAAGAAAATATTTGTCGTTTTTCCATTCTATACATTGATATCAAGGATATCTGGTTTTCCGACACGGGAACGCGCAATATCTGAGAACTAATCCGCATGTCAATCTAAACCACACTTTTCTAAAGGTTAACCATGAGTATTATTGATTGTGATTCCGAATGCCAATCGAATTGGAAATTGCAACCTTTTAAATCGAAATGGTGTATCGGTCGGAATCATGGGAATTCTTCGACTTTGAAAGGCCACGTAAAAATCTTTACTTACACTACGTTCTTCATCAATTTCTTAACTACGAGTCGCGTACCGTTGCAGAGTTTTATCTGATTAATATTCCGCAACGTGATAATTGGCCCACTTATTTTCAATTCAGTATGTGGGGTCACCCGTGGGAGATCAATCAAATTCAAAAATTCCGTTGGATAATTAACTGATTCGTATTTTCCACAACGGTGTTTATCGACGAATATGTTATTGTTGTGGCGACTTATGCATTTCCGCCATAAACAAAGAACAGCGAACACACAGACGCATTTATATTTCATAAATTTCATGGCGGATTACGTAGCGTTAAATAATTTTTTGAACTCCATTGATTGGGCGTTTCTAAACACCTCTAATTGTCCAACCGTTTCTTATGACATTTTACGCGAGAATCGGAATTCGGATATCTCCCGCTATGTTCCTTTGAAAAGACCCATAACCCGAAATAAACCACCTTGGTTTAACTCTAAACTCTGCAATTTAAAGAACATAAAAAATAAAGCTTTAAAGAAATTTAAGAAAAGTAATTCAAATGCAGATCGTCTAAATTTCTATCGCTTGAGAAAGGATTTTGACTGCCTCCATAGTTTTTTATTTAGACATTATATGTATACTCTTGAAGCCAACCTCAAATCTAATGCATCAAGTTTCTGGCACTTTACCGACTCTAAAAGGAAAACAAATGGTTTCCCCACTAGTTTGCACTATGATGGCGTTACCTCCACAAAGGCATTAGACTCATGTGATTCATTCGGTAAATTTTTCCAGAAAGTTTATGAGAACCAAGCCACTTTTTTAACCCCAACATTTACATCTACACGTTTGCCTACAATTACATCTTTAACTTGTCAGAGGAAGATGTTCTGTTAGCAATTTCATCACTGAATTCGAGCTCAAAGTCAGACCCTGAAGGCTTCTCGCAGCTATTATTTAAAAATTGCTCCAACGCAATAGTCTTTCCTCTTACCCTACTATTTCAAGAATATCTTAGTAAAGGAGTTTTTTTAAGCCAATGGAAGGTATGTACTATTGTTCCAGTTTTCAAATCCGGTGATCGTAATGACGTCTGTAACTACAGACCCATAGTTAAGCAGACCACTCTGGCTACGTTATTTGACCATATAATTCAAGTTAAATTGTTTGATCATGCAAATAGTGTGATATCTAAATGCCTACATGGATTCTTTCCGGGCATATCAACCTGTACAAATTTAGCCATATTAATAAATCACGTAATTAATGCATTTGAAAGTCGCGCATAATTGGACGTTATCTATACGGACTTCTCCAAAGCGTTTGATAAAGTAAACCACTTCATTCTCTTGAAGAAGCTGGAGTCCTATGGTGTTAGTGGTAAATTACTTGATTTCTTCTCAAGTTTCCTAACCCAAGGGAAACTCTTTGTTAAAATTGGATGTGCAACGTCAAGAGTTACTGTCGACGCGTTGTCAGGTATACCGCAGGGTACCCACTGTTGACCACTACTCTTTTTATTATTCATTAATGACCTGCCTGATTGCTTTAAGTTTTCTTGCTGCTTATTGTTCGCTGATGACGTGAAGTTGTTCTCTGTTGTGCGCGACTACTCAGATAGTTGTAAAGTACAACATGATCTCGACGCGCTGGTACAATGGTGCGGATTAAATCGGCTACAACTGAATATAAATAAGTGTTACGTTCTTACATTTTCTAGGAAGGCTAATAATAACATTGTATACGACTACGAGTTAAATAGCTGCGCATTATCCAGATGCAATGAAATGAAAGATTTGGGTGTTATCTTTGATCCGAAACTTACTTTCTCGAAACATATAGACTATATTGTATCCAAAGCTTTTGCAATGCTAGCGTTTATAAGAAGAAATACCAGAGAGTTTAAGGATCCATTTACTTTGAAATCTCTCTATATTTCACTAGTCCGAAGTCGCCTTGAATATTGTTCTCTAATATGGAGTCCCTATTACGACATGCATTCAATTAGAATAGAACGCGTTCAAAACGTATTCACAAAGATCGCTTTGTGTAAGTTATCGTGGCATAGTTTCCTCCCCTCTTATATTGACAGGCGGAAGTTACTTGGATTGCAATCCTTGCATGACAGGAGAACGTATTTCTTTATAATTTGTATATACAATATTATTAATGGTCGTATTAATTGTACGTATCTTGCAAATTTGCTCAAATTATATATTCCACCGCGAAACCTGAGGAATAATCTGCTGTTTGAATGTACAACGCACTCTACCAATTATGGTGATAATGAACCAATTTCTAGATGTGTTAGGCTTTGTAATACATACTCAAGTTTAATCGATTTTGATCTGAATATTAATAAGTTTAAATTAAATTTGTTTATGCAATTTAGTTAATTATTTTAATAGTTCTAATTAGTCTGTAAGAATTGAATTCCGTAGGCTGTAAATAAATAAAATAAAAATGGAGTCCCCCAATGAATACACCGTGAAAGGGTCACATCTTGCGCTAACGCTTCATCAGCTGCCCGCATATCTCTCTCCCTCTCTTTCTCTCTCGCATATCAGGCATATGAAGTGCTTGGCTGACTTGATGTGCACCTATAAACCATACGGGCTCATTGTGGTCGATAAACAAACACTCGAAAAGGTAATCCCGACCTCCTCAACTACTCTAACTCGATCACAATTCTAAACCTGGTCTCCCGCTCTCCCTCAGCTAAATAGTTATTTCTTCACTTTGAATGTTGGATTGAATATCATTAGTGGTATTCACCAAAGTGAGCAAGTGGCCTGGCAGTCTGGTAAAATAGCAGACCAGCTCAAGCAACGACTGTTGCCAATACCACTCTTATTTAGTTGATAGACATCCTTATTCTTCGCTGTAAGAATAGCTCGTTCACTGGGCCTATAATTAATTTTCTTAATTAAGAAACACTCTTTCGATTAGTTCTCCTTTCGGTGTTCCTAAGCTACAAAAATTATCAGGCAATGAAATTCGTCTTAATCTCTCGTTGGCTGGCAGCTTTCCGGTCCCCATGCCCAGTACTTGTCGCAAGAATACCTCGGCTGCAGTATATATATGTTCATCTTGCCACAATGTTGACTATTTCAGGCAAGCATTTATCTAGTGTTAATCAAGAAATTACAGACAATGTTTGCGTAAAATCTCCTGAGAGCAATATCAATACATTCCCGAATAATTGAACGTTTCCATGCAAATCCCACGACAATCAGTCAAGAACTTCAAGCAATTTGTTATGTGCCAAATAGTTGGTTTAAATTTTTGTACTACTTTTTCCATGCAGGATGTTCTGGAAATATTGCAAGTAGGAGTTTCGTTGATTCATATGTTCAATGGCAGCTTAAGAGCTGAATTGAATGTTTCCACCTGGTAGCAATTCCAGAGGAAGCGATAGCTAAGGTTATGTAATTGTTTGCACGAACCGTTGCCATAATCAGTCTGATAAGGAATGTTTTCCTAGTTCCTCCTGGCGCATCAAGAAAAAGGTCCCACAACTCCGTCAATTATCATTTGCATATTCTTCCTCTTATTTGGCCACGTGAAGCTAAGTCCTTCTCCGCTTGGTCTCTGCGTCTTCCTCTGCTACCACCAGCGGATTGCGAGTTTAATACTTTCAGAACTGGAACGTCGCTTCCCATTCGAACGACGTGGCCAAGCCAGCGGAGCCGCCGTATTTTCATCGCTACACTATGTCCATTTCGTTGTAAAACTCACACAACTCATCGTTCCATTGTCTGCGGTACTCCCGTCGCCAACGCGCAGAGGTCTGTAAATCTTCCCTAGATCTTTGTCTCCAATACTCCAAGAGCCGTCTCATCGAATGTTGTCATTGTCTAAGCTTCTGCGCCATTTACCAGCTCGGGCATGATGAATGACTTACAGAGTGTGGTTTTTGTACATCGAGAGAGAACTTTACTCCCGAATTGCCTATTCAGTCCAAAGTTGCACTTGTTAGCTAGAGTGATTCTGCATTGGATTTCCATGCTGACATTATTATCGGTGTTAATGCTGGTTCCCAAGTAAACAATATTCTCTGCTTTCTCGAAATTACAACTGCTGCTGAAGATAGTCATGTTTTTTAAACTTCTTTAATTTGATACCTACATTGTAATAAGTCATTTATTTGATAAATGAATTTTAGTTAAATTTTAAAATAGGTAACAACCCTCCTCAAAAATATTTTCGGCTGTATCCTTTATTAAAACTCTAAAGTTAAATACCCAAATTGAAATATTTCATTTATTTTATCAATTTGACTGAGTTAAAATTTTCAAATAGATGGCAACCTTCCTCAAAAATATTTCCAGCACTTACCTTTCTTAAACCTCTTTAATTTAATATCTATGTATATTGTAATATACCATTTCGTTTATCAAATAAATTGCGCTAATTTTTTATTTTTTTTTTAATATTTTCGCCTATGAGCCTTCTTTAAACTCTTTAGTTAGATACTCACATTGCAATATTTCATTTGCTTTATCACTTTAACTGAGTTAAAATTTTAAAATTGGCGGCAACCCTCCTAAGAAACATTTCAAGCAGTAATCTTTCTTAAACCTCTTAAATTTAACATCTATATTGTAATATATCATTTAGTTTATCAACTAAGTTGCGCTAAATTTTTTACCAGGTGGCAACCCTCTTTTAAAAGATTTTCGACTGTAAGCCTTCTTAAAACTCTTTAGTTTGATACCCACATAACAATATTTCACTTACTTTATCAATTTAACTGAGTTAAAATTTTAAAATCGCTGTGGTGTAGTAGTAAGCAGGGCGCGCTTTCACTCGTCAGCACCTGGGTTCAAGCTCTGGTCAAAGCAACATCGCAAAAAAATATAGAAAACGGTTTTTTCTTAACCCTTCGTTAGGCGCGTGGACTACATATGTAATCCACACATCTTTTAGCAGAGACCAATTAAAACTTGGGTTGAGGATGACATTGCCCGCTTGAATAGCTGTCTATGATATATGTACAAAAGTACTCACTTAGTATAAAATTGAGGGGCTAGGCCCACATTTACCACTTTTAGCCACAGTTGAATGCGAGTGGACTACAAGTGTAATCCACGCGCCTAATTACGTACCATTTTTTGCCAAGTGCACAATTTGGAAGTTTGTCTGTTTGAACAGTGAGATAAGTTTTATAATTCCAAAAAACAAATCTTAATTCCATAAAAAAATTTAACTTTGTTCATTTTAAATTAGCATTGAATTTTATAACTTTTTTGTAGCGCAAATTCAAACGATTTCGGTTCTATACATTTTGTGTTTCCATAAATTAACATTGACTTTTTGTTTTGTATTTGGCTATTTTCGCATATCTAAGAATTTAACGTTGTTTTATAAGCAATATTAAGGGTATTAACTATGTACTACAAATATTTCGCTATAGAGAATTATATATTGTTTTGTATGGAAATTGAAATGTCTGATGCAAAAAAGATACATTTGGAAAGAGAGGAAAGTTCTATGGATGAAGAAGATGAAGATAAGCTTAATCTTTTTATA
>NW_023458557.1:6953065-6980694 GCF_013731165.1 Rhagoletis pomonella | reverse complement strand
CTTCTGCACAAGTGCGCTCGGGTATAAATATAGTATTTATTGTACCTGAAAGCTTTTACTTTTAATATCATTTAATGGAAAATGCCTTTAAATTTATGTTCGAATGTTTGAAATATTTATGTATTTATTTTTCCTTTTAATTAATACTCAAAAAATTTTACACTAATTATTGGCAAATCTAAGGCTGCTAAATAAAAATGTGTAGTATTTTAAAGTATACTTAATCAAAAGTCTTTCATTGTATATTCATGAATTCATTTAATTTTTTGACTTCCAAAGTAGCGGTTTTGGTCCATAATTGGACTAGTATTTTTCTGTCTGTTTTGAACTAGTATGAGACTGGTATATTTCTGACCGAAATCTGACAATTGCCATCTTGTAGGACATCTCCATGTTAAAAATACCAGTTGATTGCGTGGAAAAAAGATAGTTGGCTGACTAGTTGGGCATGCGGTTCATACTAGTTGTGAGGTAGTTTACAACTAGTACATTTGACTACAGGCACAGAATAAACAGTATACAGAAGACGCACCACATACAAATTTATTTTTCTTCGGCGGACGTAATATTACAACCCGGACCAGAGCAGAGAAGTTAACATTACGACCACTATGAATAACATGGCGACCCGGAACAGAGCAGAGGAGTTAACATCACGTCCACTATGAATAACATGAAGTTAACATCTCGCCATAAACACACATCGTGATCAGCGTTGCCGCGAGCTGGAAAAAAATGTATCAGTTGCCAAGCAGAAAAAGTATCAAAAGCAAACAAAACTGTTGTTTATTAAACTATTATTTAAAAAACAAATAATAAATAAAATTTTATAATTAAATCCATAGTTATAAAAAAAATTATATATCTTGCTTTTGTCTGCTTATTTGCATAATGAAAAACAAACTTATAGGGCCCCTAAACCACACAAAATCCTTGCGCAACCCGAGACTTGTACAAGTCAATATTGTGGAATTTACTACAGCATAAAATTGCGCAAACCTTATTTTGAAGAAACGTTGCTCAAGTAAATATGTGCAAGAAATATGAATGTGCGTTGTATATATTGATAGCTTCATCTTTAAAACGTAAAAAAAAACTAAATTCAAAAAAATATATTTTTTTCGATATTTCGTAATGTTTTTGTGTGGTTTAGGGGTCCTATAACAGTTATAAGAGTTACCCAATCAACTTATAAATATCTATAAATAAATTGTGAGACTTCAAATAACAATAAAAAAATATTAGCCTTTAGACTAGTAGTACTATTCATAGTTTTCGAAAATTCATTTCTGCCAGCCGAAAGTATCAAAATACGGCATTTGGGAACAAAAAAGGATCAGATATTAAAATTTAGAAAAACAGTATTAAAAAATATACAATTGTACCAAAACGGCAACGCTGATCGTGATGGAAAACGTAGTTAACATCTTGTCGTCATAGCGACGATGGAATTAACATCGTCAGCCGAGTGAAAATACTGCTAAAGTAACAAAGGCAGCGCCGCTTGTGATACCCTTGCTTGCCTCACCGCTCGTGCCATAAATTCAAATTGGTTGGATAGTCGACATGCGTCTTCTGTATACTGTTTATTCTGTGCTACAGGGCATAAACAAGTGTGAGCTAAAAGTGAGAGTGTGTTAGTGTGCCTTCGCATGCTGTCGCTTTCTCGTCGCTTGTACATGTTTTGTTGCTATAAATGACGAAAATTACTAAATTCACTAAAATCACTCAACTGAGCTATTGGTGCTTCTTAGTGCTCCTACTCATTTCGGTATAACTAATTTGTTTAATGGCTCAATGAGAGAATTGAGCACCACACCAATGCATATCAACAGAGAACTAAGTCATTGTACATGCTCTCGCTTTGTGCATATGTGTGAATATTCTGCAATGAATAATATCCACTAACACTATTTCTTGTGTTATTCAACCAATTACTTAAAAACACGAATAATTGCAGTTCCCTGCTCTAGACCGGTGTGCACAGCGTTGGCAGAGCTCCCAATACAAGCGCAATATTTTTGTATTTGTATGTGTGTACTCAGCAAAACAGCTCGCGCATACGGTGCTTACAGCTGATAGCCCGAACACAATGAAAACGACGAGCTACAAACCACAGCTGTCAAATTATTGTAACACGTGCTCTTATGTAGATAATTATTTTGGCGACGACCGGGCTACGCGACGGCTGTGATTGTGGCCAGATTAGATCTATTTCTAATTTTCTGGCGACAGATAAGGTTCTTCCTCTTCTTTTATGTCAAACTCATACAAATTCATGATGTCGCTGCCGCGTTCAAAGAAATCATGTCGCCATCGATAAAGCGTTTAGATAATGAAGATGACAAATTGGAAGCTGTGTTCCGTACTGACCGGCTGCTAGCGGCGCATAAGTTCGGTAGCTGCGGTGCACACACGACTTGTATGTGAAAGCCGAGTAGCTCCCGGAGACTCCCGTGTGCATGACTGCTCTAGACTAATTAATATAAACAACAAGAAAACTAAGGAGTACAAGCTGTATCGCAAATCGAAAGACAATTTTGAAATTTTTGAAGCCTACAGTAGTTTACAAAAAGAGTTTGACGCTCTGAATAAATTTTTATACCAGAGCTATATACTGAACATTGAGACCGAAATAAGACTTAATAGTAAACGGTTTTGGCAGTTTATAAACATCAAAAAGAAAAACACCGGAATTCCTGATCTGATGCATTATTTGGATGAATCCTCGACGGACGTTCAAACTATTTGTAACCTGTTTGCCTCCTTCTTCCGATCTGTTTATGTTCCTCAGTCTGAAACCGGAACAGTCAATAACCTACATAGCAGCACACTTGTGCTCAAAGGCTTACAGCTTTCAGCTGAAGAAGTTCTAGCTGGCCTTTTGGATTTGCCAAATGACCCAAATCCTGGAGAAGACGGTTTTCCTCCTACTTTATTAAAGAACTGCGCTTCGGCGTTAGCTCTGCCTCTATCAATTATTTTTTAACAAATCCCTATCATTAGGGGAATTCCTACATAATTGGAAAAAGTCCTTCATTATACCTATTCATAAGTCTGGGAGCAAGTCGGACATACAAAATTATCGCCCAATCTGTAAAATTTCAAGTATACCAAAACTTTTCGAAAAACTTGTCTATGATAGGTTTGTTTTCCAGATTTCTGAGCTCATAACGCTTTATCAGCACGGATTCATTAAGGGTAGGTCCACTTCTTCAAACTTGGCCTTATTTTGAAATTTTATTTTAAAGCAATTCGATAAAGTGAGTCATAAAACACTACTAGGAAAGCTGGAGTTAATTGGACTTCGTGGCTTGCATCTTATCTTGCTGATAGGACCCAATTCGTCCGCATAAATAACACTAAATCAGATGCGATTAAAGCCACTTCTGGTGTATCACAAGGCAGTCACCTGGGACCGTTACTTTTCTTGATCTTTGTCAATGATATTCCCGAGGTTTTCTTAACATCCCGTTGTCTAATGTACGCAGATAACTTGAAGATATACATCGCATTGGAAACACGTCCGCCTGCATTAAACTTCAAGATGACTTGCTCAGATTGCAAGTATGGTGTCATGCTAACTGTTTACTTCTCAACGTTGGTAAATGCCAGTATATGTCCCTCAGTAGACGTAAAGTGACAATTGACTATCATTATAGGTTGGGCACTACCACTCTCACTAAAATTTATGAAAAGAAAGATCTGGGGGTCATCTTTTCTTCGAAAATGTCCTTTTCTAAACATACAGATTTGACGATAACCAAGTCCAGGTCTATGCTCGGCTTCTTAATGAGAAATTCAAATGAATTCCGGAACCTTTTCACTCTCAAGAGCTTGTATTTTGCATTTGTAAGATCCAATCTTGAGTATTGCAGCATCATTTTGGATCCTTTCTATTCGGGTTCATCCTTAAGGATTGCCATTCACTCCCTGAATTTTAATTGTAGTATGCTTAATTATAAGTGTAGGTGCCTTATGCTGGCATTGCCGACGTTAGAAATGCGTAGACAAATTTCCTCCATAAGGTTTATTAGGGACATAGTAACGAGTCATATCAATTGCCCTTTCTTGCTTGAGGTTATTCATTTCAATTGTCCTGCTCGGGATCTCAGATTCAGCGAAATGTTCTATTTACGTTATTGCAAGACCAACTTCATGCTTAATGAGCCGCTTACACGTTGTCTGAGGCAGGCTAACCATGTTTGTAAAAATTTAGATGTATTCTCAAATTCTCATGAGTGTTTTAAATCTAAACAGAATCTCAGGCTGCATTTTTTAAATTGTAATTAGTCTATCTATTTTATGGTAGGTCTATGTTTACACATTTTTATTGTTCATTATTATTTTTTAAATTTTTAGTAATCTATTTGAGTTGTACTCTAATTGATGAATTAAATAAATAAATAAATAATCTCAACTCAACTTTGAAAACATAGTTGTCTGTCAATTGTTTTGTACCAGCATTCTCGGGCTTTTAATTATTTTAATATAATTAAAATAACATAATTTTATTAAAATATCAAGATTTGTATCTTGCTGTAAATTGCTGACTTTTTCAATGGCTACTGTCAACTGAAAGCAGTTGTGAAAGGCGAGAGCAATAAATAATTGAGTTGTCTACAAGTTGAGATGTCTCAGACACAACTCAACTAAGTCGAGTTGTGAACCACAATAGGGGCCTATATTTTTCGAGCGTCAGATAAGATTCTTCCTCTTCTTTTATGACAAACTCATACAAATTATGATGTAGCTAAAGATGAAAATGAACAATTTACAGCTGTGGTCGTCTTTTTCAATGTGTTCAGACTACAACAATTCACAAATATTAAAAAAAAATACACAAATATCTTTAAACAAAAACATAGCTCAGAGTTTTACAAACATTTAAAAGGTGTTTAACATATAGTCTTTTACATAAAGTATTTTACATTACTTACAAAGAAAGCGTGAATTGAAACATGAAAACAGCAAATGTATCTACAAACGATAGATATAGTTTACTTTTACAGTTTTATGAGTGGGTCACAATCGTATTTAATTGCAAAATTGTAATTCCTACAGTAAAGTTATTTTCTTTCACCACTGGTTCCAGCAGGTAAAAATGATCCAAGAACCTGATTTCTGGGACTGTAGGGGTTGTGGTAGCCGCCATATTGGGAAAAATTGGAGGTTTCTTTAAATAGCTATATTGCACACTCATACTAAAAACTCTGTGTTATCAAGGCAAATTGTAACGTGAAGGAGCCTTAAAATTTTTTGGCCCTCTTAAGGTGCAGACACCTACACATGTACATAAGGGGCGTTCCATACCAAACTGGACGGGGTTCACACTTCGTGTGATTGATTTGTTTCAAATTTTTAGGGTTGATGGACAAACATAAATAAAAAATAAACATGAAATTTGAGCTTGATCAATACATTTTTAAAAACTTTACAGCACAAAAACAAAAGCAAATCGATTTAATAGTTTTCCAAATATCTCGAGAAATCACACATACATACAACAGAAATCTCTATGAAAAACGATATTTTAAAATATTTTTTTTCTTGAAAATTTTTTCACATACATTTTCTTTTCATAAAAAAAAATAGTTTTTGAAAATATGCCATCTCAAAAAAATTTAAAAGAAATAACAATGGTTGTTTTGATTATTGCGCAATATTTAAGTATAGTAGTTATTATGGGGTGCGCTCTACAATAATTTGAGTTATGAATTTTTTTTTACACTGAAGTTAAGTAAAATGAGTACATCACAAATTTACAAATTTGTTTAATTTTTTCAGAAATTTTTTGAGTATGTAGTCATGTAGCCCATTCAATTTTAGTATAATAAAGTGTAAGTTTTAAGTTACTGCAAAATTGCTTTGATTTTAATATTTTTTATGCTGACGGCTTTTTGCACTTTTTTCTTATGGATGAAAATGCGCAAAACCGTTTTCAAAGAAAAAAAAAATTAACGCCAGTTTTACAATCACTCAAAACGTGTACTTTATTATACTAAAATTTAATGGGCTACAAAACTACATACTCAAAAAAATTCTAAAAAAAAATAAATACCCCTATTCTGCAACACTTTCGTATTCGGATTTCGCTACGAATCGTAGGAATGGTATGCTGCAATCCGAATCGTATCTTCGAACTTTCGAAATTCGTAACAATGGCATGCCTAAAAACGAACGTGTAAGCTTTTTTCGTAATTTTGTACGAAAACAAATCTGTGTCGGAGGCGAGATAAAAGATGTAAATCGATGTGTGTTTGCAGGAAATATTAGTGGTGTTTATCTAAACAGATAAATTTATCTTTCGCATAATCAAGTGGTGCTTTGTGAGAAACGGACGTGTTTCATTTGCGCTCCCGTAAACTCTGCTTTAATCCGGTATAATCGCTTTGTAAAAATAAGTTTTGCTATTTAACGCATCTGAGTTCCTGAGTTGAAGCTTTTCTACGCTTGCTGATACCTATCTTCACTTTACAAATTAATTCTGCTAAATCATCTTATAGATTCTGCCGGTAAGGGAAAAGCATTATCAGTAAACAAAGATACGCTGGCATTAAAAACTCCACGGCTTGAGAGTAACGGATCCCTCTCCGAATCGATACTCGCAGCGTTGAAATCAGCTGAAGATAAAATTTTGTTGATGGGGGAGAGGATCCGTGAGCGAATCAGCGGTCTCTACTCTCAATCTTCTGAAGATATTGCTTCTCTTGAGCGTAAATTTACAGCTAAGCTGCAGGAGAATATTGAAGCGTTTGCTCAGCGTATTGACAAAATCGAACGTAGGTGTAGCCGGCTTGAAGAAGAATATGCAAATGCGCTCGGCTTGTCAGCTGAACCAAAGTCAGTTAGAGAGGCGTTGAATAAACTCAAAAACGAGAAAGAGACTTGCACTAATTTGTCGGATGCTGGTAATTACAGTACCACACTGTCTTGCTCAATGTGCTATGTAAATACGCAGATGGCTTCAAAACTGTTCACCTCGATGCTCGCAGCATGAACATTGAAAAACTAAATTATGTTAGAAGTATCCTTGAACTTTCTTCTGTTGATGCCATATGTGTGTCTGAAACATGATTTAATGTAGACATTTCGGACAACTTATACTCCATCCCAAATTTCAAACTGTTCCAAAATGATCGTTTAGGAAAAAAAGAGGTGGAGTTGCTATTTATTGTAGAGATTATATAGATGTTAAGGTTGTAAGTCGTTCCTCTCTGTCTGAAATTGAGTACCTATCTGTTGTCCCCTCCGATACTTATTCTAAAGTACTTGAGTCATGTGTGTCCAATCCCAATAAAAACTCTTCTTATCAACCTTTCTTTGAAGGTCTTTCAACTCACTTAATTGACTATGGTCATTTGATTATTTGTGGTTATTTTAGTATAAACTTTTTTACTCTTGACTCTACATCGTCCAATTTCATAGATACGGTTGCGTCTACTAGTATGTATATTGTCAATACCAAAGTGGCGACTAGGTTTTCTTGTAATGTGCGACCGAGTTTGTTAGGTATTCTTATTGTTCCCCTTCCACGTCTTTTGTTCTATTTGATCAATTGTCTTTTTTCTCTGACCATGACTTAATTTTTTGTACATTCGACTTTAAATTGTATAATAGCGTTGATGCAACTACGACCATGCAGTACCGTGACTACAATGCCATTAAATTCGATAGTTTGTTTTCTGATTTGAACCAATTTCCATGGGATTATTGCTGGCAATTAGTCTCTGTTGATGACAAACTAGACCTTTTACCTCAAAGCATACGTTACTTTCCAAATAAGCACGTACCACTTCGCAAACTAGCAATTACATCACGTTCTTGTCCTTGGTTTACTAGGGATGTCAAATTAGCCATAAAAAGCCGCAACATCTCTTACAATGTCTGGAAAAGAAAGCCCACGAACGAAAATTGGACCGCTTATAAATGAGCTGGGAATAAAGCTTCTTCCTCGGTGCAACATGCTAAAAAGAGGTACTATTTTAGCAAACTCAACACCGATTTGCCCGCTAAACAGCTATGGTCTAACTTGAAAAGGTTGGGCGTACGGCCACGCTCTGAGGCTTCTTGTCCTCTCGGTCCTCATCTACTTAACTCATTTTTCGTTTCGTCTAACTCCTCCACAGTATACAATGTCTCACTACCTATGACCACCTCCCTCACTTTACCTCCTTCAATGAAATTTCATTTCATATTGGTTGGGGAAATGTATGTTGCCAAAAGTGTTTACCGCATAAAATCTGACGCCATTGGCACCGATGGCATACCAATTAAATTTATAAAATGAATTTTACCGACCATTCTAAGCTGTCTTACACATCTGCTAAACCATTGTCTCACTCTTCCTCCTTCCCCTCTGCTTGGAAAGTAGCAATTATTACCCCTCTGGCCAAAAAACCTGGTGCTTCCGAGCTCGCGGATTTCAGACCCATAAGTATTTAACAGGGTTATCAAAAATATTCGAGTCGCTTATGGCACAACAAATAAATGAGAATGTATTTTAACAGGGTTATCAAAGATATTCGAGTCGCTTATGGCACAACAAATAAATGATTTTGTCGAGTTAAATAATCTATGCAGCCCGCTTCAATCAGGTTTTAGAGCTGGTCATTTTTGCTCGACTGCAGTCACTAAAGTACTTGACGATATCCGGCAGGAGTTTGATGAAGATCGCTTAACATTTCTATGTCTTTTAGATTTTTCCAAAGCGTTTGACTCTGTCAACCACAGCCTCCTATGTGAAATATTAGCTACCTATTTTGGATTTGGTGAAAATGCAGTAAAGCTTCTAAAAAGTTATCTGTGTAACAGAAAGCAGAAAGTTAAAGTCGACAACAACATCTCTGAAATCTCGCTCACATGCTCCTGGAGTACCTCAAGGCTCTGTGCTAGGTCCCCTCCTTTTCAGCATTTTTATCAATGACATTTTAAAAACATGCTCACACGTTCGCCTGCACGCCTACGCCGATGACGTGCAACTATATATATCTAACCGTATCAGCATGGTCCAAGACACAACACTTAGGCTTAATGAGGACCTGCGCACGATTATTGAGTTGTCTGTTGAATACCTTCTCAGCCTCAATGCTATAAAATCTTATGTACTCTCAATTTGCAAAGATAAAATACAAGTTTCTGATATTCTTCACCTTTGTATTGGTTCTACAAAGCTTCAATTAGCTAAGTGAGAGACTTGGGTTTTATTACTAATTCTAGGATGACTTGTGAGGACCACGTCAATGAAGTTGTGAGTAAAATATACTACACCCTGCATTGCATGAGAGTATCCTCGCCTTTCGTACCTTCAGGCACGAAAAAGAAGCTGGTTCTGAGCACTTACTTCGAAGTAGTGTGCAGCAAATTGGACTTTCATTCCCTGCACAAACTCGATGTTGCATTCAACCATGCCACTAGGTACGTATATGGCTTGAAGAAATTTGACCATATAACTACTTTTAGAAACTCAATACTTGGCTGTAACCTAACAAACTATATAAAAGCTAGTAATTGTATTTTTATGTTTAAATTGCATGTTTTTAAAAAGCCGGAATATCTATATGAAAAGCTTGAGTTTTCCAAAAGCTCACGCTCCTTCAATTTGATATTGCCGAAATTTAATTACTTAAGCACTTCAAGGCTTTTTTTGTTAATGGTGTTGGACTTTGGAACTCCCTTCCACTGTCTTTTAAGAACTCACTGCGTGAAAGTAATTAAAAAAATGTATCTTTGCATATTTCTCCAGTTAAGTTGCATAATAGGGTGGTCATAAATTTTTTTTCTATTTGGCTTTTCTAAGTTAATATTTACATATGCATACATAACTATATTTATATAATTGTAATTATTATTTTATTCTAATACATATTTTTGTAATCCGTTATTTGTATTGCGCATTAAAAGACTAATTCTTAATGTACTAATATACTTAAATAAACAAGTAAACGAAATATACGTATATTTTTATACACTGCTTTATATAAAAGAGCAAAAAAGAATCTTTGTTGCCCCTTATCGAGAAACTTGGGTCCGGTTTAATTATTTGTACAATGATTTTCGGATGTTGTGTCCAAACGCATAACCCGAATCCAAAAACTTTAACATACACGTGTAATCAAAGTATTAATCCATTATTTAAAATATATGTTTCAAATTATTAATAAACTTGGTTTGCATTACGCACTTTTTTGCAAATTTCGATGTGGGTTCCGCGCAAAAATGCTGTGATATGCACAAGAAATATTGTATACCTTTGACATGCGGAAGCCCCTCATCTCCGGCAACACAGAAAGGAGAATTCTACTTAGTAAGAGTTAAAGTGAAGGTACACAACATGCGTTCGCCGGCAAATGCGTTACGCAGTTAGTGTCAAATAAAATTGAATACGTATATTTGTATGACAGCTGTTACAGACAACGCCTTTACGAATGCGGTAACGCAGTTGCCATCGAAAGTAAACCAACTCGCTACTTTGCTGTTGCTTTCATGCGTTGACATTTGAAATTACATTTGTGGATATGCTCAGCAGCTGTTTTTTGTATACAAAATAATGAGTGGCGCAACGCAATGTGTGTAACACCAAATTTTTCAACGTCGTCAACGCACAAACGGATCAACGCAACGCCGCAGTAAATAAAATTAAGTACCTTTAGTTTTATAATCCCTAAGCGCGGCCGAAGGCAGAAGCAAGCGCAACAGGTGGTGGACCTAACAAAATGCAAGTTTTCAATGGCTTGGAAGCTGCTGTTATTGTATTAACTGGATTGGGAACCAGTTCTGCAGGCATAGGAGAAGCTCTGGCTTGTGGTTCAACAATTCAACCAGAAGCTGACATAGATGCGCCCATGGGTACTATGCCCGGCAGCCCCGCATACCTTTGTGAGACCATTGCCATAGCGCGCTCTTACTCCGCTGCTATAACTGCAAATGCATCAGAATCCATAATTTTCCTCAAAATATTTAAAATCAATCAATTTTACTGAAAACAAGCAGATGATGAGTGTTTTTTTAATTCCTTTCCACTTTGTTTTCCTTCATACAGCTGATTTCGAAAAACAACTGATACCTGGCAATGCTGCACATTTTCCCGCAAGGGTTGCACATGACGATTTTTCGCTTTTCATAACGTAGCTACGAATTACGAATTATGAAAATACGGGTTCTAGAATAAGGGTGAAAAAAACTTACACTCATACATGTACTCATTTCATTCGGTGTAACAAAAAATTACAATAATACAAAATAACTCAAATGTTTGCAGAGTGCACACCATAATACTATATTTAATACTCAGAGCTACCATTGTGAATTTTTTTATTTTTTTGAAATGGCATATTTTCAAAAACTACTTTTTTTTATCAAACAATTTTTATGTGAAAAATTTTTCCTCAGTTTTCGAGTTATTTGGAAAACTGTTAAATCGATTTGTTTTTGTTTTTGTGCTGTAAAGTTTTTAAAAATGTATTAAACAAGCTCAAATTTCATATTTATTTATTATTTACGTTTATGCATCAACCCTAAAAATTTGAAACAAATCAAACACATGAAGTGTGAACCCCTTCCGTTTTGGTATGGAATGCCCCATAAGCAATTTTTTGTTTTCTAGTAAAAACTTAAAAGACTTATCTTGAAAAAAAATTTACCAAATTACCATATTCGTTATAAAAAGAAGAAAATAACCACTTTTGGTAAGAAATTACCAAAGCGGCAACGCTGATAGTGAAGAGTTTAAGAATTTTTCAAAAAAGAAATGTATCAACAAACAAAAAAGAAGACACTGACGACATCGCGGCTGCATACTTATTATGTTTATAGCCTTTTTAGTATTAGTTTGATAAATGTACCGCAGGGTGATGGTACAATAATTTATTTTTCAAATGTAAGTTTTTCAATGTTTTCTCAAATGTATTTATTGCCCAGTATCATGTTTAAAATTGCTAATTGTCACAGATTGTCCCTTGTTTCTTTGTGTGTACAACTGTTTTGTGGACATATCAACAAATTATATTGTAACAATAACGTCCTTATGTTTGTTTCTTGTTGATCTTTAATAGATAAAACGCCCCAGAAGATACCAAGGAGGTTGGCGAAATGTCGGGCAGCAAAATGAAGAAAGCCTTTTTTTGCACATAAGGCAATTTGATCAAAATAGTCTGGTACAAACCAACAGTACAACTACAACATTTGAACATAGCCTCCATAACGAAACGTAAGACGTATTCTACGTAAAAACAATGCAAAATGTGATTGATGATACACTCAACCTCGTAAAAGGGCATGTTTTTTCCTTCTTGTCCTTGTCCAGCATACGCCTTTCATAATATTATCGTTTTAAGCCACAATCTGATTTTCAGGGCAACCATCTCCCCTGACAAAGCTTCAAAGGGTTTACGAGGAGTCAGCTATTGTTGCTTATAATTTTATAATTTTTTATTATTTTCAACAATTTTTGTTGAGCTCGAGGCCATTTTTTAATGAAAATTTATTGTGGAAAAGCAACAATAATTTGAAAAAATGGTAGAAGTGATAGCGCTTTCGGAAACCACCACATTTCCACATCAGACTTCTTTCAGTAGGATTCGAACCGACGATCCCACTGACTCAGCCAGTTGCCTACGCACTGTGCTAAGTTCGCCTTGTTAACTCTCGTTGCTTATTTCCACTATTTCACATGCTAAGCCAACTACAATCACGCACAGCTATTCCGCTGCAATTCACTTGATCATGTGGTTGTTGGTTTTGTTGGTTTTTATAATATTTCTATTATTAGAATGTTTAACTTTTTAGGTGCGCTTGTCCTTAAGTTATTTGTTTTTGTTATTTTATGGCCTTATAACAATTATATTCAAAAAATTTTGTTGAGCTCGAGGCCGTTTTTTAATGAAAATTTATTGTGGAAAAGCAACAATAATTTGAAAAAAATGGTAGAAGTGATAGCTATTTCGGAAATTACCACATTTCCTCATTAGACTCAGTAGTATTCGAACCGACGATCCCACTGACTCAGCCAGTTGCCTACGCACTGTGCTAAGTTCGCCTTGTTAATTATTGAATATAATTGTTATAAGGCCATAAAATAACAAAAGCAAATTTCTTATTATTTTTATAATTTTCTGGAATCATGATATGGATTGTCAAATTGTGCAAATCCATACACGAGTCGAATATATTATGAATTCATCAGTTTTCAGCATGAAGGCCTTTTTAACAAAGGTATTTGAAATACATAAGTTAGCGCTGCAATACTTGTCTACATGATTGTAATATGTTGAACTGTGAATGTAAGAGGAAAGATCTATTTTTGTACAAGAATTCAATGTAAAGTTTGTGTAGAAAAATAACCAATGTCAATGACACTTCATTTTGAAACCTATGATAAACTTTAAAAAATTTGATTCAACATATCCTAATTTTTTTCTAAAATATAAAACGATTAGTTTTAGATTATGCATTAAAAGTTCGGATTCCCATGTTTTCTACAGAAATTTTTCCTTATGTGGTCCATTTACCCTTCACTTCTCTATTTAGTTATAAAGCTTACAGTCTTTAAATTTTCTCGTGTTTTAAAACAAAAATTTAGTTTATGTTACTGTAAGTAATAAAAAGTCGTACATGCACTCGGTTTTGATTACCAGTGTATATGTATCCATTTTACATGATTCGGTGCCAGAAATATGGACAAGTGAAGTTTAACTTTGGAGAAGACGCATCGCGGGCTTTTCCAAATGATCATCAAGTACTTAAGAGTTATAGCTGCTTTACCTTATGCGACTGCCGCGAATGAAATAACGTTTTCAACTTTGCGCCGTCTAAAAACTTCTAGTAAAGACATATAAAGGATCGAACCAAAATCGTTCACGCGGTAACAGCGCCCATGGAGAAGATGAATAAAATAAAAAATTTCAAAATTTGCAAAATTGAGCAAATTTATCTTAAAGTACATTTAATGCAGAATAGGCTTCATATTTTGTTTTTGTTATGTGTTATGTTATAATAAGTAATAAAAGACAAAAGGAAAATATTTATTATTTTCTGGAAAGACAAATTTAACTTTACTATACACCGGACTTGTAAATTTCAAGTACAACTATTTGCAAAGTCAAACACACTAACTTTCGACAAAAACAACAGATCACATGCACCGCAGCCGATTGCCAAGAATTCATAAACTCGATGTTCCTATTCGTCCTATTTTTTCCTCGTTTTTGGCCCCCTGTTACCAGCTGTCCAAATACATCGGGAAGTTTTTGAAAATGTTAATTTCGGTTAAATAAAATGTCAAGAATGCCTTCGACCTAAAAGATAAGTTTGCCAATATATTTGTGTGTGGTGAAGATGTGTTAGTATCGTTAGATGTCGTCTCCTTCACAAATATATCAACAATGTTAGCCTCAAAAATAATCATGAATAAATGGGACCAAGGTCAGCAGAAAACTAATATTCCTAAAAACCAATTCCCAGAAATTGTAGAATTTTGCCTAAAAGACAACAACAATTTTATTTTCAACAAAAAAACTATATTCACAATGGTTTAGAATGCCTATGGGTAATCCTATTTCCCCAACAATAGCGGACAAATATGTGGACGACATCTTCGTTATAATTATCATTCAAGGAATTCTTAACAAGTATCACAACAAATTTAAGCTAACGATGGAAATAGAAAAATTCAAACATCCCCTTCCTTGACGATTGCATACATAGAGAAAACCACAATCTTTTACTTGACTGGTACTCTAAACCAACTTCTTCTGGACGCCTGATGAAATATTTCTTATCGCAACCAATAAAATATAAGATCAACACAACAAAAAACCCCATCCATAAAATAATGGCATTAAGCTACACACGGTTCCATGAAGCTAACAACGAGAAAATAAACAAAATCCTAATAAATAATAATTACACTGCTAACTTAATACGGGAATTAATAAATCAAGAAGTCATGAAAATAAGCATCCATCGAAATACAATACCGAAAGCAGACACAACAAAAAATACTAACAAATTTTACAGTGCAACATATACTCAACAATTTTTTTATTGAGCATGAGGCCGTCTTTAATGAAAAACTATTGTGGAAAAGCAACAATAATTTTAAAAAGTTATCAAGTTTAAATAGCACTGGATTAGCTTTGCTTGATTGAAGTTGGCTTCACAAGTGAAAAAGTGGAAAAAAGCAACAAGAATTTACAAGGAGAACTTAGCACGGTGTGTAGGCAACTGGCTGAGTCAGTTGGGGCCGTTGGATTGAATCCCATTGAAAGAAGTCTGATATGGAAACGTGGTGATTTCCGAAATAGATATCACTTCTACCATTTTTTCAAAATTATTGTTGCTTTTCCACAATAGTTTTTCATTAAAAACGGCCTCAATCTCAATAAAAAATTGTTGAACACAATTGTTATAAGGCCATAAAATAACAAAAACAAATAGGTAACTTAAGGACGAGCACACCTGTTCGAAGTCCGAGAAAATGCGACCCTGCTCGGTTGGGTTTACCATCCCTGATTTCATCTGACGTAAGAAAAATATACTATCGCAGCTAACCTAGCTGTAGACATTATGTTTACTTTGTACTAGCGAGAATTCTTTCAATAAATCTAAATCAGATATAGTCTGCGGATTAGTGTTTATTTTTCGAAACCGAAAAACTCTGAACATTTTGGCATCCCTTGCGGGGAATCCACGGCTTTGGATACTCCGCTGCAAAAGTTATTGGCAGCGTTTGCGCATAAAAAACGAGTTTCGGAATCTGCTCCGCACGCACGTGTGGTGCAGCAGCGTTCGCAGAAATCATTGCCGTACAACGAACTACGTTGGTGTTAGGCATGGAAAAGAAGGTTAAGCAGCTGCAGTCAAGCAAGACGGCAATTTTAAATTTCGCAGTAAATACCCGCAAAACCGCAAAAGCAAAGCAAACAAAGGGCTTTTTGCAAGCGAGAAAGGAGCTTCTGGGGCAATATTGGGCAAAATTCGTTTGTCTTCATGACCACGTTGTTAGTGAGTGCACTCCTGAAGAAATGGAGGAAGCTGGCATCGCGACATCTATTGACTTCGAGGCTGTGGAGTGCGTCTATGCCGAGACCATGGGTGAACTACACGATCTATTGGACAGCACGAATTCGCCCACTGATACATCGATGTCGTACCAACACAGGCGGTAAATCAATCACTACCACGCATTCGAATTCCACCATTCGATGGTAACTTCCTACACTGGTTCCCGTTTAAAGATTTGTTCATATCCATTGTTACGTCTAACGCATCCCTAACAAACACACAGCGCTTGCAAATACTTAAAGGATAGCCTTACTGGAGACGCAAAAAATGCACTTGATAACGTCACCACGACAGATGCTAACTTCCAGGTTGCGTGGGAGCTACTTCAATCCAAGTACGAGAACAAACGGATAATAATCAACGCTCATGCAGCAGCGATTAGCAAACTTCCTTGTGCTCCGAAAGAATCTGCCTCTGCGCTGAGGTCATTACTTGATGGCGTGATGTCGTCTATACGTGCGCTGCAGCATTTGCGCCGGCCAATCGAGCACTGGGATGATTGGCTGGTGTTCACTATTACTAACAAGTTGGATGCCACCACTCGCAAATCATGGGAGCTCTCCCTAAAGTCGAACGAGGATATTCCAACTTTTAAGGAGCTGCAGGAGTTTCTTACCAGTAGAACACAATCCCTGGAAATTGTCCAAAGCTACACCGAGCCAAAGCCTTTCGTAAAGGAGCATACTCCAAAGAAGTTAGGCACCACCTCTGCTGTTTCTGGGTGTCATACCACATCTGGGCGCTGTCCCAACTGCTCCGGTAAGCTTATTATAATGTTTTGCGAAGCTTTTCGCAATAAATCGCCGCACCAACGGTATGACTACGCACTACAAGCTAAGCTGTGCCTAAACTGTTTGCACATCGGCCACCAGCAATCAGCTTGTTCTTCCGAGCGCCGTTGCAAGACGTGTCAAGCTAAGCACCACACAATGCTGCACGACTACTTTGCTTTCAACGCGACTAGTACGAGCAAACAGGCTGCATCCTCTCATAACGCAGTCACAACAAGGCAAGGCCCTAATATGCTGCCGCCGGTACTGATCGGCACAGCCCCGATTGAGGTTAAGTCAGAGTCCCGACACAAGGTCGTTTTACGAGCTTTACTGGACAGCGGGGCAGAAGCAACGTTCATCAGCGAATCCTCAGTCAACTTGTTACACTTGGTGAAGTCTAATGTAAAGGTACCTATTATTGGTGCTAACGGTGATAGAGTGGCTACGGCAAAGGGGTTAGTAGCGTTTAACCTACGTTCATTGAAATCCGACTTCGAGCTTGCATGCATCGCTCTAGTGTTGCCTCGAGTTGGAAACCGCACCCCGACGGTAGCTATTGCACCGAACGATGTTCAACACTTTAGTGAGGTAGACCTTGCTGTTCCTACCTGGAATGTACCTCAACCGATTGATGTCATCTTAAATGCTGGCGATTATGCTGCTCTTCTGTTAAGCGGAATACAGCTTAGCAAAAATAGTCTTTTGATTGGCCAAAGTACACGGTTGGGTTGGGAGCTTTTCGGCAGTTCTTCTTATCAATCTCTCGTGATGACACGGAATGTGATCGACTGCTATCACACTCAACTCGTTCTCGACCGGACACTTCGCAGCTTCTGGTAGTTGGAAGAGCTTAATTCAACGCCCGCACTAACGCAAGATGATCGATTCGTCCAGAATTACTTCAACCGCACTACGCGTCGAGCTGCAGACGGTCGTTATATTGTGCGGCTACCAGTCAAACCGGATTCTGATCTAACGCAATTAGCCTCTACGCACCATGATGCGATTGTTCTCCTCGATTATCTTCATCGACCTCTATCTCGAGATCCGGTCATGCGAGATATGTACGAAGAATTTATCAACGAGTACGCATCATTGCAAGATATGGTGAGCATCACTATAGAAGAAGAATGTTCAACGCCCATCTGTTATCTCCCCACCACGGCGTCTGGAAAACATCCAGCAGCACAACGAAATTAAGGGTCGTCTTCAACGCCTCAAAACGATGCAACAGTGGTAAGTCTCTTAATGATTGCTTATACTCTGGTCCTAAGTTATAGACCGACGTGACTGCTGTTGTACTAAATTGGCGTCGATACCGAATAACGCTCACTGGAGATATCGCCAAGATGTACCGTCAGATCTTGGTGGACGAGAGAGATACTGATTTATGCGTATTGTTTGGCGACCTAACTCGCATCGAGAACCAACACATTTCAGATTAAAAACTGTCACTTATGGTACCAATTGCGCGCCATACCTGGCCATTAAAGTATTGCACACTCTATCTGCTGACGAACGCTGTAACTTTCCTGACGCTGCTCAGATTTTGCTTGATGAGTTCTACGTGGATGATGTTCTAACAGGGGCAGACAGTGTCGAGGATGCTTGCAGATGACGTCGAGAACTGCAAAGCCTTCTTCGCGCAGGTGGCTTCGCCCTGCGAAAGTGGAATTCCAACTCAAGCGCTGTGCTGAAAACCATTGATCCTGTTGATCTTGAAACTAAATCTTCACGGGAGTTTCAGCTAGAGGGAGAGTACAATACCTTAGGATTCGTCTGGGCTATCAAAGACGATTGCTTGACCTACGCACTAAAGCTTTATTACACGGTAACCACATTTACAAGGCGCCAACTGCTGTCTGACGTGTCTAAGCTGTGCGACCCACTTGGATACCTGGCGCCTGTAATTATTCGTGGAAAAATATTTATTCAAAAATTGTGGCTAATAGGCCTAGATTGGAATGACAATCTGCCGGAAGACTTGCAGACGAAATGGATACCTTTTCGCAACGAGCTTAAGACAGTTCCAGAAGTACGCATATCATGCTGGCTTAATATATCCCAGCAAAATGAAACCTATGAGCTGCATACCTTTGCAGATGTATCTACGCACGCATACGCCGCTGTAGTGTACTTAAAGGTTGTCGCTCAATTATCCGTCCACATTCACCTATTGATGTCGAAGACACGAGTGGCACCGTTGAAGAAAGTTAAAGTACCACGGCTCGAGCTATGTGCAGCCGTACTTGCTGCTCGCCTGATGAAAATGGTAAGAGATACGCTTAACCTATCCTCTATATCTACTTATATGTGGTCAGACCCTACGACTACAATATGGTGGATACGATCCGATCCAGGAGCGCTAAAAGAGTTCGTGTCGAATCGTGTTAGCCAGATACAAGAGGCGACTACTGTAAGCGACTGGCGTTATGTTAACACGACTGACAATCCTGCTGATTGTGCCTCACGAGGACTGACCATGGAGCAGCTTGTAGATCATCACATATGGTGGCATGGGCTCTTCTGGCTTAGCCAACCAGAAGCCAGTTGGCCACAGCCTTTGCTAAAGGCACCAGAAAAGCTCTCCGAATCCAAACCTGTGCAAGCTACAACGCCACGCATCATTCCGTCTGATTGGTTCATCTTGGAAAACTATTCGACGCTTGAAATACTGTTAGTAATCACTGCTTGGAGTTTCCGATTCATACGGGCCTCGCGAGGTATGGCCCACGAGACTGGCATGATGTGTTTGTGGAGCGAGGGCGAGGCCGCCATGAAATTTTGGATCAAGCGCATACAATCTATCACGTTCAAGAGCGACATCGCAGCTCTCAATAATACTAAAGCAGTGAACAAGAGGAGCAAACTGTTAAAGCTAAATCCCATGTTAGACAAAAATGGGATGTTGTGCGTTGGTGGTCGCTTGAGGAACGCAAATATTCCATTCTCAGAGCGACACCCTGTCATCCTACGAAAGGATAATCATCTCACCATGTTGGTCATTAAACAAGCTCATCAGCGCACCCTTCATGGTGGCACCGGAGCAACACTCCAGTACGTTCGGCAGCGGTTTTGGATTATCGACGGACGGCAAGCTGTTAAGCGAATAACCAGTAACTGTGTAAGGTGCTTCCGCTACAAATATTCGCCTCAGACGCAAATAATGGGCGATCTTCCCCCTGCCCGCTGCAATGCGTCACCGCCGTTCATGCACAGCGGCGTGGATTTTGCGGGCCCCTTCAACATAAGAACAACTAAAGGTCGAGGCCACCGTAGCTACAAAGGCTACGTGGCGCTCTTTGTGTGCTTGGCCATAAGAGCAGTACATCTCGAGCTCGTCAGCGATATGACAACGGAAGCGTTTCTTGCAGCGCTAACACGATACGTATCGCTACGTGGACTTGGCTCTGATTTATATAGTGACCATGGGACAACATTCATTGGAGCCAACGCTCTAATTCAAGAAGAGATACGTGCGTTCAAAGCTCAGCTACGAGCTTCCACTAGTAACGGCTCTACAATCGGCCTGACATGGCACTTCATAGCCCCCGGGCTCCAAATTTTGGCGGTATCTGGGAGGCAGGCGTCAAGAGTATGAAACACCACCTTCAGCGGATAATTCATACTACGACCTTAACATTTGAAGAATTTTATACCGTGTTGAAACAGGTGGAAGCGTGTTTGAACTCGGGACCAATTTCTGCACTGTCCGATGACCGTCATGACTTATCAGCGCTTACACCGGGCCATTTTCTGATCGGAAGAGCATTGATGTCACTCCCAGAACAGTACATCCTTGGCGAAGCGGTTGGCTTATTGAAGCGATGGAAGTTGCTGAAGCAGATGCACCAAAACTTTTCGCATCGTTGGTCCTGCGAGTATTTGCGACAACTTCAAACCAAACGCGAAATAAATGGCGCACGCAACAACCAAATATCGTTTTCGGCCAACTCGTTTTAGTACGAGACGAACGGTTGCCGCCCAAGTGCTGGATTCTTGGTCGTATAACCGATGCTCACGCAGGAGAAGACGGAGTAGTTCGCGTGGTTACTATAACGACGCAAACCAGTCTTATTAAAAGACCTCTATCAAAGATCTCGGTTCTACCCATCGAGATGGACCCGATGGATTCACAGGAAGGAACCACTCAGCCTGTGCTCAAGACGGTGGGCGGCGCACTATAATAATTTCGCCATCAAATCCGACGAAGGTGGGCGGAATGCTCGAAGTCCGAGAAAATGCGACCCTGCTCGGTTGTTATAAGGCCATAAAATATAAATAAATATACAACTTAACTGGCGATTTTGGTGACAGCATAACAAAATCACAAAACACAGCACTTGTTTTCAAATCTAACAACACTTTTTGTCAATATACACAAAAACAAACGGCCCAGTAGATGTCTACCAACAAAACAATGTAGTGTATGCAATTAAATGTAAGGGAAATGAAAATGACGAATGCGAAAAAGTATATATTGTTAAAACTGTGCGGGTTTTACATGTTAGACTAGGCGAACATGAAACAGATATCAGAAAAGAAAAAAGCAGTACAGCATTATCACAACACATCATAACAAGTGGACATACAGCTGATTTCGCAAACACAAAGATTATTGACACAGAAAAAAAGGAGTCAACCCGATAATGCATAGAAGGAAAAAAAAAAATGAATGCATTTAGGTGTTAAACAAAGCGCTAAAATATTGTGAGCTTTTGTCCTTAAATTGCTGCTTTCATATCATTTTTAATTCCGTATATGCATATGTAAGTTTTTATGTTATATTTATTAATTTTTGATTACAATGTGCTTTGGTATTTTATGGTTTGTGGCAGATTGTCCCTGAAGATGCTAAAAAATATTTTAGCGAAACGTTGGGCCAGAAAGTGGAATAATGTAGTTTTATTCGCACAAAAAATATAGATCAGAATAGCCTGGTAGCATAATATTTAACAAATTACGAACTGATCGGACAATAAAATATATATAATACAACACTTTTAGTCAAAATTAAATTGTGACCACGATATTGTGGCAGAATTTACTCTGGGAGGCACTAGAATAGGGCTCTCAAATGAAACAAAATACCTGGGGGTGTGGCTGGAAAAGACACTCAGCTGGAATGCACATTTGGATGCAACCGTAACCAAGGCAATGAGAGCCTTCATCACATGCACGCGACTTTATGGGGAGACATGGGGACTCTCCCCCACAGTTGTGAAACCGATAGCCACCTATGTATCCTTGGCATGGTGGACAAAAGCGACACAAAGAACTGCTACCGCAAAACTAAGCAAACTCCACCGAATGGTGCGCATTGGTATAACAGGGGCTATGCGGACCTGTCCTGCTGATGCACTTAGTGCTATTGGAGGCATACCGCCCATCCCAGTTCTAATAGAGAGGGAGGCGAGTCTTTCGGCACTAAGAATCCCAAATACTTCCCAGTTAAAAACCGGAAGCATGACAGGTCATATGAAGGTCCTTTTGAAATTTACAAATGACCCCATAATGCTTATGAGGGACGCAGTAGCCCCGATACTAGTAATTTCTACGAAGTTCAAGTTATCCATTGCGGACCGAGCATTCTGGAGCACAGGAAACCACAACACCAAACCCGGAGCTGAAGTTTGGTACACTGACGGATCAAAACTTGAAGATGGAAAAACTGGAGCTGGTATATTTGGGCAATTGGGAATTTTAAGAGATCGATACCAATGGGCAGCTACCCCACCATTTGCCAAGCAGAGATTCATGCGATCGATATCTGTGGCAGAGAATGCCTCAGAAGAGGCACACATCTGCATTATGTCGGACAGTCAGGCTGCCTTGCTAGCACTGAGATCCCACATAATAACAAAACTATTGTACGACTGCCTCAACACCCTAAACGGTCTTGGAAGCAAGAAAACAGTTTTACTGGGCTGGGTGCCGGAGAATGAGGGCCATGACGGCAATGAACAGGCGGACCGCCTAGCAAAACACGGAGCTACCACACTATTCCATGGCCCGGAACCCTTTTGCTGGCTTACCAAAGCGCACTTAAGTGAGGTCATAAACAAGTGGGTCGACAAAAAATATATAGACACTGGAGTGAATATCCGGGGCAAAGACAAGCTAAGCGGTTCATCTGTCCATCACAAGAAGGTTCGAAAAAGCTCATAAATCTAGGCTTAGGTTTCCATATTAAATACATGGAAAACTTTGAGCGCTGTGAGCACTCCCTAAATATTTTTTGATTTCAAAATAAAAAAATTGGGGTATATTTATTTTGGGTTCATAACAATCCTAGGGGGTGGCCGCATTAAAATTCCGACTTTATTATTCTGGACCACTCTAATGTACGTGTTGTGAGATCCTAAATACCGAGCTTTCCAAACATATCTATAAAATTATATGAAATTCGTAGTTCGGAAAATACACTGGACTAAGAGGAGCAACCTCAAAAATACCTCTTTTAACCCTCTACCGTACATGCGGTGCGCAAGAGACCACCCTCGGCGAAACGTAACTTACTAATTTTAAAGCGCTCTACACCCATAAAATAATTTTGTTTGCCTCACTTGTATGGGTTGTGCCACTGTGGACGTCAGACATATAAATATGGAACAAAATAGATGCTATAACTGATCCTTGCGGAACACCAGCTGGAACTTACGTTAGGTCTGAAAATTCATTATTTATATAAACACAAAAATTACTATTTTTTAAAAAACTTTGAACAAATAGATAAGAGGATAAGAAATTTTAATACTACGAACTTAAATATTAGCTCGCTGCGCCAAACGGAATCAAAGGTATTTTTCAACTTCGAAAGGAAATAAAGCGGTCGACTTTTTGCTAAAGCTTGATTTAACGTGAAATTTCCTAAATCCAAGCTGTTCACTAAAGTGGTCCAAAAATGTATGTAAAAAAAATAAGGTCGCATTTTTAAAGCCGCCAGCCCTTAGGATTGTTCTATACCAAAAAAATATACCCCTATTTTTTATTTTGAAAAAAAAAAAAACAAATTAGGGGGCGCACAAAGCGCTCAAAGTTTTCAATGTATTTTATATGGGGAAAAACAACTTTTCGTAGAAATAGTGTAGAATTCTTGAAAATCAATATTTTTCGATCGGAAAAGTTTGCTTATCTTGGGAATATACCCAATTGTTCCTTTAACAATTTTTTCATGGTAACTATATTTTATAGGTCCTAGAAAATGCAATGGGGGGACCAATAAAAAATATTTAATCATAAAAAATGGTTAAATAAACAATTGGATATTAATATTTGAAGTCTCCTGAAGAGAACCACGGTTTTGCGATTGAAAAATATTGATTTTCAAAAGTTGTTTACCATTTTTACGAAAATTTGTTTTTTCCCAATATAAAATACATGGAAAACTTTGAGCGCTGTGAGCACTCCCTAAATATTTTTTGATTTCAAAATGAAAAAATAGGGGTATATTTATTTTCGGTTCAGAACAATCCTAGGGGGTGGCGGCATTAAAATTCCGACTATATTATTTTGGACCACTCTAGTGGACATACACATGGGCGTCGCCAGGATCGAATTTTGGGGGGAGCGCCCGACATATAAAAAATCCCAAAATTTTCATCTTTACACATTCATGTTTCTGGCATGCGGGGGACGATATGTACTTGCCGATTTGTTTAAAAAACAGACGTCTCGGTTCCTCAGCAAACCGGTTAATCGTGGTAAACTTTATAGGAAATTAAACTAACAATTTTTTAAAACTAGTAGTAACCCCCGAAATACGGGTGAGTTCTTAGCTCAAAATTTATTTAGAGAGCTTCGTGAAAGACAACAATTAATCTTGTATTGCTAGACACCTGATAGCCCAGGATAATTTTAAGTTCTTGAAAGAAATTTCTCTACTCTAAGCTTCGTGCAGTGGGCCATGAGAAAACCGTCATCTTTAAGGTATAGTGCAACCTTCACAATATCTGGTATTAGTCTTAAACTGAAACGCAATAATCATTGAAAATTGGCGCCGTTTATGGTAAAAAGCATTTAATATCACACTTTCAAACTAAAGCTTTCTAAACCCTAGAAGCCTAATCTATTTGGGAGTAACGTAAAGCCTTAACATACGCCGTAGAGGCTTATGTACTTAAAAGATAACCCGTGAGCTAATATATACTTACTTGTCTTATAAGAATATTGAAGTTGTGAGTTTGACTAATAATAAAACATAGTTTTATTAATAAAATCTATAACCACATTTATTTAAAACAACAAAATAAAAAGTAAATTTTGTGTTAAAATTAAAAAGGGACCCATTCCGTATACGCCTCCCAGACGTAGATTATATTGTAGGGTTAACCCTTTCAGTACAAAAATTCAACCACGGTTCTAAAAAATTTTAAATATGTATACCGGCTAATTTCGGATCGTTCATTTTAAAAATCACATACAAAAATGTGTAATGCTTTGAGGTTTGCGCTCGCACTTTAGTTTGATATATAGCTCAATTCTGTGGCTGCTACAGATCGACGTAACTAAGTCGTATGACTGAGCAATTATATATAGATACTAAAGGCATGAGCTACAACACATAGCGACATGTAACACATCATGCAAGTGGTCGCTTATACATGTTTGAAAGTGATATATGAAGACATTGCCGAATAAATTCAAATCAAATCATGCATCAAATTTATGCATGTCAACAAAAGGAACACATGCAACATATTCAGCATTATTATTTACATTGTATATACGGGAAGAGATTTTCCGAATATTTCAAGCTCCTACTATAGTAAAATGTATTAAACAATTATCTAATTAAAAATCTATATACCAAGGGTGGGAAAACGTGGCTCTTTGAGCCAAATGCGGCTCTTTGCTTAGCAATGTGCGGCTGTTTTTACTTTCTCCTTGCTTAGAACATTTTTGGTCTTTTTACTTTTTAAAATACATATTTCATACATATTACACATATACATACATATTTTACATACATACATATTATACATATAAATACATACTTTAGCCCACAGCAATTTGCCAACAAAAAACAGCTGATCAAGAAGAGCTGGTTGGAATTTACGCAAATCCCCAAATTGAATTTGATGGTTTGGAGTTGAAATAGTAAAATGCGACTAATTCTACTTGTAAGAAATAAGTAATTATTCGTTTAGTCAGTGAACTGTGTCAGGATAAGAATTCAGGACTTGTTTTCTTACGTTTTCAATTATATACTTTTTACAGGTCTATTCTGCGCTGGTAACATAAATTCTATAACCGGTATTTAAAGTGTCTGTCAATTTTTAAACCTTTTTCGCATTCTGTGCTCTCTTGTAACCGGTGAATTTGGTTACCATCTCATAAGCTGGTAACAAAATATTGCCCCGTGAAATATGCAATACAGAAATTTCCACAAATCTTCATTACTGGGATGCTGAATATTTTCACTGCATTACCAACTTACCTAGAATCGCGGTGACAAGAACATTTTTTGGTAATAAAATTTTCCGGTCACAAAATCTTCGGCAACGTGCAGAATAGATCTGTTAATGTAAACAAAATTTCTATCAGCTGTTCGTCTAACTTGCAAGTTTCTGCAAATTTTCTGTTCGCGTACTATTTTGGATATTTTTCTCTTGTGAGAGAACAGAAGATATTCGCCGGAATTTCGCTGTTGGACATTTTTTACCGGAGAGTTTAAACGAACGTACTTATTGACTATCCAACATTTAACAGAATTGCTACGAACGGCTTTAACTGACTTAAAACCAGATTTTGAAAATCTCGCCAAAGGGATCTTTTGAACTTTCTTTTATATCTATCTTACGTACAATAGAATAATAATAAAATTAATGTTTTTCATTTATAATAATAATTTCATTTAAAAATAAAATTTTTGTTTTTCTTGTTCTTTTTTTGTGGCTTTTGGTAGCATTTAGAACTTATATGTGGCTCTTTTCGTCCTCGGCCTTGCCCACCCCTGCTATATATATTTTCATAAAAAGCATGATTAAACTGTATTAAAAATATGCTGCAGAAACACAACAGCAAACAACAGCTGAGCTAAGAAGCAATAACATGCTATAACAGTATGTTTGAGATGGAATGACATGGCATAGCAATGCATGAAATTTTTGAAAATGACATTTTAATAGATACGTTGGGAAGAAGTTAAGAAAATTTTTAAATTTATATTTTGATACCTACGAGATAGAAGAGATAGACTCATGAAAATGTGGACCTATGTATATGACCAGAACATCGAGCTGAGCCGACTTAGGCTTATGGCAACCGAACATCAGTTGGGTGACTACTGGCAGAAATGGTTTTACAGATGGCAACTGCAAGCTGGCAGCTATTGGCAACTGCATTTTTGTGGTCGCAAGTTTACATAGCACTGGAATAGCTGCGCTTGATTGTAGTTGGCTTCACAAATGATAAAGTGGAAAAAAAGCAACAAGAATTTACAACTGGCTGAGTCAGTTGGGGTCGTTGGATCGAATCCTACTGAAAGAAGTCTGATGAGGAAATGTGGTGATTTCCGAAATTACTATCACTTCTACCATTTTTTCAAAATTATTGTCGCTTTTCCACAACAGTTTTTCATTAAAAACGGCCTCAATCTTAATAAAAAATTGTTGAACATAATAGTTATAAGGCCATAAAATAACAAAAACAAATAGGTAACTTAAGGACGAGCACACTTAAAAGATAAACATTCTAAAACTATAATTATTACCTGTTTTTGTTATTTTATGGCCTTATAACAATTATATTCTACAAACTTTAATGAGCTTGAGGCCGTTTTCAATGAAAAAC
>NW_023458557.1:6951383-6952965 GCF_013731165.1 Rhagoletis pomonella | reverse complement strand
ACTCTTTAGTTTGACACCGACATAGCAACATTTCATTTATTTTATCAATGCGACTGAGTTAAAATTTTCAAATATGCGGCAACTCTCGTCAAAAATACTTCCAGCAGGTATCTTTCTTAAAATTCTTTAATTTGATACCCATATTGCTATATTTCATTTATTTTATCGATGTACTTTCGTTAAATTTTTCATCAGGTGGCAACCCTCTTCAAGCGTATTTTCGGCTGTAAGCCTTCTTAAAACCCGTTAGTTTGACGCCCACATGGCAACCTTTCATTTATTTTTATCAATTTGACTGAGTTAAAATTTCCATATAGGTGGCAACCCTCGCCAAAAATATTTCCAGCAGTTATCTTTCTTAAACCTCTCTAATTTGATACCCATTTTGTAATAACTTGTTTATTTTATCAATATAATTGAGTTTACGAATTTTCAAATAGGTGGCAACCCTCCAATTTTTTGTGATACCATTGATCCTGGTATTATACCGAATAATAATAAAAAAAAAATATTCAAATCGGCACAGCCGTTCTCGAGTTTTGACGACCGTGACATACGAACACAACATTTTTATATATCGCTAGCTTAGAAAGAAAAGTTGCTAAGTGCCATTTTTTTAAATTTTACAGGAGAGGAAAAGATCTTCCTATAGCCATTTTCTTTAACTATTTCGCAAGACTTTGAATCAAAGATTTTGCGCGTTTAAAGCAAAGCAAAACTCCATAAGAATCAGAAGGTTTCGATATTTATTAAAAGATGTCGTATTATTTTGGCCTTATCGGATTTGCGGTGCTTCTTTTGGACTTAGCAAATTTTCCGTTTATTGCTTATGAAGAGGAAAAAATGAAACAAGTACCTTTATAATTTTCGAAACGATGCGTATTCAATTTCTCTAGCCTCCTATATCAAAATATCGCTAGCTTAGAGTGAAAAGTTGCTAAGTCCACTTTTTATGAAAACTCATATTTTGATATAGGAGGCTAGAGAAATTGAATACGCATAGTTTCGAAAATTATAAAGGTACTTGTTTTATTTTTTCCTCTTCATAAGCAATAAACGGAAAATTTTCTAAGTCCAAAAGAAGCACCGCAAATCCGATATGAGTTTTCATAAAAAGTGGACTTAGCAACTTTTCACTCTAAGCTAGCGATATGTATATTAGACTGCATCACTCCCCACACAAAAAAAAAATCGGTACTATTATTCCATTGGAATTATAAAATCTACTATATTTTAAGACGTCCACCAAAATATTTCGGAAAAATATTAAGATTTAAGTGAGCTGGACCGATTTGAAGATACCTCCAAAAATGGTTTTTTTTATGAATAAAAATAGTAAAAATTTGGTTGAGATATCTCAATTTTTTTATCGTGTACACGGACGGACGGACAGACGGACAGACGGACGGACAGACAGACATGGCTTAATCGACTTCTCTATTCATTCTGAGCATTTATGTATACATTTGTCCATATCTATCTCGATTCGTTTTGGCTGTTACAAACAACCGTTATGTGAACAAAATTAATATACTCTTCTGCACAAGTGCGCTCGGGTATAAATATAGTATTTATTGTACCT
>NW_023458557.1:6948919-6951283 GCF_013731165.1 Rhagoletis pomonella | reverse complement strand
TTGTTGGTTTTTGCTAATAATTCTATTTTTAGAATATTTAACTTTTAGGTGTGCTCGTCCTTAAGTTATTTGTTTTTGTTATTTTATGGCCTTATAACAATTATATTCAATAATTTTTATTGAGCTCGCGGCCGTTTTTTAATGAAAACTTATTGTGGAAAAGCAACAATAATTTGAAAAAATTGTAGAAATGATAGCTATTTGGGAAATCACCACATTTCCTCATCAGACTTCTTTCAGTAGGCTTCGAACCGACGATGCCACTGACTCAGCCAGTTGCCTATGCACTGTGCAAAGTTCGCCTTGTAAATTATCGTCGCTTTTTTTCCACTTTTTCATTTTTGTTATGCCAACATAATGAAGAGCAGCTATTCCGCTGCAATTCACTTGATCATGTGGTTGTTGGTTTTGTTGGGTTTTGCTAATAATTCTATTTATAGAATGTTTAACTTTTAGGTGTGCTCGTCCTTAAGTTATTTGTTTTTGTTATTTTATGGCCTTATAACAATTTTATTCAACAATTTTTAATGAGCTTGAGGCCATTTTTAATGAAAAACTTATTGCGGAAAAGCAACAATATCGTGAAAAATGGTAGAAGTGATAGCTATTTCGGAAATCACCACATTTCCTCATCAGACTTCTAACAGTAGGCTTCGAACCGACGATCCCACTAACTCAGCCAGTTGCCTATGCACTGTGCTAAGTTCGCCTTGTAAATAATCGTTGCTTTTTTCCCCACTTTTTCGTTTTTGTTATGCCAGCACAATCAAGCGCAGCTATTCCGCTGCAATTCACTTTCATCGTGTGGTTGTTGGTTTTTGCTAATAATTATATTTTTAGAATGTTTAACTTTTAGGTGTACTCGTCCTTAAGCTATTTGTTTTTGTTATTTTATGGCCTTATAACAATTATCACACCTATCCTCAATCAAAAAGAAGTTTAATGAAAATGCCTAATGGAATGGTTCACCGCATCTTTTTCCAGCTATTTCATAGTTTCAAAATCTGTTCGGAAGGAAATCCTACCTGATCGTTTAGCAGTTTTTTCAACAATTACTTTTCCCGATCTAAAAATATTTTTTCGGACCCAAGTAACAATATTATTTTTAAGTCACTTTTTTTCATTTTACGTAAATTTTGTATGTGCGTCTTAGTAGTAAAATAACGGAAAAAATGAGTTTGAGAAGTAAACACGACGAAAATCGGTCAAAAGTGTGTGCCCCTTGTGGAAAAAAAATTGTTTTTAGCAATCATCAGAGTAATTATACCATCAGCGATAAATATGAGAATCTAATAAAAAGGCATGTAATGCAAATTTTGAAGTGTCTGATTCACGATTGCCACTGGGAATTTGTGGAACATGTCGTCGTACTTTGACTGATTACGGAAATGGAAAGTCTAAAAGAACTTTGCCATCCATGCCTAATTATGCGGATATAATTTTACCTAAAGAAACTCGCAGAAAGGAAGACTTATCTAATTGTTTTGTTTGTTTGACTGGGAAATATAAAGGCCATAAAAATGATTCGATTCGAATCACGACTGAAAATGGACTTTATGGTAGCTTAAAAAATATAAATCCTCCGAAAAAAGTCCAAGTCAATGATACATTACGACCATCTGTTTCAATGTGCAATTTGTGTTTTCATGAAGTTGGTAGAGGTAAATCCCATCCCTGTATTACTCCTGCTCAATCTCGTGTCAATGTGTTAAAATTTGTTGAAAAACTTCCTGAAAAAGAGAAGGGGCAAGTTGCTACTTCGATATTAAAAAGAAAAGTTGATTTATCTAGCGACTTTAACGGTGGTAGCACATCTAGTCATCAAAACACGTCATTGAATTTGAGCACAATGGGCCGCAAGTTAAGAGTAACTTTAAATCCAGTTGAAAAAAACCTGTTGTTTTCACTACTGAAGCTTTAGATAATTATCACGCCAATACTGGCTCTTCAGCTAAACAGATAAAAAAAATTACGAATTTTTTAAGAAGTATTGCAGGTAGAAAATCTGTTCCACCTTATTATATCAAACATGTATCCGAAAGAGCAAAACACTGGGTAGCATATACAAAAGCGATGTATGCGAATTTGATGTTACAAATTCAGAGACTAAACTTAGAAGACCTGTAGTATGGGCAGAAATTTTAGAATTTGTTTCAGAGAAAAGGGGTATAACTGGCAATGTACTCGTATAAATGATGATGGACGGAGGTCAAAATTTTTTGAAAATATGCTTATATTTAATAAACCGGCTTCCCCAGAAATAAACAGAAGGAGTCTTTATTCTGAAGGTGGTACGTGTGCCAAAAAAGCTAAATTAACAAGTGTCAAAAGACTAATATTGTTAGCAGTTATACCAGATGTGAA
>NW_023458557.1:6944392-6948819 GCF_013731165.1 Rhagoletis pomonella | reverse complement strand
TCTGCCCATACTACAGGTCTTCTAAGTTTAGTCTCTGAATTTGAAACATCAAATTCGCATACATCGCTTTTGTATATGCTATCCAGTGTTTTTGCTCTTTCGGACACATGTTTGAGATAATAAGGTGGAACAGATTTTCTACCTGCAATACTTCTTAAAAAATTCGTAATTTTTTTTATCTGTTTAGCTGAAGAGCCAGTATTGGCGTGATAATTATCTAAAGCTTCAGTGGTGAAAACAGTTTTTTTTCAACTGGATTTAAAGTTACTCTTAACTTGCGGCCCATTGTATTCAAATTCAATGACGTGTTTTGATGACTAGATGTGCTACCACCGTTAAAGTCGCTAGATAAATCAATTTTCTTTTTCATATCGAAGTAGCAACTTGCTCCTTCTGTTTTTCAGGAAGTTTTTCAACAAATTTTAACACATTGTCCCGAGATTGAGCATGAGTAATACAAGGACGAGATTTACCTCTACCAACTTCCTGAAAACACAAATTGCACATTGAAACAGATGGTCGTAATGTATCATTGACTTGGACTTTTTTCAGAGGATTTACATTTTTTAAACTGCCATAAAGTCCATTTTCAGTCGTGATTCGAATCGAATCATTTTTATGGCCTTTTCCTTTCTCGATCTTTGGGTGGCCTTTATATTTCCCAGTCAAACAAACAAAACAATTACATAAGTCTTCCTTTCTGCGAGTTTCTTTAGGTAAAATTATATCCGCATAATTAGGCATGGATGGCAAAGTTCTTTTAGACTTTCCATTTCCGTAATCAGTCAAAGTACGACGACATGTTCCACAAATACCGAGTGGAAATCGTGAATCAGACACTTCAAAATTTGCATTTACATGCCTTTTTATTAGATTCTCATATTTCTTGCTGATAGTATAATTACTCTGATGATTGCTAAAAACAATTTTTTTCCACAAGGGGCACGCACTTTTGACCGATTTTCGTCGTGTTTACTTCTCAAACTCATTTTTTCCGTTATTTTACTACTAAGACTTACACGCACATAGAAAATTTACGTAAAATGAAAAAAGTGACTTAAAAATAATATTGTTACTTGGGTCCGAAAAAATATTTTTAGATCGGGAAAAGTAATTGTTGAAAAAACTGCTAAACGATCAGGACTTCCTTCGGAACGGATTTTGAAACTATGAAATAGCTGGAAATAGATGCGGTGAACCATTTCATTAGGCATTTTCATTAAACTTCTTTTTGATTGAGGATAGGTGTGTATTCTTAAAAGTTATATTATTTCTAATAAACTGCCAACGGGCATACATACGTATATACATACATATATATATAAGTTAATCTCTCGCATCGCGAGAGATATAAAAAATTAAAGGTGCGGCGAACCCACTGTTCGCCGATGCTATTCAAACCGTAATTAAGAGACGGACAACTCGAGTTGAGCTTATCACAATTTATTACGTGTCACTTGCACGTCCCAAAATTAACTAACTGAAACATGTGAATTGACTTACTGGCTAACCTCTTACTCCTAACTACTTATGCTAAGGTTGCAGTTCCCACATTTCGCAAGTTGGGGCTTGCGCGTGCAGACAGGAATTGCTTATATTGCAACTCCCATGATTTCAATAATTCCAATACTTGACCTGATCGGTGGTTGCGCGTGTGCCGCGTCAGCAAAGTTAGTAAGTGCAACAATATGGTCACATGCCTGGCAACGTGAGTAAAGGGTGCGCCATTGATCGGTATTGGTATTACAGGTAAGATAACTCCTCCCCCTTTAAAGATCTACGTCCCGTAGATTGAAAGTTGAAAATCGTGAGGGGGTAAAATTTTGCAGTGAGTTATTTCGGCTTTCCGATGTTATGTTGGTCCTGATCGCTGTAACTGGTAGGCTATTATCTACGCAATATAGTTCGGGTGCGGATTTTCCTTTGATGATTTTGTTAACGCTGACATTTCCTGTCCAATGTGAAGGAATCTGGACCGGTGGCAGATCTAGTCTTTCGGTGTAGCATCTCCACAGCAGGCCGGCAATGAATAGTATTGCAAGGATTGAAATGGCTTCTGTAATGAGGGAAAAATTGATCTTTTCATTAACATACCCCAAATATTTTACGTTCTTCATCGTGATGTCGTGGACATATTCCAAGTTTATCCTCGTGGTGTGATTCTTTACGTTAGATAGTATAGATGGCAGGGCATGCGTTGTAACCGCCTCGCTGCTAGAGAACTCTTGGTCACCGATTCTAACTGTTTCATTATGCAATTGGATGACATATGTGCCGTTTATTACCTCTGAACCATTATTGCTCCTGATTTTGCCTTGGTAGTTGGAGATGAAAATTGTGTTCTCGTTTAACAATTCTATATGTGTGTCATTTCGCCTCTTGAATTGGCAACTAGCTTCTCCTCCTTTTAGCAATCGTGGTAAGCAGTCGCTCTCCTCCAATTTGATCAAGGATTCTGCTTTACATACTGTGGTTGAGCTGATCATTAAACAATCCTTCGTCAATCCGTATGTTTCTTTCTGATTGACGAGCATCCTGTCGAATTGTAGGTCAAGCTGTTTGCCTTCGTAGATTCCGGCGCGAGTAATGAGGAGATTATATTTGCTAGCCGTAACTTTGGGCATTGAGAGGACGTAGATGAGTAGTGTCCCGTTTGTAAGTACAGATGGTTCGCCATATTCGATTGCTTCGATGACATTTTGATATGGAAGAGTTTCTATTTCTGATAAGATCTGGTTGACTTCGCCTGTGTCGAGTAAATTGGTATTGACAATTCCGTGTTTTGCTAGTTGGCATGCCCGCACTATCTCATTAATCTCGTCTCGAACTAGCAGGATGTTGTGAAGTGCGCTTTGTTCGAGCTCTATTGATTCGGTTTCCTTCGCTACGTAATTGGTGCGGTCCACCACTTCGTCGATTTTCTTCAGGACTTCTTGCGTAGTTGTGAATAGTTTTTTATTGATTTTGTATTGGTGGTTATTGTTTTCGATGACCTCGTTTTGACTGTTGAGGATATTATTCCAGTCAGTTGCGTCAGGTGATCCTGCCAGCCATTTCCAGGCTGAGCCTATCCAGTCTATAGATCGGATTGTTCTCGTTTTGCTTCTAAGAGTTGGTCATTGGGTCGTTTTATTAGGTGACCAGCTTAAATGACCCACCGATGATCCACCCATTTCCGTCCTGGATCGTCACGATTGGTGCCTTGTAATTGAAAATATGGAGACCGCTGATGGCTGATGCCAGCAGTGGGAATCTGCAACAATGTTATATCTAATTTAATGTTGTTAGTGGGCTAGTAATCATTAGAATCTATGAATTTAGGTTATTGTTATTGGGTTAGCAAAAATTGTTTCTACTACTTATTGACTATTTAATTAAGTATGTTAATGTTAGATTTTTTGATTTTTTTTTTGATGGTTAGATGTGTTATATTGTTATTGGGTTAGCGAAAATTGTTTCTATTATTTTTTGACTATTAAGTAGGTTAATACAAGGTTTTTTTGTAATTGTCGATGGTTAGGTGAAAAATTGTTTTTGTTACTTATTGCCTATTTAAGCGGGTTAGTACTAGGTTTTTTTGTTTCTGTTTTTTGTGTTATTTTGGATGGTTAGATGTGTTATGTTTATGTTTCTTTTAGGCAGTTCCTACTCGTCCGGAAATTCTATAACAAAGAATTCCCAAAATTTTTGTTATTTGATTACTTTGGTTTTTTTTGTTACTTTTTTTCACTTTCAATTGATTCTGAAAGATAAAAAGGAAGAAAAAAAGCAAAAAAACACAATAATAATTTTTTGGCCGAATAGCTACTTCGTATTATGTTTTCGTGTAATATTTGTATAATGTGCAGGATTCATAGGGTTTTCTCTGTTCTTTCTTGTTGTTTTCTTTTTTGTTTGTTTTCTTCTTTCTCAGCGGACAGGCGCATGAGCTTACTTTTTTTCTTAGAGTTTTGCGGATTAGGCGTAAAATATTCAATATAATTGCTCAGCGGATTAGGCGCATGAGCTTAAATTTTCTTATAGTTTTGCGGATTAGGCGCAAAATATTCAATATAGCTGCTTAGCAGATTAGGCGCATAAGCTTTTTTTTTTGTTTTTTTTTGTTTTAATATTGCTTAGCGGATTAGGCGCATAAGCTTAGTTTGTTCGATATTTAACGGATTAGGCGAAAAATATTCGAATTTTCGTTTTCTTGGTAACTAGAGGTGTTAACATGTCTCGAACCAGCTATGGGGGATCGTGTGATCCCTTTTGCAGGCGGCGTAGCCATTTGTCAAATTCGATGGCGCCGCCCGCTACTAAGGCACGATTTGTCCCACTTACAAGCCCGCTCTTGTAAGATAACCCCTCTTAGCACCACATTGTTTTATTTTGATTTTACTTTTTTGTTTGTTTGTTGCCCTACGTGGGAGTAGGCTGTTTTTTTT
>NW_023458557.1:6944040-6944292 GCF_013731165.1 Rhagoletis pomonella | reverse complement strand
CTACGAAACGATCAGCTAAGATTTCATTAGGAATGGATTTTGAAACTTTGAAATAGTTGGAATAAGATGCAGGGAATCGTTTTATTAGGCATTTTCATTAAACTTATTTTTAATTGAGGATAGGTGTGTCCGAGAGGATGTGTGAGTGTGGCTTCTTCGCAAACAAGATTTTATGAAAGTAAAACATAATTTAAGCTGAACTTTTAAATTTGTTGTAAGTTGGCCACGGTTTTATATTAGGTACGTAACAGC
>NW_023458557.1:6940375-6944030 GCF_013731165.1 Rhagoletis pomonella | reverse complement strand
GAAAGAAGTTTTGCTCAAAATACTTCTGCTCCTTTTTTCGCAACACAGAAAGGGAATTCTACTGCCTACGCAGAAAGAAGTTCTGCTCATTTTCTTCGCGACATAGAAAGAGAATTCTACTGTGTAAGGGTTATAATCCCTAGGCGTGGTCGTAGGCCTTTTCTTCGCAAGACAGAAAACGAATTCTACTGCCTACGCAGAAAGAATTTCTGCTCAAAAATACTTCTGCTTATTTTCTTCGCAACACAGAAAGAGAATTATACTTTTGAGGGTTATAATCCCTAAGCGCGGACGTAGGCCGCCTACGCAGAGAGAAGTTCTGCTCAAAAATACTTCTGCTCCTTCTCGTCGCAACAAAGAAAGAGAGTTCTTCTTTGTGAGGGTTATAATCCTTAAGGGCGGCCGCAGGCTGCCTACGCAGAAAGAAGTTCTGCTCAAAAATACTTCTGGTTCTTTTCTCCGCAACACAGAAAGAGAATGATCTTTTGTGAGGGTTAGAATCTCTAAGCGCAGCCGTAGGCCACCTACGCACAAAGAAGTTCTGGTAAAAAATACTTCTGGTCATTTTCTTCGCAACACAGAAAGAGAATTCTACATTACGAAGGCTATAATCCCCAAGGCCGAAGGCCGCCTACGCAGAAAGAGTTCTGCGTCAAAAATACTAAGGGTTATGATCCCTTCGAATTCCGGTCGAATTCTGCGTAGTAAGGGTTATAATGCCTAAGCGCGGCCGAAGGCCTCCTAGGCAGAAAGAGTTCTGCGTCAAAAATACTACTTTGTCAGAAGGTGTTTTATACACTTGCCAAGGCACCATAAAAATGAGAATTCTGCGTACATAATACTCATAATTGCTATTATACACATAATAAATTAGCACTAACCATATTCGCCTTTATAATATTCTTACGCTGCACACATAATACTCATAATTGCTGTTAAACTCATAATAAAATAGCACTTATCATATTCGCCTTTATAATATTCTTACGGTTTGCACACCTCGCAACATATTTTGAAACGTATTCTGGCAACACGTTACTCACACGTGTGGCCATCTTCGTTTCGGTCGTTGTATATACATACATACATACCAAGAATGATAGAATACAAGATTGCGCCCATGAGAGAGGATTTTTGAGCGTAATTTTTGCCTGACTTCATCTTGGTGCAATTTCGAGAGAAAAATGCCAAAATGCATAGAAAAATATGTAAACAATGCAGAAAAATGTGTTAATACTAATATTAAATAGTCCAATTTTTCAGGAACCTATAAATATACAAAGATTAATTAATTAGGAACGCGTAGCAATAATTTTGGACATGTAGCCCTTTAGGTATGTACGATTTTTAGCACATGCCGGATGTCGAAAAAATGCATATTTGCAATTTCATCTACACCAAAAGGAAGGTATGCAGCAAAGTGAATTAGGACTCGCAAAGCATATATTGTAAAAAGCCATGCAGACTGCATATTTATATTTGTGGACGGTAGACAACCACTGCAAACTCCACAGCTTTGATTTGACGACTTTTGTACCATATCCGCACACCTATCCTCAATCAAAAAGAAGTTTAATGAAAATGCCTAATAAAACGGTTCTCTGCATCTTATTCCAACTATTTCATAAGTTTCAAAATCCATTCCTAATGAAATCCTACCTGATCGTTGAGCAGTTTTTTTCAACAATTACTTTTCCCGATCTAAAAATATTTTTTCGGACCCAAGTAACCATATTATTTTTAAGTCACTTTTTTCATTTTACGTAAATTTTGTATGTGCGTGTAAGTCTTAGTAGTAAAATAACGGAAAAAATGAGTTTGAGAAGTAAACACGACGAAAATCGGTCAAAAGTGTGTGCCCCTTGTGGAAAAAAAATTGTTTTTAGCAATCATCAGAGTAATTATACCATCAGCGAGAAATATGAGAATCTAATAAAAAGGCATGTAAATGCAAATTTTGAAGTGTCTGATTCACGATTTCCACTCGGAATTTGTGGAACATGTCGTCGTACTTTGACTGATTACGGAAATGGAAAGTCTAAAAGAACTTTGCCATCCATGCCTAATTATGCGGATATAATTTTACCTAAAGAAACTCGCAGAAAGGAAGACTTATGTAATTGTTTTGTTTGTTTGATTGGGAAATATAAAGGCCATCCAAAGATCGAGAAAGGAAAAGGCCATAAAAATGATTCGATTCGAATCACGACTGAAAATGGACTTTATGGCAGTTTAAAAAATGTAAATCCTCCGAAAAAAGTCCAAGTCAATGATACATTACGACCATCTGTTTCAATGTGCAATTTGTGTTTTCAGGAAGTTGGTAGAGGTAAATCACATCCTTGTATTACCCCTGCTCAATCTCGGGACAATGTGTTAAAATTTGTTGAAAAACTTCCTGAAAAACAGAAGGAGCAAGTTGCTACTTCGATATTAAAAAGAAAAATTGATTTATCTAGCGACTTTAACGGTGGTAGCACATCTAGTCATCAAAACACGTCATTGAATTTGAGTACAATGGGCCGCAAGTTAAGAGTAACTTTAAATCCAGTTGAAAAAAAAACCGGTTATTTTCCCTACTGAAGCTTTAGATAATTATCACGCCAATACTGGCTCTTCAGCTAAACAGATAAAAAAAATTACGAATTTTTTAAGAAGTATTGCAGGTAGAAAATCTGTTCCACCTTATTATCTCAAACATGTGTCCGAAAGAGCAAAAACACTGGATAGCATATACAAAAGCGATGTATGCGAATTTGATGTTTCAAATTCAGAGACTAAACTTAGAAGACCTGGAGTATGGGCAGACGCCGAAGAAATTTTAGAATTCGTTTCAGAGAAAAGGGGTATAACTGGCAATGTACTCGTAAAAATGATGATGGACGGAGGTCAAAATTTTTTGAAAATATGCTTAACAATATTTAATAAACCGGCTTCCCCAGAAATAAACAGAAGGAGTCTTTATTCTGAAGGTGGTACGTGTGCCAAAAAAGCTAAATCAACAAGTGTCAAAAGACTAATATTGTTAGCAGTTGTACCAGATGTGAAAGAATCTTATGAAAATGTACAAGCCTTATTCAATCTAACCAACGTCAACTGTATTCCTTTTAAGTTACTCAGTGATTTTAAACTTTTACTCATCGTTAATGGTCAACAGACAGCCACTTCAATGTATCCATGTCCGTACTGTTTTATCTCACTCAAAGAACTGAAAGAGAATGAAGAAGACGATTCAACCGATAGTGAGCAAGATGATGGGTCCAATGCTGGATCAAAATGCTTAAAAGCTAGCAACGCTTGTTTACGTTTAAAAACTTATGGAGATTTAAAAAATGATCATGAGCAGTTTGTTCTTGCAGGTGAAAATAAGAAACTTGCAATGGAAAATCATAGCACTATTCACTCACCTCTCCTCAAAGAAGATGATAATGTACTTGTTATTGAAAAATGTCCAATTCCTGAATTACATGTCTTACAAGGCTATGTTAACCATTTGTTCTGGAACGGATTAGTTCCGCTGCTTACAAAAGCAAAGGCGTTGCTGTGGCCAAAGAAGTTGAATATCATTGCAAAAAATTATCATGGAGACATTTTTGAAGGAAATGCAAGCAGGAAACTTCTACAAAATTCAGATGCACTTGATGATCCAGAAATT
>NW_023458557.1:6939219-6940275 GCF_013731165.1 Rhagoletis pomonella | reverse complement strand
GAGAAAAGGGGTATAACTGGCAATGTACTCGTAAAAATGATGATGGACGGAGGTCAAAATTTTTTGAAAATATGCTTAACAATATTTAATAAACCGGCTTCCCCAGAAATAGACAGAAGGAGTCGTTATTCTGAAGGTGGTACGTGTGCCAAAAAAGCTAAATTAACAAGTGTCAAAAGACTAATATTGTTAGCAGTTGTACCAGATGTGAACGAATCTTATGAAAATGTACAAGCCTTATTCAATCTAACCAACGTCAACTGTATTCCTTTAAAGTTACTCAGTGATTTTAAACTTTTACTCATCGTTAATGGTCAACAGACAGCCACTTCAATGTATCCATGTCCGTACTGTTTTATCTCACTCAAAGAACTGAAAGAGAATGAAGAAGACGATTCAACCGATAGTGAGCAAGATGATGAGTCCAATGCTGGATCGAAATGCTTAAAAGCTAGCAACGCTTTTTTACGTTTAAAAACTTATGGAGATTTAAAAAATGATCATGAGCAGTTGGTTCTTGCAGGTGAAAATAAGAAACTTGCAATGGAAAATCATAGCACTATTCACTCACCTTTCTCCAAAGATGATAATGTACTTGTTATTGAAAAATGTCCAATTCCTGAATTACATGTCTTACAAGGCTATGTTAACCATTTGTTCTGGAACGGATTAGTTCCGCTACTTACAAAAGCAAAGGCATTGCTGTGGCCAAAGAAGTTGAATATCATTGCAAAAAATTATCATGGAGACATTTTTGAAGGAAATGCTTGCAGGAAACTTCTACAAAATTCAGATGCACTTGATGATCCAGAAAATTATTCAAATGTATGCAAATTTGCACTTACACCTTTCATTTCTGCTTTCAAAGCTATGAACAAAATTGTGGATTGTTATTTTTCTACGTCGATACCCAGCTAGGATTTAGATAAATTCATTAAAGAATTGAAAAGGGCTTATACCAGTACAAAAGCTTCTGTGACATTGAAAATTCACGTAATTTTTGAACATATTGAGCATTCCTTGCATTTTTTAGATGGTGAAGGATTTGGATTGTGG
>NW_023458557.1:6938663-6939119 GCF_013731165.1 Rhagoletis pomonella | reverse complement strand
CAAATTCAGAGACTAAACTTAGAAGACCTGTAGTATGGGCAGAAATTTTAGAATTTGTTTCAGAGAAAAGGGGTATAACTGGCAATGTACTCGTATAAATGATGATGGACGGAGGTCAAAATTTTTTGAAAATATGCTTATATTTAATAAACCGGCTTCCCCAGAAATAAACAGAAGGAGTCTTTATTCTGAAGGTGGTACGTGTGCCAAAAAAGCTAAATTAACAAGTGTCAAAAGACTAATATTGTTAGCAGTTATACCAGATGTGAATGAATCTTATGAAAATGTACAAGCCTTATTCAATCTAACGTCAACTGCATTCCTTTTAAGTTACTCAGTGATTTTAAACTTTTACTCATCGTTAATGGTCAACAGACAGCCACTTCAATGTATCCATGTCCGTACTGTTTTATCTCACTCAAAGAACTGAAAGAGAATGAAGAAGACGATTCAACC
>NW_023458557.1:6937888-6938653 GCF_013731165.1 Rhagoletis pomonella | reverse complement strand
TCATCGTTAATGGTCAACAGACAGCCACTTCAATGTATCCATGTCCGTACTGTTTTATCTCACTCAAAGAACTGAAAGAGAATGAAGAAGACGATTCAACCGATAGTGAGCAAGATGATGGGTCCAATGCTGGATCAAAATGCTTAAAAGCTAGCAACGCTTGTTTACGTTTAAAAACTTATGGAGATTTAAAAAATGATCATGAGCAGTTTGTTCTTGCAGGTGAAAATAAGAAACTTGCAATGGAAAATCATAGCACTATTCACTCACCTCTCCTCAAAGATGATAATGTACTTGTTATTGAAAAATGTCCAATTCCTGAATTACATGTCTTACAAGGCTATGTTAACCATTTGTTCTGGAACGGATTAGTTCCGCTGCTTACAAAAGCAAAGGCGTTGCTGTGGCCAAAGAAGTTGAATATCATGGAGACATTTTTGAAGGAAATGCATGCAGGAAACTTCTACAAAATTCAGATGCACTTGATGATCCAGAAATTTATTCAAATGTAGGCAAATTTGCACTTACACCTTTCATTTCTGCTTTCAAAGCTATGAACAAAATTGTGGATTGTTGTTTTTCTACGTCGATACCCGGCCAGGATTTAGATAAATTCATTAAAGAATTGAAAAAGGCTTATACCAGTACAAAAGCTTCTGTGACATTGAAAATTCACGTAATTTTTGAACATATTGAGCACTCCTTGCATTTTTTAGAAGGTGAAGGATTTGGATTGTGGTCGGAGCAGCCAGGTGAATCAGTTCA
>NW_023458557.1:6935693-6937788 GCF_013731165.1 Rhagoletis pomonella | reverse complement strand
TGCCTATTTCTCGTTGTTCGCTTTGTGTTGCCGCAGTATTCGCCACAATATGTAGATGTGCAGTAGGTTTTTACTTTTCCGGTAAGAATGGCCTCCTTTTAAAAGAATCAAGTTGAGATTATTTATAAATCAATACCATCATATCCCCATCCTTCGCTCGATTTTTAAAAATGAGGTGTCAAATTAAAAGGCTTGGTTGCAGATGTGCAATGAGGTTTTACTTTTTGAAAAGAGTTGCCATAGGTATCAGTCGAAATGGTTATTAAAAGCTTTGCTTCTTAACCGTTTATATTAAATGTTTCCCCACAGGGGTCCAGACTAAGGGAGTTTAAAAGGTAGTAATTTGAAAATGTTTTAAAACGGTTGCCACCTGCTTTAAAAGCCGTATTTAGTTATATATAATATTAAAATATGGGTGTTAAACGAAAGAGTGCTAAGAAGTCTTCAGTTTAAACATCAAAATTTTGTTTGATGGTTTGAAGAGAGTTGCCAGCTGTTAAAAATTTTAAATTTAAATAAATTATTAAATTAAATAAATTACTGAAAGAGGTGATTTTATCGTTCATGGGTTTGAGAAGGATTTATATCTGAACTGTTTAGGAGAGTTGCCAGTTGATAAAAGAATTAAATCCAATGTAATTCTTCAGGTAATTGAATTATGTATCAAACGAAAGAGCTTTAAAAGATTTCAGTTTGAAAATGCTTCGCAGAAGGTTGCCACCTGTTTGAAAAGCCTAATTTATTTAGCTTTTACACAATTTTAATGAAATATTAAAATATGAGTGGCAAAAGAAAGAGTTTTAATAAAACTTTAGTTTGAAATTATTTTTTGTTAGGGTTGCCAGCTATTCGATTTTTATTTTGAGCGACAAAGTTTGGTAATTGTGTTATCAGTTGTCTCGATGAAGTCAATTGGCCCCCTCGGAGCCGCGATTTCACGCCCTTAGACTCTTTTGTGCCATGCCGGGAAGGACCGATGTAATGCGAACAATCTATTAACGATTCAGGCCTTTAAGGCGTATGTCGGGCATTTCTTACGATAGAGCCAGAAACCATCAACAAGGTCTTGGAGAACTCGGTTAACAGGATGCGCTACTGCGAATACAGTAACATGATGAAACCGGGTTCCATAACTAATATATATGTTCTTTCGAATAAACCCATAATATACCGAAACAATTTGTTTGAGTTAATTTTTATAAATTAATAATTTTTTTGTTATGGTCATCAGATCTTTAATGTGAAGGTCATCAGATCAACACCGTCATTTTAAATGTGCATTAAGGTTTTATCTTTTTGAAGTTACGATCTTTTTTAGCGGTGCGGTGGTTTCAATTTTGAGGAAATGAAAAACTCACGCCATTTGCGACCTCTCTTCGTTCAAAAAGGGATGGACGAATTTACTTGAAACATTTGCAATATTTATTAAGGTTTGTGAGTAGTGTTGCCATCTGTTTAAAATATTAAACTCAATTTTGGCGTCTTAACGCCATGCGGGTTCACTAGTATTCAAGAGTTTTTTATTGAGCTTGAGGCAGTTTTTAATGAAAAACTATTGAATGTTTAGAATGTTTAACTTTTAGGAGTGCTCGTCCTTAATTTATTTGTTTTTGTTGTTTTATGGCCTTATAACAATTATATTCAACAATTTTTAATGAGCTCGAGGCCGTTGAAAATTTATTGTGGAAATGCAACAATAAGTTGAAAAAATGGTAGAAGTGATAGCTATTTCAGAAATCACCACATTTCCTCATCACACTTCTTTCAGTAGGCTTCGAACCGACGATCCCACTGACTCAGCCAGTTGCCTATGCACTGTGCTAAGCTCGCCTTGTAAATAATCGTTGCTTTTTTCCCTAAATTTTTCATTTTTGTTATGCCAGCACAATCTAGCGCAGCTATTCCGCTGCAATTCACTTGATCATGTGGTTGTTGGTTTTTGCTAATAATTCTATTTTTAGAATGTTTAACTTTTAGGTGTACTCGTCCTTAAGTTATTTGTTTTTGTTATTTTATGGCCTTATAACAATTATATTCAACAATTTTTAATGAGCTTGAGGCTGTTTTTAATGAAAAACTTATTGTAGAAAAGCAA
>NW_023458557.1:6935063-6935593 GCF_013731165.1 Rhagoletis pomonella | reverse complement strand
CAATCAAGCGCAGCTATTCCGCTGAAATTCACTTGATCATGTGGTTGTTGGTTTTTGCTAATAATTCTATTTTTAGAATGTTTAACTTTTAGGTGCACTCGTCCTTAAGTTATTTATTTTTGTTATTTTATGGCCTTATAGAAATTATATTCAACAATTTTTAATGAGTTTGAGGCCGGTTTAATGAACAACTTGTAGTGGAAAAGCAAAAGTAATGTGAAAAAATGGTAGAAGTGATAGCTATTTCGGAAATCACCACATTTCCTCATCAGACTTCTTTCAGTAGGCTTCGAACCGACGATCCCACTGACTCAGCCTATGCACTGTGCTAAGTTCGCTTTGTAAATTATCGTTGTTTTTTTCCACTTTTTAATTTTTGTTATGCCAACACAATCAAGCGCAGCTATTCCGCTGCAACACACATGATCAGGTGAATTGCAGCGGAATAGCTGCGGTTGATTGTTTTTGCATAACAAAAATTAAAAAGTGGAAAAAACAACGATAATTTACAAATCGAACTTAGCACTTCT
>NW_023458557.1:6934367-6934963 GCF_013731165.1 Rhagoletis pomonella | reverse complement strand
AGTGAAAAAATGGTAGAAGTGATAGCTATTTCGGAAATCACCACATTTCCTCATCAGACTTCTTTCAGTAGGCTTCGAACCGACGATCCCACTGACTCAGCCTATGCACTGTGCTAAGTTCGCTTTGTAAATTATCGTTGTTTTTTTCCACTTTTTAATTTTTGTTATGCCAACACAATCAAGCGCAGCTATTCCGCTGCAATTCAGTTGATCATGTGGTTGTTGGTTCTGTTGGTTTTTGCTAATAATTCTATTTTTAGAATGTCTAACGATTAGGCGTACTCGTCCCTAAGTTATTTGTTTTTGTTATTTCATGGCCTTATAACACTTATATTCAACAATTTTTAATGAGCTTGAGGCCGTTTTTAATGATAAACTTACTATATAACTGTTATAAGGCCATAAGGCCATATAACTTAAGGACGAGGACACCTAAAAAAAAGTTAAACATTCTAAAAATAGAATTATTAGCAAAAACCAACAACCACATGATCAGGTGAATTGCAGCGGAATAGCTGCGGTTGATTGTTTTTGCATAACAAAAATTAAAAAGTGGAAAAAACAACGATAATTTACAAATCGAACTTAGCACTTCT
>NW_023458557.1:6933801-6934267 GCF_013731165.1 Rhagoletis pomonella | reverse complement strand
CCAAAAATTCCGAAATTAGTCCCCAAAATACGGAAATAGATCCCAAAATAAGTTGTGGTGAGTGGATTTGAGGAGAGGTGAAGTGAGTTGTGGTAAAGTAAGTTGAGGTGAGTGTAAGGTGAGGTGTCAATTCTCTAAATTTCTCCTAAACTATACAGTATTTAGTTTGAAAGTATTTAGCCATCGACTAAATACCATTGGTACTTTAGTGAAAGTATTTTGCATCCCCAAGGTACCTGAGTACTTTGGACCAGAGTATTTAGCGCCTGCTAAATACTTTCGTTTTTTGTACTTTGGTATCTAGCAGCTCCTAAATACTCAAGTTTTTCTTACTTTAATATCTAATAGCTCCTAAATACCTAAATACTTTTTACTTGAGTATTTAGCACCACCTAAATACCTAAGTAAATAGTACTTGCGTATTTAGCAGCTCCTAAATACCTAAGTAAATAGTACTTGGGTATTT
>NW_023458557.1:6909654-6933791 GCF_013731165.1 Rhagoletis pomonella | reverse complement strand
CTCCTAAATACCTAAGTAAATAGTACTTGGGTATTTAGCAGCTCCTAGATACCTAAGTAAATAGTTTACAACAACACAAAATACCAAAATACTTTTGTACTTAGTACTTAATACTTAGTAAATACAATTTTTCTCATCACTGGTTTATATTCATTTGTTCTACAGGTGGCAACTCCTTTCGAATAAATAAAGCCAGTTTGCGCATCTACAGGCCAAGCGCATTAATTTGACACCCCATTTTAATGTTTTAATAGGTGGCAACTCTTTTCGAAAACGTTAAGCCTTATTGCATACCTAAAGTCAGAGCCCTTTGAAATGACCTCTCACTTTTGAAAATCGAACGAACGGTGTGAATCTGATGGCATTGATTATTAAATTATTTGAATGCAAGCCTTATTGCACATGCACAGGCCAAGCGCTTTAATTTGAAACCCTATCTGTGAAAATCGAACCAACGGTGCAGATCTTTTATGCTGCACAAAAAATGCCTTCGCGTATTATATATATAGATATTTGTTATAAGGCCCTGAAATAACATAAAAAAATGACTTAAGTACGAGCACACATAAAAGTTAAACAACCTAAAAATAGAATTATTAAAAAAAACCAACAAAATCAACAACCACATGATCAGGTTTAAATAGCACTGGAATAGCTGCCCTTGATTGTAGTTGGCTTCGCAACTGAAAAAGTGGAAAAGGCAATAAGAATTTACAAGGATAACTTAGCACGTTGCGTAGGCAACTGGCTTAGTCCATTGGGGTCCTTTGATTGAATCCCACAGAAAGGAGTCTGATGAGGAAATGTGGTGATTTCCCAAATAGCTATCACTTCTACCATTTTTTCAAAATTATTTTTGCTTTTCCACAATAGTTTTTCTTTAAAAACGGCTTCAACCCCATATATTCCCAACTTAACTGGCAATTTTGGTGACAGCATAACAAAATCAGCAGTGGGTTGTGCGCTGGGCTAGAGACCCGCCACGTAAAAACCACTTCCAGTGAAGAAGCAAGGCAAAGACTCGGATGAGACCCCCCCTTATGATGACGACCACGGCAAACGTTTAAAGGACGACGATTTGAGGGCATGTACCTGGAATGTCCGGACCCTTAATGGGGAAGGTGCCTCTGCCCGGCTGGTTGATGTCCTTGTAAGGACAAAAGCTGACATCACCGCCATCCAAGAAATGCGTTGGACGGGGCAAGGCCAGCAATGTCTGGGGCCTTGCGACGTCTGCTACAGCTGCCATATAAAGGAGCGCAAATTCGGAGTTGGATTTATGATGGGAGAGACTCCGTCGCCGAGTACTGTAGTTCACCCCGGTGTACGAGCGTCTAGACACAGTCCGCATCACAGCGAGATTCTTCAATATCTCGCTTATCTGCGCCCATGCCCCGACGGAAGAGAAGGATGAGGCATCCAAGGATCTCTTCTATGAGCACCTGGAGCGCACGTACGAGTGCTGCCCCCGTCATGATATCAAAATCATGCTTGGCGACTTCAATGCCAGGGTGGGCAAGGAAGGGATCTTTGGAACCACCATCGGAAAATTCAGCCTCCACGACGAAACGTCCTACAACGGATTGATCGACTTCACCGGGGCCCGAAACACGGTAGTATGCAGTACTAAGTTCAAGCACAAAAAGATCCATCAAGCTACGTGGCTGTCTCCAGATCGAAAAACGAGAAACCAAATCGATCATTTTGGGATAGAAGGAAGGCACGCTTCCAGTGTTTCAGACGTACGCAAACCACGAGGCCCAAACATCGACTCTGACCACTATCTTGTTGCAGCCAAGATACGCACCCGCCTTCGTGCAGCAAAAAATGTGCATCCAAATATGCAAGGAAAGCATAACGTCGAAAAGCTGCAATCACAACAGATAGCCAGCGCTTTCGCTACTCGACTCTCACATCTGCTCTCAGAGAGAACTCTTCAACAAACCGACATATGCGAGCAGTGGAACCACATTTCCCGCTCATTAAGTACCGCCGCCGAAGAAGTAGTCGAATTTCAGCGAGCCCGAAAGAAAAAATTTGTACGATGAGGAGCGTCAGAAAGCTGCAGAGAAAAAAGATGCCGCCTACAGGGCCACGCTGCGAGTTCGAAGAGCTTGAAATGCGGGCCGACAGGAAGAATACCCGAAAATTTTACCTGTAAGACCAATAATGGTGACCTAGTAACTGATGTCCAGAGCGTACACAAATTATGGAGGGAACACTTCGCGCCTTGGCACCCACGTCACCGTTGATAGTTACAATTTCGAGAAAGTAGAGAATTTCGTTTACTTGGGAACCAGCATTAACACCGATAATAATTTCAGCATTGAAATCCAACGCAGAATCACTCTTGCCAACAAGTGCTACTTTGGACTGAGTAGGCAATTCAGGAGTAAAGTCCTCTCTCGAGGTACGAAAACCACGCTCTATAAGTCACTCATCATGCCCGTGCTGGTATATGGCGCAGAAGCACAGACAATGACAACATCCGATGAGGCGGCTCTTGGAGTGTTTGAGAGAAAGATTTTGCGGAAGATTTACGGGCTTTTATGCGTTGGCGACGGCGAGTACCGCAGACGATGGAACGATGAGCTGTATGAGCTTTACAACGATATGGACATAGTGCAGCGAATTAAAATACAGCGGCTCCGCTGGCTTGGTCATGTCGTTCGAATGGACACCGATGCTCCAGCTCTGAAATTATTCAACTCGGAACCCGCTGGTGGTAGCAAAGGAAGAGGGAGGCCCCCACTGCGATTGGAAGATCAGGTGGAGAAGGACTTGGCTTCACTTGGCGTTTCCAATTGGCGTCAGTTGGCACAGACGAGAAACGACTGGCGTGCTTTGCTGAACTCTGTCAAAATCGCTTAGGCGGTTACAGCGCCAAAAAAGAAGAAGAAGAAGATAACAAAATCACAAAACACAGCACTTGTTTTCAAAACTGACAACACTTTTTGTCAATATACACAAATACAAACGGCCCAGTAAATGTCCACCAACAAAACAATGTAGTGTATGCAAGGGAAATGAAAATGAAGAATGCGAAAAACTATGCGGTTTTTACGTATTAGATTAGGCGAACATGAAGCAGATATCAGGAAAGAAAAAAGCAGTACAGCATTATCACAACACATCATAACAAGTGGACATACAGCTAATTTCGCAAACACAAAGATTATTGACAAAGAAAAAAGGGAGTCAACCCGATAATGAATAGAAGGAAAAGACAATGAATGCATTTAGCTGTTAAACAGGGTGCTAACATATTGTGAGCTCTTGTCCTCAAATTGCTGCTTTGATATCATTTATAATTCCATATATGTATATGAATGTTTTTATGTTATATTTATTAATTTTTGATTACAATGTGCTTTGGTATTTTATGGTTTGTGGCAGATTTAATAAAGCTGGATTGCCCCTGAAGATGCTAAAAATGTTTAAGCGAAACGTTGGGCCAGAAAGTGATTTAATGTATGCAATGTGTCGCACAAAAAAAAACATAGATCAGACTAGCCTGGTAACATGATATTTAACAAATTACGAACTGATCGGAGACTAAAATATATAGAATACAACTATTTTAGTCAAAATTAAATTGTGACCACAGTATTGTGGCAATTGCTATAATATTAATACTGTTTATTTTTGGTATTAGCACAAAGTTAAAACTCTAAAGTTGACTTTTGGCCGTTTTTGAATACCTTCCGGCCAGTGTTGCCAGTTAGATATTTTGTAGATAGATTTAGCTATTATTTTCGAGCGTAGCTGTTTTTCTAAACTTTTTTAAATCGAGTTAGCTATCTTATCAACACTTATTTTTTACAATTTCCCCACGAATATCAAACAGTATATTGATTAAACCCCGCGCTAAAAACAAAAAATTTTTCCAAGCACGCGAAGCAATCAATATACTTACAAACCTGTAGTAAAACTGCGTTTGTAGATTTTCTCTCTTACGTCAGGTTTTTTTTAAAGGACCTTGTAATTAAAAAATGTGATCACTTCAAAAAATTATTCAGAAATTCAGTGCAATATAGAATAACAATATGTATGGGTACCAAATGAAAGAGAAAATTCTGTGGCTTAAAAAAAATAAAATTTTTTGGTTTACGAGGACGAATGGGCATTGAGACTGTTAATTTAATTAATTTTATTTTTTTAAGCTTATAAAGTTATAAAAACGAAATTTGAGGATGTGGTTGAGTGTATATTAGTCCTTAGCATATACATTTTCAATACTTACTCATCCTTAAGCACCAAACAATTTAATCTGCCTTAGTTCTATAGATTTTTCTCTTTACTTTTTTTCTACATTGTACTGAGGTATATAAAAAAAAAATTGGAATAACTGACCATATTTTGCAGCCTTCAAAGTCATTAAAAAATCCTGACGTCAAAGGGAAAACTGAAAACGCAGTATTCCTATATTTGGCCCATGGTTTTGCGAATAGTTATATTAATTTATTTGTGTGTAAAATAGACTGTAGCACGGTGATATTATGTAGTAATCGAATCGCTGATTTCATCTTTAAAATTAATTACACAGGTTTACAAAAAAATTGTCTCTGCATATTGAACCAAACCTCTATATCCCTATGTTATTCGCCGCGCTCAATGCGAATCTGAGGTCAAGTAGGGAAAAATTTATTGAATAAAACTGAAAATTCATATACATACATATATGGGGTTCTAAACTTGCGTAAAACCCGAATCCGAGGTCCGTTAACCTCCATAATGTTAAGTTCAAGGTCACTTGAGGGTCAAATAAGACAAAAAATTTAATAAAAAAATTTAATTTTTTGTTGTTTTTGTTTTTGCTGTATCCGAATATGGGGTTCCTTGATTCTTCAAGGTCAACTCGAGGCCATGCGAAGGTCATCCCTAGGTCAAATTCAGAAGAGCTGTAATGAATTTCCAGGTTTATTCAACGAATTTTTCCCTACTTGGCATTCAAATGACCTCGAACGTGGCGTGATGGAGGAATTTACATACTGTTACACCCGCAAACATAGTCGACCGCGAAAAGGAGCTTACGGGTCTTTCTTCGCCGGCAAATATTTTAACGCGTCTTTCTTCGCCGTCAACTATGTTAAGAGTCTTTCTCTGCTGAAGTTTTTTGTATGCGTCTTTTTTCGCGGTCAACGTTCGGGCTCGCGCCTTTATTCGTGTATAGCGACGATATCCAGTAGTAAAACGCTCGATGGATTTGCAAAAGTTAGCTCGTATTTTTATTTTATGATTTTATGGCCAACTAAAATTTTCATGTCCCGACCTAAGTGATTTTCAAAAATTTGGGAAAAATGGTTAAAATAAATGTCTGAGCGAAATTAAAGGCTAAGACATATATTGTAAAATTTCATGGCAAATATTTTCGTAGAACATTTTAACCCTTTAGAGCAGAGGTGGGCAGCTTCGACAGAGAATTTTTGTAGTGTACGTGCAATTCATGTCACTGTGTGCGTGCGAACAAGTCGTAAGGTTGAATGAACCCTGAAGGAAATGTCTACAGTAACACTGTACTTATTTAGTCTTGATTTTGTCCCCAGTACTACTAATCAATTATACCCCATGCAATGCTCTCTGCTGTAGACATTTAAAATGTGCTAGTCATTGAGAATCCACTCAAATTCTTTAAATTTTTCCTCGGTATTAATTGGAAAAATGCCCATAATATTTGTGCCAACTGCATTTTGAGCAACTATGCGATCCAATAAAACTTTGTTAAGTAAAGTATTATATTGCTTTTGAGCTGCATCTGTGAAAATATGGGTACATTATTAAGATACATGCACAGTTTCTCAAAAATTTAATCAGGAGCTCGAGCTAAAACCAACAGCCAAAGATTTGAAGGAAAACCTTTTTCAAAGCTTCTAGCTCTTAATGCTGGAATTTTCAATAAGCCTGATTTGTAAACTCTGCGAAAAGCGCGAAGCACTATGGACTCGCCACTGTGACATGGTTTTAGATCATTAATTCCCGTGTATTCTTAACACCAATTTTTTAACAAACCTTTATATAAGTCAAATTTTTTTTATAGTTCTTCACAGCTGTGACACCTTTGATTAACTACAAAAAAAAAATACTTATGTTATCAGTACAGTATATAATGTTAAAATATAAAAATTACCTGGTTGGGGGAAATACTTCAGTGTTCCTTTGGAAAGTTGGGCATTACCGCTCGACATTTTTTTTAAGGCAGCTGTGTACTGTTGTACTGAAGATCTTTCATTAAAAATCTTTCTTTTTCACCTAAACGTAGATTTATTTTGAAAATACCTAATTCACAAGAATAGATGAGCTCTTGGAAAAAAATTATGTAAATCAAACAAACGCCGTCCTTCAACGTAGTTAGCATCTTCTTTTACTTTTGCTTAAATTTTTACAGGAATATCTGCTTTAAAAAAATAAACATTATTAGGTTCTTTGCAAGAAATTAAGCAATCATTGACAAAAGCTTCTACAATGGCACCTCTTTTGTACTTAAAATTTTCTGTTTTAGTTTCAACATATACTTCGCGATGTTCTTTTTGTACAATTTGTTGAAGAATCGACGATGGTTTGCGAACATGCCTTTTTAAAAATTTGAAGTTTATTTTCAAAATCGTATGCCGAAAAGGACGTGATGCGCTAGATGCTATGTGCATTAGATTGTATACATTAAAAGAGACACTATCTAGATGGAATACAACAGGGAAATTTTGAAAACATAGCTTAAACATTTCATTAGCTATCCTTACATTATTGTAAATATGTCGGGAATTACTCAGTAGCCTATAAGCGCAAGGTAACAGCAATACTTCGTAGAAAATGTCTTTGTGCACGTGATTGTGATGTACACCAACTCTTGTATAAGCGAGGAACTGACGAAATTCAGTGGCCTTCCAATTATGTATTTCATCTAATGATCAAGGTTTCCGTGGAAACTCCTCGGGAAAAAAAATTCTTAATTTCACGAGTTCAGAAGATATTTTCGATATATTTGCTTTTGAAGTCGTCTTTTCTGTTTTATTTTTAATGATTCGAATAAGCATTTGCCTTGTGACTCCGAGATCGATAAGGTGCATGCTGTCTAAAGGACTTTGCGGTACCATATTAAATTCTGTTTCTTCGAGGGGAGTTTTTTCATCTTTGAATCTTTGGCTGTGGTGATTTGGATATTTTCTTAAAGAAAAGTCTGCATCGGAAATTAAAGTTCCACTAAAAGTACTATATGTTAGCACATAGCCAATTTTCTTCGATACTTGTGTGCACTTAGTGCAACCATGCGATGCAGTATGTCCTGGGACACCACAAACGAAAGCTTTAGCCGGCGTGTCGCATGATAAACAGCGGAACCGAATATTAATTTTCTTATCACTCAAAATAAATCCATCTTTTAGCGAACGCACTTCCTGAATAAAATCTTTTAAGAAGTCTTTAACACAAGACGGTTTGGTATCCCCTACATATATTCCTACAGGAAAAGGTTTCACTTTCTCTTTTAAATTAACCATTTTCAAAAGAATGGGCCACAATTGGATTCGCGAACTTTTAAATAAAGGAATTTCGTCAATATTTATATCCAGTTCAATTTCGTCATAGTCGTCTCCAACTTTTCTTAGCTGAGTTTCAATTCCTATGTGGCAATAACTTCCTGGGAAAACTTTTCTGATTGAAACTTGCTGCTTTTTGCCCAACAATGCTGCTGCTGAAAGTGGAACCTCCAGCCCTTCCTCCTGTAGTATATCCACCAGCTTCTCCAAACAATTTCTGGAAGGACCCGTTTCAATATACCACTTCTTTAATTTTTCGGGCAAATTATATTGTGGTGTAGACATTTCTTCAAAACGCTGCACAAAATCTTCAACAGGCTCTGCAAAATCTTCAACAGGCTCCACAAAACCTTTAAAGTTAGAACTTTCGCTAAAAATGTTCACCTCTTTTTCGTTGCTTCTATTTTTATACAAAATTGATTGCTTTCTCACTAGTCGTTTGTAATTTCTTTTGCTCATGATATATTCATTTAAAATTATACACTTATTTACTTTTTAAATTAAATTTTCTTTACTTTTTTATAAAAAACCAAAAATTTCCGTTGCAGCCACCTGTATTTTCAACAAAACAAATTAACACAATAAGAAAATAGACTTTTGCAGCTTTCAAACATTTCTCTACGCATCAAAGGCAAAGTAAAAAGTGTAGACGTTTCGTTGGCAATATTACCCAAATAGTCGACAGAAGTGGTGACTCGGAGACACTTGACCCCAAGTTTCCTTCAGAGAAGCCTGTCTTCCCAAGCAGAGCATGTATGTATACGCGAATACGCCGCGCAGTCCTCTGCCGGGCAGACGCTGCCCAGCTGTGCTTTAAAGTGATGTTTCAGTTAAAGTGATGCCTGATGAGTTTAAAATAAACAAATCAACTGTTACCGGAATTAGTCAAAATGAAAGCAAAAGCAAAGATAAAAAATATATAAGCCGATCTTGGGAAACGGAAAACCTTATATGTGTGTATGATGAAGGCGCAGAAGTTAAGCGCAACCGTTGCTTAAAAAATCAGTGATCGTAATGCGTCTTCTGAACGGCTTGATACATTAGCTGTCAAATTCAAAACACACAACATGTTGTCTCAAATGATCAGAAAAATATTAGGATCATCTAACACGCAACTGTTCAGTTGATAAGAAACGACGCGTTCAGAAGGGGCAAACGCAACAGTTACTGAGCTATTGCGCCTTCTGAACGTGCCCAATGTAAGCCTCCAAAATAATCATGAATAAATGGGACCAAGGTCAACTGAAAACCTATATTCCTAAAAATAAATTCCCAGAAGTTTTAGAATTTTGCTAAAAGACAACAACTATTTTAACTTCAACAAAAAACTATATTCACAAAAGTTTGGAATGCCTATGGGCTATCCTATTTCCCCAACAATAGCGGACATCGTTATAGACAACCTACTCGACAATACCATCTCGGAGCTCAAGCGAAAATTCAATATCGACATCAAATTTATAGCCAAATATTTGGACGACATCTTCGTTATTATTATGCGCAATGACGCGAATAACATTATAGGAATTCTTAACAAGTATCACAACAAACTTCAGTTAACGATGGAAATAGAGAAAAATTCAAAAATCCCTTTCCTTGACGTTTGCATACAAAGAGAAAACCACAATCTTTTACTTGACTGTTACTCTTAACCAACTTCTTCTGGACGCCTGATTAATTATAACTCGTCGCAACCAACAAAATATAAGATCAGCACAGCAAAAAACCTCATCCATAAAATATTGGCAATAAGCCACACACGGTTCCATGAAGCTAACAACAAGAAAATAAACAAAATCCTAATAAACAATAATTACCCCGCTAACTTAATACGGGAATTAATAAATCAAGAAGTCATGAAAATAAGCATCCATCGAAATACAATAGCGAAAGCAGACACAACAAAAAATACTAAGAAATTTTACAGTGCAACATATACTCAACAATTTTTTTATTGAGCATGAGGCCGTCTTTAATGAAAAACTATTGTGGAAAAGCAACAATAACTTTAAAAAGTTATCAAGTTTAAATGGCACTGGATTAGCTTTGCTTGATTGTAGTTGGCTTCACAAGTGAAAAAGTGGAAAAAAGCAACAAGAATTTACAAGGAGAACTTAGCACGGTGTGTAGGCAACTGGCTGAGTCAGTTGGGGCCGTTGGATTGAATCCCATTGAAAGAAGTCTGATATGGAAACGTGGTGATTTCCGAAATAGATATCACTTCTACCATTTTTTCAAAATTATTGTTGCTTTTCCACAATAGTTTTTCATTAAAAACGGCCTCAATCTCAATAAAAAATTGTTGAACACAATTGTTATATGGCCATAAAATAACAAAAACAAATAGGTAACTTAAGGACGAGCACACCTGTTCGAAGTCCGTGAAAATGCGACCCTGCTCGGTTGGGTTTACCATCCCTGATTTCATCTGACGTAAGAAAAATATACTATCGCAGCTAACCTAGCTGTAGACATTATGTTTACTTTGTACTAGCGAGAATTCTTTCAATAAATCTAAATCAGATGTAGTCTGCGGATTAGTGTTTATTTTTCGAAACCGACAAACTCTTAACATTTTGGCATCCCTTGCGGGGAATCCACGGCTTTGGATACTCCGCTGCAAAAGTTATTGGCAGCGTTTGCGCATTAAAAACGAGTTTCGGAATCTGCTCCGCACGCACGTGTGGTGGGACTCCTACAACATAACCTCACTTTTTACATCGTGCTGCTGAAATTAATTTGCAGCAGCGTTCGCAGAAATCATTGCCGTACAACGAACTATGTTGGTGTTAGGCATGGAAAGGAAGGTTAAGCAGCTGCAGTCAAGCAAGACGGCAATTTTAAATTTCGCAGTAAATACTCGCAAAACCGCAAAAGCAAAGCAAACAAAGGGCTTTTTGCAAGCGAGAAAGAAGCTTCTGGGGCAATATTGGGCAAAATTCGTGTGTGTTCATGACCACGTTGTTAGTGAGTGCACTCCTGAAGAAATGGAGGAAGCGACATCTGTTGACTTCGAGGCAGTGGAGTGCGTCTATGCCGAGACCATGGGTGAACTACACGATCTATTGGACAGCACGAATTCGCCCACTGATACATCGATGTCGTACCAACACAGGCGGTAAATCAATCACTACCACGCATTCGAATTCCACCATTCGATGGTAACTTCCTACACTGGTTCCCGTTTAAAGATTTGTTCATATCCATTGTTACGTCTAACGCATCCCTAACAAACACACAGCTCTTGCAATACTTAAAGGATAGCCTTACTGGAGACGCAAAAAATGCACTTGATAACGTCACCACGACAGATGCTAACGTCCAGGTTGCGTGGGAGCTACTTCAATCCAAGTACGAGAACAAACGGATAATAATCAACGCTCATGTAGCAGCGATTAGCAAACTTCCTTGTGCTCCGAAAGAATCTGCCTCTGCGCTGAGGTCATTACTTGATGGCGTGATGTCGTCTATACGTGCGCTGCAGCATTTGGGCCGGCCAATCGAGCACTGGGATGATTGGCTGGTGTTCACTATTACTAACAAGTTGGATGCCACCACTCGCAAGAATGGGAGCTCTCCCTAAAGTCGAACGACGATATTCCAACTTTTAAGGAGCTGCAGGAGTTTCTTACCAGTAGAACACAATCCCTGGAAATAGTCCAAAGCTACACCGAGCCGAAGCCTTTCGTAAAGGAGCATACTCCAAAGAAGTTAGGCACCACTTCTGCTGTTTCTGGGTATCATACCACATCTGGGCGCTGTCCCAACTGCGCCGGTAAGCATATTATCATGTTTTCCGAAGCTTTTCGCAATAAATCGCCGCACCAACGGTATGACTACGCACTACAAGCTAAGCTGTGCCTAAACTGTTTGCACATCGGCCACCAGCAATCAGCTTGTTCTTCCGAGCGCCGTTGCAAGACGTGTCAAGCTAAGCACCACACAATGCTGCACGACTACTTTGCTTTCAACGCGACTAGTACGAGCAAACAGGCTGCTTCCTCTCATAACGCAGTCACAACAAGGCAAGGCCCTAATATGCTGCCGCCGGTACTGATCGGCACAGCCCTGATTGAGGTTAAGTTAGAGTCCCGACACAAGGTCGTTTTACGAGCTTTACTGGACAGCGGGGCAGAAGCAACGTTCATCAGCGAATCCTCAGTCAACTTGTTACACTTGGTGAAGTCTAATGTAAAGGTACCTATTATTGGTGCTAACGGTGATAGAGTGGCTACGGCAAAGGGGTTAGTAGCGTTTAACCTACGTTCATTGAAATCCGACTTCGAGCTTGCATGCATCGCTCTAGTGTTGCCTCGAGTTGGAAACCGCACCCCGACGGTAGCTATTGCACCGAACGATGTTCAACACTTTAGTGAGGTAGACCTTGCTGTTCCTACCTGGAATGTACCTCAACCGATTGATGTCATCTTAAATGCTGGCGATTATGCTGCTCTTCTGTTAAGCGGAATACAGCTTAGCAAAAATAGTCTTTTGATTGGCCAAAGTACACGGTTGGGTTGGGAGCTTTTCGGCAGTTCTTCTAATCAATCTCTCGTGATGACACGGAATGTGATCGACTGCTATCACACTCAACTCGTTCTCGACCGGACACTTCGCAGCTTCTGGTAGTTGGAAGAGCTTAATTCAACGCCCGCACTAACGCAAGATGATCGATTCGTCCAGAATTACTTCAACCGCACTACGCGTCGAGCTGCAGATGGTCGTTATATTGTGCGGCTACCAGTCAAACCGGATTCTGATCTAACGCAATTAGCCTCTACGCACCATGATGCGATTGTTCTCCTCGATTATCTTCATCGACGTCTATCTCGAGATCCGGTCATGCGAGATATGTACGAAGAATTTATCAAGGAGTACGCATCATTGCAAGATATGGTGAGCATCACTATAGAAGAAGAATGTTCAACGCCCATCTGTTATCTCCCCACCACGGCGTCTGGAAAACATCCAGCAGCACAACGAAATTAAGGGTCGTCTTCAACGCCTCAAAACGATGCAACATTGGTAAGTCTCTTAATGATTGCTTATACTCTGGTCCTAAGTTATAGACCGACGTGACTGCTGTTGTACTAAATTGGCGTCGATACCGAATAGCGCTCACTGGAGATATCGCCAAGATGTACCGTCAGATCTTGGTGGACGAGAGAGATACTGATTTATGCGTATTGTTTGGCGACCTAACTCGCATCGAGAACCAACACATTTCAGATTAAAAACTGTCACTTATGGTACCAATTGCGCGCCATACCTGGCCATTAAAGTATTGCACACTCTATCTGCTGACGAACGCTGTAACTTTCCTGACGCTTCTCAGATTTTGCTTGATGAGTTCTACGTGGATGATGTTCTAACGGGGGCAGACAGTGTCGAGGATGCTTGCAGATGACGTCGAGAACTGCAGGGCCTTCTCCGGCTTCGCCCTGCGAAAGTGGAATTCCAACTCAAGCGCTGTGCTGAAAACCATTGATCCTGTTGATCTTGAAACTAAATCTTCACGGGAGTTTCAGATGGAGGGAGAGTACAATACCTTAGGACTCGTCTGGGCTATCAAAGACGATTGCTTGACCTACGCACTAAAGCTTGATTACACGGTAACCACATTTACAAAGCGCCAACTGCTGTCTGACGTGTCTAAGCTGTTCGACCCACTTGGGTACCTGGCGCCTGTAATTATTCGTGGAAAAATATTTATTCAAAAATTGTGGCTAATAGGCCTAGATTGGAATGACAATCTGCCGGAAGACTTGCAGACGAAATGGATACCTTTTCGCAACGAGCTTAAGACAGTTCCAGAAGTACGCATATCATGCTGGCTTAATATATCCCAGCAAAATGAAACCTATGAGCTGCATACCTTTGCAGATGTATCTACGCACGCATACGCCGCTGTAGTGTACTTAAAGGTTGTCGCTCAATTATCAGTTAACATTCACCTATTGATGCCGAAGACACGAGTGGCAGCGTTGAAGAAAGTTAAAGTACCACGGCTCGAGCTATGTGCAGCCGTACTGGTTCTCGCCTGATGAAAATGGTAAGAGATACGCTTAACCTATCCTCTATATCTACTTATATGTGGTCAGACCCTACGACTACAATATGGTGGATACGACCCGATCCAGGAGCGCTAAAAGAGTTCGTGTCGAATCGTGTTAGCCAGACACAAGAGGCGACTACTGTAAGCGACTGGCGTTATGTTAACACGACCGACAATCCTGCTGATTGTGCCTCTCGAGGACTGACCATGGCGCACCTTGTAGATCATCACATATGGTGGAATGGGAGAACCAGAAGCCAGTTGGCCACAGCCTTTGCTAAAGGCACCAGAAAAGCTCTCCGAATCCAAACCTGTGCAAGCTACAACGCCACGCATCATTCCGTCTGATTGGTTCATCTTGGAAAACTATTCGACGCTTGAAAGACTGGTAGTAATCACTGCTTGGTGTTTCCGATTCATACGGGCCTCGCGAGGTATGGCCCATGAGACTGGCAGATGTGTTTGTGGAGCGAGCGCGAGGCCGCCATGAAATTTTGGATCAAGCGCATACAATCTATCACGTTCAAAAGCGACATCGCAGCTCTCAATAATACTAAAGCAGTGAACAAGAGGAGCAAACTGTTAAAGCTAAATCCCATGTTAGACAAAAAAGGGATGTTGTGCGTTGGTGGTCGCTTAAGGAACGCAAATATTCCATTCTCAGAGCGACACCCTGTCATCCTACCAAAGGATAATCATCTCACCATGTTGGTCATTAAACAAGCTCATCAGCGCACCCTTCTTGGTGGCACCCGAGCAACACTCCAGTACGTTCGGCAGCGGTTTTGGATTATCGACGGACGGCAAGCTGTTAGGCGAATAACCAGTAACTGTGTAAGGTGCTTCCGCTACAAATATTCGCCTCAGACGCAAATAATGGGCGATCTTCCCCCTGCCCGCTGCAATGCGTCTCCGCCGTTCATGCACAGCGGCGTGGATTTTGCGGGCCTCTTCAACATAAGAACAACTAAAGGTCGAGGCCATCGTAGCTACAAAGGCTACGTGGCGCTCTTTGTGTGCTTGGCCAACTTCAAACCAAACGCGAAATAAATGGCGCACGCAACAACCAAATATCGTTTGCGGCCAACTCGTTTTAGTACGAGACGAACGATTACCGTCCAAGTGCTGGATTCTTGGTCGTATAGTTCGCGTGGTTACTATAACGACGCAAACCAGTCTTATTAAAAGACCTCTATCAAAGATCTCGGTTCTACCCATCGAGATAGATCCGATGGATTCACAGGAAGGAACCACTCAGCCTGCGCTCAAGACGGTGGGCGGCGCACTATAATAATTTCGCCGCCAAATCCGACGAAGGTGGGCGGAATGTTCGAAGTCCGAGAAAATGCGACCCTGCTCGGTTGGGTTTACCATCCCTGATTTCATCTGACGTAAGAAAAATATACTATCGCAGCTAACCTAGCTGTAGACATTATGTTTACTTTGTACTAGCGAGAATTTTTCAATAAATCTAAATCAGATATAGTCTGCGGCTTAGTGTTTATTTTTCAAAACCGACAAACTCTTAACAACACCTAAAAGTTAAACATTCTAAAAATATAACTATTAATAAAAATCAACAAAACCAACAACCACAGGATCAAGTTTAAATAACACTGGAATAGCTGCATGATTGTAGTTGGCTTCATATATGAAAAAGTGGAAAAAAGCAACAAAACTTTACAACTGGCTGAGTCAGTTTGGGTCATTGGATCGAATCCCACTGAAAGAAGTCTGATGAGGAAATGTGGTGATTTCCGAAATAGCTATCACTTCTACCCTTTTTTTTAAATTATGTTTGCTTTTCCACAATAGTTTTTCATTAAAAACGGCTTCAAGCCCAATAAAAATTTTTTGAATATAATTGTTATAAGGCCATAAAATATAAATAAATAAATAGTATAACATATATTCCCAACTTAACTGGCAATTTTGGTGACACCATAACAAAATCACAAAACACAGCACTTGTTTTCAAATCTAACAACACTTTTTGTCAATATACACAAAAACAAACGGCCCAGTAGATGTCTACCAACAAAACAATGTAGTGTATGCAATTAAATGTAAGGGAAATGAAAATGACGAATGCGAAAAAGTATATATTGTTAAAACTGTGCGGGTTTTACATGTTAGACTAGGCGAACATGAAACAGATATCAGAAAAGAAAAAAGCAGTACAGCATTATCACAACACATCATAACAAGTGGACATACAGCTGATTTCGCAAACACAAAGATTATTGACAAAGAAAAAAGGAGTCAACCCGATAATGCATAGAAGGAAAAAGACAATGAATGCATTTAGGTGTTAAACAAAGCGCTAAAATATTGTGAGCTTTTGTCCTTAAATTGCTGCTTTCATATCATTTTTAATTCCGTATATGCATATGTAAGTTTTTATGTTATATTTATTAATTTTTGATTACAATGTGCTTTGGTATTTTATGGTTTGTGGCAGATTGTCCCTGAAGATGCTAAAAAATATTTTAGCGAGACGTTGGGCCAGAAAGTGGAATAATGTAGTTTTATTCGCACAAAAAATATAGATCAGAATAGCCTGGTAGCATAATATTTAACAAATTACGAACTGATCGGACAATAAAATATATATAATACAACACTTTTAGTCAAAATTAAATTGTGACAACGATATTGTGGCAGAATTTACTCTGGGAGGCACTAGAATAGGGCTCTCAAATGAAACAAAATACCTGGGGGTGTGGCTGGATAAGACACTCAGCTGGAATGCACATTTGGATGCAACCGTAACCAAGGCAATGAGAGCCTTCTTCACATGCACGCGACTTTATGGGGAGACATGGGGACTCTCCCCCACAGTTGTGAAACCGATAGCCACCTATGTATCCTTGGCATGGTGGACAAAAGCGACACAAAGAACTGCTACCGCAAAACTAAGCAAACTCCACCGAATGGTGCGCATTGGTATAACAGGGGCTATGCGGACCTGTCCTGCTGATGCACTTAGTGCTATTGGAGGCATACCGCCCATCCCAATTCTAATAGAGAGGGAGGCGAGTCTTTCGGCACTAAGAATCCCAAATACTTCCCAGTTAAAAACCGGAAACATGACAGGTCATATGAAGGTCCTTTTGAAATTTACAAATGACCCCATAATGCTTATGAGGGATGCAGTAGCCCCGATACTAGTAATTTCTACGAAGTTCAAGTTATCCATTGCGGACCGAGCATTCTGGAGCACAGGAAACCACAACACCAAACCCGGAGCTGAAGTTTGGTACACTGACGGATCAAAACTTGAAGATGGAAAAACTGGAGCTGGTATATTTTGGCAATTGGGAATTTTAAAAGATCGATACCAATGGGCAGCTACCCCACCATTTGCCAAGCAGAGATTCATGCGATCGATATCTGTGGCAGAGAATGCCTCAGAAGAGGCACACATCTGCATTATGTCGGACAGTCAGGCTGCCTTGCTAGCACTGAGATCCCACATAATAACAAAACTATTGTACGACTGCCTCAACACCCTAAACGGTCTTGGAAGCAAGAAAACAGTTTTACTGGGCTGGGTGCCGGGGAATGAGGGCCATGACGGCAATGAACAGGCGGACCGCCTAGCAAAACACGGAGCTACCACACTATTCCATGGCCCGGAACCCTTTTGGTGGCTCACCAAAGCGCACTTAAGTGAGGTCATAAGCAAGTGGGTCGACAAAAAATATATAGACACTGGAGTGAATATCCGGGGGAAAGACAAGGTTCAAAAAAGCTCATAAATCTAGGCAGGGAGGACCTTCGAACTCTCACTGGGTACTTCACGGGACATTGTTCCTTGCGTTATCACCTCAGTAAAATGAATCTTTCAGACGCGAGCGTCTGTCGCTTCTGTGAGACGCCAAAACACATCCTTTGCGAATGTGTTGCTCTCGCTAGACGCAGACTCGCTCACATAGGTGGTAATGCATTCGAAATATGGAACAATAAGTCCACCGAAGTGCTAGCTTATATTAAAAGCCTTCACGTATAGGGTAAAAGGCCACGCACAATAGACCACCCTAGAGGTCCGAGTGCTCAACGCTCATAATAATAATTGTGGCAATTTCTATAATTATAATACTGTATATTTTGGCTATTAGCACAAAAAACTAAACCTCTAAAATGGACTTTTAGCCGTTTTGAATGCCTTCTGGCCGGTGTTGCCAGTTAGTATTTTGTAGCTAGATTTAGCTATTATTTGCAGGGTTAGCTATTTTTTTTTTTTACTTTTTTTAAATCGAGTTATCTATCTTATCTACATTTGTTTATAATTTTCCCATGAATATCAAACAGTATATCGATTACACCGCGCGATAAAAACTCAAGTTTTTTCCAAACACGCGAAGAAATCAATATACTTACAAACCTATAGTAAAACACAGTATACAGTAATCCAGATAGACAAAACAAAAAATATAAATATGCTTATTTGACAATTTGTTTGAATGTATTGTTTTCGTTACCTCAATGAAATCCAATATCAATATTTTCTTACGCGTGTAGCGTAAGTGATTATGACTGGATGCAGTTCCTACATAAGTCATGCCGTGTTCCGAACACAACTTTCAGTGAACAATGGTGGGCTGAGTTTGGAAAATTTAGGAGGTAGAACAAGTACTTATTTAGCTCAAAGGTAGAACTCTCTCATATTCAAATGAACCACTCTTATAGTAAATAGATACCTTAATAGCTTTAATGAAATATGTACACAAAATTATATCTCCACGTTTGAACAAATGCACGAAATTTGTATGTATTTGTCCCGCCGCTTATTCTCATTTGCAAGGAGATAATGCATGAGTTAATGCAAACAAAGACGGCTTATGCAGATAAGCGAGCCAGTTTGTCAACCGTATAAAATGTATGTACATAAATACACATATGCATACATACATATTTATCAAAATATTCAGAATGACGTGTTGAATTGGTCCAGCCTTGTCTCTTTGTAAACACGTTAACTCGAACAAAATTTAGATATTTCAACGAAAGTCAGGGCCGAAGTTGCCTTTGGTATAATTTAGGTTAGTATACAATTTTGGCGAAAGCTGTCAATAACTACGCCCACCTCCTATGTAGTGATTAACAGTATTTTTGTATTATTATTATGTTTTACGAATTTTGCTGTTCAAATTTACATGCCAAATATATCAAGAAATATGTGTGGGTACTTTTGCACCAGTCGTTGCCTATGGGTTAATGACAAAAAATCCTATACATGCATGGTATTTCATGTATTCATTTTCAAATAAGCATATTGTCAATGGTTGGTTTACTGCAAGGCATAACAAGGTAGAAGTGATTTCGACATTTCTCTCTTTTGAATTGCGACTGAAATGTCAACTCTTATTCCTATACTATTAAAATTTTGTTTTATATAAACTTTCAATTGTGAGCTGTGCGACTGATTTTAAATACATAATAAAATGAAAAGGAATTGCGAGCGGTGCAGGATTTATCATACCGAATATGAAAAGAAAATCTCCCTTTCATATACATACATGGATAGGCCAAATTTCAACTAGTGGTCTGATAAAACCTAAACCAGTATTCCTTGTTGACATAAAGAAACTGAAAGTAATTTTTAATAAATTTAATGGAAAGGAAATTTCGAATAGTAAAAATTTAATAGCTTTGAAGTTAAGTTCTGATGTAAATTTAGAAGAATCAAACTTTTTTAATGTCTAATATACTTTAGAATTAAGTATTTGAATAAAAAAATAATTGCTTAAAAACATTGGGATAGTAAAAGCAAGTAAATTGTCAAAACGGTTTTATAAATGAGTGTGTCTCATTTAGTGTGTAATTTTGTGTAAGTATGCATTTCCACATTTACATTAAAGCGAAAATTCTATAAATAAAATGAAGCTGTTTCTAATGAGATTTTAAATATTTTCATATTTACAAAAACTTTAATTTCAAAGATGTTGAGTTCTATCAAATATGGTAAATTCATACCAAAGGGTTAATTTCTTTCTTTACATTTGTTGACATTACTGTCAGGTATGAGAGAGCTCGACTGAATTGTCACTTCTACCTTGTTGAATATGCCTTGGTTTACTGTATACTGTGAGTAAAACTGCGTTTGTAGATCTTCTCTCTTACGTAAAGTTTTTTTTAAAAGGACCTTTTAATCTAAAAAATGTGATCACTTCAAAAAATTATTTAGAAATTCAGTGCATTGTAGAATAACAATATGTATGGGTACCAAATGAAAAAGAAAATTCTGTAGATTAAAAAAAATAAAATAATTTGGCTTACGAGGACGAATGGGTATTGGAACTATCATTTTAATTAATTTAATTTTTTTAAGCTCACAAAGTTAGAAAAACCAAATTTGAGGATGTGGTTGAGTATATATTAGTCCTTAGCATATACATTTTCAATACTTACTTATCCTTAAGCACCAAAAAATTGAATCTGCCTTAGTTATATAGATTTTTCACATTACTTTTTTTCTACATTGCACTGAGGTATCTAAAAAATTTTTTGAAATAACTAACCATATTTTGCAGCCTTCAAAGTCCTTTAAAAATCCGGACGTCAAAGGGAAAAACTGAAAACGCAATCTTCCTATATTTGGCCCATGGTTTTGCAAATAGTTATATTGATTTATTTGTGTGTAAAATAGACTATCGCACGCTGCTATTATGTAGTATGTAATCGAATCGCTGGTTTCATCTTTAATAATTACACAGGTTTACAAGAAAATAGTTTCTGCATATTGTACCAAACCTCTTTATCCCTATGTTATTCGACGCGCTCAATGCGAATGCGAGGTCAAGTAGGGAAAAATTCATTGAATAAACCTGAAAATTCATATACAGTATATTTTGCTTTGCTGCCTTTATGCTTAAGTGCACATTTAAGATACCTACCCTAAAATGCGCATTAGCGGCATTATTCTTAACATTTATAAGGAAACTCCTCCGATAGATGCATGGCGATACCTGCCTTAAAAATTGTGCAACTATTATTAACTAGCAAAGAAAGTATTAGGTTTACCTGCACTGGCCCTACAATTACCTAATTTTACAAGCTTTTAATTATTTTGCTCATCTCGCAGAACAACGATATAGATAACACAGGTCTGCAAAAAAATGGGTTCGGAATGTTCTATAAAAGTGTAGTGTCATTTCCGAAGTAATTTTTTGCGTAAAATCCGAATCCGGGGTTTAAATTGCTCTATCACGTCAGGACTTTGAGATATCCTAACCTAAAAGTGCAAAAAACGCTGTTTTTGCCCATTTTTGAGGTTATGTAGCTACGAAGATTTTGCTCTTCATAAAAAAGTAGACATGGTATTTTAAAGTATAAGTCTTCCTCTTTTAAATTCCGTTGAGTTTGCTCAAATATCTTAATTTTTTCACTGAGATATCGCATTTTGAAGTCTTCATGTTTGTGAATGTAATCGACCGTATCACGTCTCATGTTATCTCAATGGATTTTCGAATATCGAAAAATTCACAAACATGGAAACTTCAAAATGCGATATCTCAGTGAAAAATTAAGATATTTGAGCAAACTCAACGGCATTTAAAAGAGGAAGACTTATACTTTAAAATACCATGTTTACTTTTTTATGAAGAGCAAAATCTGCGTAGCTACATAACCTCAAAAATGGGCAAAAACAGCGTTTTTGCACTTTTAGGTTAGGATATCTCAAAATCCTGACGTGATAGAGCAATTTAAACCCCGGATTCGGATTCTACGCAAAAAATTACTTCGAAAATGACCCTACACTTTCCTAGAACAAAACGTTGTTGACCTGTGTAATTAGATACCATTCGGTAAAAATTTCGCTTGCAGTAATTTCTACGTGGTAAGTGCTCCTCCATTATTTGGTTTCACAGGGATTCGGATACCTTCCTCATTGAAGTAGTAAAGAAAATTCGCTTAAGTGCTTTTTTCGGTTAAGTGCACAAGTTTTTCGTGCAAAGAAGGATGGGCAGCTAAGCAAAATATTCTGTACATATATGGGGTTCTCAACTCGCGTAACCCGAATCCGGCGTCCCTTAACCACCATAATGTCAGGTTCGAGGTCACTTGAGGGTCAAATAGGACAAAAAATGTATTCAATAAAAATTAAATTTTTTGTTGTTTTTAATTTTGCTGAATCCGAATATGGGGCCCCTTGATTCTTCAAGGTCATCCAACGGCCATGCGAAAGTCATCCCTAAGTCAAATTCAGAAGAACTTTAATGAATTTCCAGGTTTATTCAATGAATTGTTCCCCTACTTGACATTCAAATGACCTCGAACGTGACGTGATGGAGGCTAACAGAACTCGTTTTCGCATTCCGGGCGTCGATTAATATAGGGATATAGAGGTTTGGTTCAATATACAGAAACTTGTTTGTTTTGTAAACCTATTTTATTATCTACACTGTGCGACAATTTTATGACAATTCAAACCAGCCCGGACTTTGCTAACATTTTCTGGGGGTATACATATCGTCACTACACACGAATAAAGGCGCGCTGGTGTTTCGACGGTGAAAAAATACGCGTAAAAAATTTACCAAAAAAGACGCTTAAGGAAAACTTCGACGAAGAAAGACGCGAAACCTAGTTTATGGCGAAGAAAGACGCGTAAACGTAAGTTTTCATGTCCTGGCCTAAGTTGTTTTCAAAAAAGTGGGAAAAATGGTTAAAATAAATGTCTGAGCGAAATTAAAGGCTAAGACATATATTGTAAAATTTCATGGCAAATATTTTCGTAGAAAATTTTAACCCTTTAAAGCAGAGGTAGGCAGCTTCGGCAGAGAATTTTTGTAGTGTGCGTGCAATTGATGTCACTGTGTGCGTGCGAACAAGTCGTAAGGTTAAATGAAGCTTGTATGTATACGCGAATACGACGCGCATTCGTCCGCCAGGCAGACGCTGCCCAGCTTTGCTTTAAAGTGATGTTTCAGATAAATTGATGTCTGATGAGTTTAAAATAAACAAATCAACCGTTAACAGAATTAGTCAAAATGAAAGCAAAAGCAAAGATAAAAAATATATAAGCCGGTCTTGGGAAACAGCAAACCTAAAACAGCGCGAGTACCCAAAAAGGATTTACACAAATATTTTGTCTTGAGAAAAAGTACAATGTTCCCATATCTGTCCAATTTGTAGAAGCTAAAGTCTGCAAGTTACATAAAAATAACAAACTGAATCTTTTTCCAGACAAGAAATAAATTGCTGAGCAGTATGTTAGTCGATCAACTGACGCTTATTGTAAATGCTAGGTGAAGCCAAGTCCTTCTCCATTTGGTCCTCCCATGGTAGTGGGGGCCTTCAAATTCCACCATCGCGACCCGTGTTGGATACTTCGAGAGCTGGACCGTTTCTGTCCATTCGTACGACATGACCAAGCCAGCGTAACGGTTGTAATTTGACTAGCTGCACTATATACATGCCGTTGTAAAGCTCATAGAGCTCACGTTCCATCGTTTGCGGTACTTTGCCAATGCGTAACGGCCCATAAATCTTTCGCAGAATCTTTCCCTCGAAAACTTTAAGAGCCGCCTCATCAGATGTTTTCATTCTCATTGACGCTTATGCTCTGAGACGGCGGGAAAAGCTTCGTTTTGTCCTCGTTCATCATCGGACCCTCACGCTTTGCTTCTCTTTCAAATTCCAAGAAGGTGGAATAGACATAGCCCTTATTTCTACGAATAGTGGCGATATGGTTCGCTATGGTCGAAATCGGCCGCTGTGGTGTAGTGGTAAGCAGTGCGCGCTTACACTCCGCAGGGCCTGGGTTCAATCCCTGGTCAAAGCGACATGGCAAAAATAGAGAAAAATGGTTTTTCTTAACAGCGGTCGCCCCTCGGCAGGCAATGGCAAACCTCCAAATGTATTTCTGCCATGAAAAACGGATTCTCATAAAAATACAATCGCTGTTCGGAGTAGGCGTAAAACTTTGTCCCCTTTGTGCGACAACATCAAGGTGCACGCCACAATTTGGAGGAGAAGTTCGGCCAAGCACTAACATACAGTGACGAGCAAAACTGTAACATGGTGTAACACTTTTTATTTCAGCCACCGCTATATTTCCAAGTTCTAACGACTTTTATCCTTTTGCTGTATATTTTTGTTGGTACATCCCTACTCCCTCTCTCATAACGATTTGAAGTCAATACAACAACAATAATAAAACCAGCAGACAAAAATGTAAATTAAGGCAGATGTTACAGTTTTGCACTCACTCTCAGTTTTGCATTTGACAGTTATCTCTTCCCTGTAGTCAAATGTACTAGTTGAAAACTACTTAACAACTAGTATGAACCGCATGCCCAACTAGTCAGCCAACTATCTTTTTTCCATACAAGCAACTGGTATTTTTAACATGGAGATGTCCTACGAGATGGCAATTGTCAGATTTCAATCGGAAATATACCAGTCTCATACTAGTTGAAAATATACAGAAAAATACTAGTCAAATTTTGGACCAAATATGCCGGTCTCATACTAGTTGAAAATAGACAGAAACATACTAGTCAAATTATGTAAAAAATATACCAGTCGCATACTAGTTCAGA
>NW_023458557.1:6903610-6909554 GCF_013731165.1 Rhagoletis pomonella | reverse complement strand
AAAAAAAAAATTCATGTACATAGTTATAAATGAATACTAATTATTGACTAGTTTGGCTAGTTGATTGTGCAGCTTTGTCCGAGCTTCTTTTTTGAAACTCTCGCTTCTTGTGCAGCTGCATTGCCTTCCTAAAGAGCGAAATACACCACACAAGCGGCTTGTCAAACATTCTTCAAACCTACTTTTCCCATTTCGCCATACACCATGCAAACATGACTCGTTCAAGCAAAGAATTTTAGTTTTCTTCCAGTTCGCAATGCTAAATATTATGGTTTTCTTTCATTTTCCTCTCTTACGTCCTTACTCGGTGAAAATTTCGTTGCGAATGAGGCGATTTTGCTATACACAACGCAAGCGGTTTGATCAAACATCAACATGGCGGCCAGAAAATCAAAAAATTTTGATTTTTGCTCAAATTTCCCTCAAGCGGTTTGTCAAACCTTCAAACACCCCCATACACAGCACAAATGGCTTGAAGCAAAGGGAAATTTCGCTTGGTTTGTCAAACCGCTTGTGTGGTGTATTTCGCTCTTAAGTTGCACCTCAGGCTCATCACAACTTGTAATGCTTGTTATTGATTCTACAAAGAAAGAATAATAAATTGAAGATAAAATTTTAATCCAAATTGTTAAAAATAACAAATTAATATTAACAATTAACACTTAATTAAAAAAATAATATTATGTTATTTACCCAACAAGGCTGAATAAAACTTAGAGAACTCCTTCAGACCTTTCTTGCCGTGTGCCCCGTCTATGTTATAAGTCATTATGATTTCGGTTGTCAACAGATATCTTAAGTTTTTCATCACCGAATGGTTTAATACTGTCCTCATAGTGGTAATCTGGCAAACATATTAATAATTATTAAGTCTACCATTATATTTACAAAGTTATTACTTACAAACAAATGAGTGTTTTCGGGAAAAATTTTGGATTCTATTGTATTCAGGTCCTCAGTGGTTTTTATCGGAAAGTATTGCTTTACTGAAGTAAGCACGTTATCTTGCCGAACTAACTTCTCCAATATAATTTTTTGTTGAGCAAGAGCAGACATCACAGCATCATTTTGAATAGATACGGTTGCTATAAAGACATAAAATAATAGTTTGAATAAATTGCTGTAAAATACAACATGAAAAGATTCTTACAATTAAATTCTTTTTTTAAATTTTCCACGGTTTCTGAAAAAAAAAAAAAATATTATTTGGGAAACATTCTTTGTATACCCATAAATTAATTTACCTTGCAACGTTTTCAATCCCTCCACTAAGAATTTGCAACTCTCGCATGCTGGAACTGTTTTTTTATCTGCATAGAATAGTACATTTGTATATACATATTTGAATTTTATGTGTATATAAAAGTCATTAACATAAAACTTACACGGTGTTGCTACGTTTTCCGAATCGGTTAAAGCCATTCTCTTCATTTTCTTGGACATTGCGTATTGCGTTTTGATTTTTTTGAGAAGTTTTAAAAAAATGTGATCTATTTATATATATTAAAATGAAAGATTTACATTTAAATTAATAGCAGCCATGCAGCAGTGGCATAAGTAGCATACTGTCATCATAAGGAAGACCCATTAATTTGCATTCTATATTTTCTATAGGATAATAAACTTCTGCACTATCTAATGAGGAATCAGCTGTACATATCCCCAATGTTAAAGAGTCAACCGGGTCACAAAAAAAACTTCTTAAATTAGTAAATTTTTTCCCTATAACAAATATTTTGTCTTCAGAAAACCTTTGAATTGCTATGGGTTCATAAGGATTCATGAGACAATAGTTGTCAGGTTGTTTTGAACAAAATATGTAATCCCTAAAATAAAAACATAAACCTTTGCCTTTTAATGATTTAAAACTATTGGGTTTGTCTTTTTTGATCAAACTTTCTTCTGCTATTTTATTTACAAGTTGTTGGAGTATGTGAGTCGGTTTTTTGACATATTTTTTAAGAATCTGTAAATAATTTTCGAAATCGTACGCCGAAAAGCTTGAAAATAAACCTATTGATTTTATGCTTTCTGTTATGTGAAGTAAATTATGTACATTGTATGTCAAACTGGAATTTCCGAAAACTGTAGAAAAGTTTTGTACAAACAATAATATCATATTTTCAGCAATACCAAAATTGTTCATATATGATTTTGGACAAAATAGCATCCTACATGAGCAATGCAATAACAAAAATTCATAATAAAGGTCATCATGAATATTGTCTTTCAAAACAAGAACTCCTGTATAAAGAAGAAATTGACGAAACTCTGTTGCTTTCCAGTTTAGAATATCGTTGAATGTTCTGGGCTTTCTTACAAGTTCTTTCGGGATATATGGTTTCAATGATTCCAAAAGTTCTGACATTTTTGATTTCTTAATTTTTTCCACTTTCAAATTTACTTTATTTTGTAACATTCTTAATAAATATTTACGCATTACCCCCAAATCTATCAAATGCATGCTATCTAATGCTACTTGGCTTATCATTTTTAAATCAATGTTTTCAAATGGTGTCTTAGCATTTCGAAATTTAGGTAAGTGATGGCTGATATATTTTCTGTTTAAGAAATCGTCGTCACTCACAAGATCACCTGACTCAGAACTGTATACTAGAACGTTGTTTACTTTCTTTCCGATTTGCGTACATTTGCTGCAGCCGTGCGAAGATACATGACTAGGTGCGCCGCAAATAAAAGCTCTAATATGAACTAATGCTCTAATATGAACTCTTATTATTTTTCCGCCTAAGTCAAGACCATTGTTTATTATACCTTTCATTTCTTCAACAAAGGGACTCAAAAAATCAAAAACATCATCTGGTTTCTTTTTGCCTAAATAAATACCCACTGGAAAAACACAAACCTTTTTAAATTCTACTAATCTAACTAAAATTGGCCACAATTGAGTACGCGAACTTCTAAACAATGGCAAGCCATCAATGTTTACGTCAATAGAAATTTCGTCAACTTCTCTTAAAATATAATCGATTTTTGCTAACTGTTTTTGAAATCCAATATGGCAATAAAACCCAGGTGCAACAGTTTTAACAATTGCCTTTTCTCTTTTTTTGGCATAAAAGGTCTCTGCGCTTCGCGGAACATCCAAATTCTCGTCCCGCAAAATAGAAAGAAGCTTCTCGAATGATTTACGTGACGGTTGGTATTCAACATACCAATCTAAAATTTTATCCTTAAAAGAACGTGGCTGGTCACAATATGCAGATAAACTCGGTGATTCTAAATTTATATCTGAATCTATACCGGATTGCTCAGGATTCTGATATTCTGAACCAACCCGTGCGTCTGAATATGCGGATTTTCTGCTGAAGAAATTGAGCAAGTTCCTGCTTCACTATTTGAATTAGGAACTGCACCCATTAAATTCTGACTATACAATTCCCTTTGTTTTTTCACAAGTCTTCTTAGATGTCTTTTGCTATTCATATTTACCAATACTTTAAGTCACAAATGTTCAATAATACTCAGAATTCACAAGATTAAATAAATCACAAATTTTTCACAACCTTTTCGCTCCAATTATTACGCATTAATTATTAGATATGTGAAAGCTAAGATGCGACGCAATCGAACACATTGAATAGAGCATTTCATCGAACAAATAATCGGAATCATTGTCATCAAAAATGCCTAATCTACGTTTTACTTGAGCGAGCGATATTCAGTTGCTTGAATGAACAAAGAGATGTCACTCTTGCATACTTTAATTTTTTTTTGTAAGGCTTTTATCTATAATCACTGTAGCTCTTTCCTAGTTCATCATAGCAACAACCTCAGCTACATAAATAAAGCCAGTTTTGACTTAGTTTTTATTTTGATATATTTATAATATTTGGTAAAACAATTTCTCAAATGCTTTCAGAATTAGAATTATTACCGCTTACCAAACAAGGTAGAAAATAAGAAGGGACAACACGGTATAATTCTACGTTCTTTGCGCTTACTCAATACGTAATTCATTACGATTGCATTGATGCCAATATATACCCCCCATTAGTTTTATCGAAACGTCTGCATATTTGTAGCGTAAAAAATCAATAATTGGTAATCGCCCCATCAATGAAAAAAATTGACAGCTGGGAATTTGCTATTTGTTTTGTTTTGGTTTGGTTTTCTTTCTGCAGCTAAAAGCTTTGTAAGTATAAAAACTGCTTATCAATCAAATGTTTATTAATAAATTAACATTTTCAGATTAAAGCACTGCTGCGGAAACATTTGAAGGATGAGTTTCTAAATTTCATAAAGGTACGGGTGACCTGAATGGACGGCTTTGTTTTTATAACGTTACATATTTGTTATTGAGCTGCAATAGTTGCAACAGGGCACGTTGTGTTCTAAAAACATCCTTTTAAGTAAGTAAATAATATTTTTGCGTTGTAAATCAGTTAATTTTCAGTATCCTAATCCAGAATACCCCACACCCCAGTGTTATACAGCGTGTGAATCATCTGGAATTGAGAAAACGTCGGGACAGCTCAGCTCGGAAATTTGCAAGAAGGAACATAATTCAAACCCAAATTATTAATAAGTTAGTGCACAGGAATAGTATTTTTTTTCCTTTTAAATACATCGTAGACTCTTGTCTACAAGTGTATGTAAAAGTTTTTGATTCGGGTCACGCGTTGGGGCACAGCGATCCAAAATCGTTCTACAAATAATTTACCGTACCCAAATCATTTGCAAAATACTATCAAGCAACAGGAACAACAAACAGGATCACAGCATAAGTAGGATGTCTTATTTCAAATTATTGGATACATACATATGTATATGTAATTTGAATTAAATTTTAAAATACATTGTGCAGGCTCTTAGCAACAACACCAAGTGAAGCTCGTCGACTTACATAACAGAATAAAAATGCAAGATTCCTGTATAAGTTCAGCGCTTGCAAAATACCGATTTCCTGTTTCCTGGTTAAAGAATTGTACGTGAAGAATGGTCAGTTAGTCGGCACAGTACAACAAGCAGTATTAAGATCGGCTCAATGTCTTACATAAATAACTACAGGGCTAATTTCATGTTCCCCAAAGATTCGAGATTACTTATTTGCATTGCATGTTTTCGTTGATGTATGAATAGTAAATATTGATTGTACAAAAACATTTACGTCTACAAGAAGATATGAAAATTGCTTTACACGGTATGTATTTGCAAGTTCTTTGAAAACGAAATAAACCTAACACAAAAGAATCTATCTCTATGGCAGATGGAAATTAAATTTCACGTTTCTAGTTCGTCTGTACGTGCATCTGCTTTGTGCATGTATGCCTTTCCATATGTAAAAAGTAGCATTTACAGATGCAAACGCATGTCGTGTAAAATCACTTTAACAAACATGAATAGCATTGATTTTTTATAATTTTTTTCTGACGGTGTTATGCACTTTTTTTCGTATAAAATATTACTTTGTATGGAAGAAAACGCGTGATATTGGCACCAAAAAAATTATCAAAAATTAACGCGATTTTTTAGCCACTTCAAACTTGCACTTTATCCAGAATGTAATAAACAATAAAACTGCATACCAAAAATTATTGTAGAAATTTAAATTAAAACGCTTGGAATTGGGATGAAAAGGAATATTTAATAATATTTAGAATTTTTTGTACAAAGTATGAAGTTTGGATTTATATGGTATTCCCTAGATAAAGAACTGTACTTTTATATAAAATTAAGAACGTTAAAGTATTTAAATTTTTTTAATTACCCTTCAAGTAGAATTATATATCGAGGGCTTGTATTCAACCCCTTTATCTGCAATTTTCATAAAAAATATTTTAACTTTTTAGAACCCATCTTGTTGTTGTAACAGCATACAAATTCCCCAAAGAGATTTTGGGGAGTGTTGCTGGAGTGACAGTCCTTGGCCAGATATAAATCTGGGTCGTTCCGGTTACGTAGACCCGACCTGTCGTCACAA
>NW_023458557.1:6898267-6903510 GCF_013731165.1 Rhagoletis pomonella | reverse complement strand
ATAAATCTGGGTCGTTCCGGTTACGTAGACCCGACCTGTCGTCACAATTAGCCAGTGCCAGCGCGCGAAAGCGGACGTGGTTTTTCTGCGCTCCGTGATTTTTTGTGTTTTTCGGGCTATATTGGCCTTTTAAAGGACCAGAGCAAATGCACGTTTTAGGCGATCAAGACAGTGACTTTATCTTGCTTAATGGCTATCAAAAAAAAAAAAATAAATAAATAAATAAAAACTAATCATTAAATTAAAATGCCTTGTGTTTGTGGACTAAGAGTCGAGAGAAGCGCCAAAGCTAAAGTGCAATGTGCCAAGTGCAATGACTTTTTTCATTTAGGCTGTGTTGGTGTCACGTCAGCCGATGTTGAGTTTCTACTTAGCTCAGCAAAACATTATTTTTGCAAAATATGTGCGGATGTTCGTCGCAGATCTATCCGCACCCCTCCTCCTCCAGTTAGTGTAGATGAGAATGTAATATCAACAAACGAAACTCACTCGTATAATTTGGAACAAATTGACAATGCAAAAACAATGCCTATTGCGGACAGTGTAATTGAGAATGCGATGTCAACAAGTGTAACTAACTTGCATACCTCGGCACAAGTAAACAATGCAAAAACAATGTATAATGTGAATAGCTCGCAAATCTCTTTGGCTACATTAAGTAGTGAACTGGCTGCTTTTAAGTCTGAGTTTGCTCGCGCAATGCAAATGATTAGTGCTCTTCATGCAGACAAACAGCTTTTGTTAAGCAAAACCGATGAGCTGCAATCGGAAATCAATGCTATGCATAAACGTCAGACCGAAGATATTGCCTCTTTCCTCGCGTTGCTCACTGCTGAGGTTAAAGATCTTCGTTTGTGTGTAAATGCATGCGAGTGCCGTAATAGAAACGAGAAAAGTGCAAAAAACAAAACCAAGCAAAAAAACGCTTCGTCGTCCTCTACTCTGTGTGATGCTACTCAAAAAAACAACTCATCGTCATCTACGTTGTTTGCTGATACACTCGTTCCGGCTGTTACTGCTAATAATAATTGCAGCTCATCCGTAGGTGAATTGAGTGGTTCGCCTCCTGCTAAGGCGCGGCAATTGAGTGAACAAAGTAATCCTACTGCTGTTTGTGAAGCCGCTATCTCAATACCTGCTTCTTATGCTGATGTTGCTAACAAGGCTTGTGTGGTTGATGCTGTCTATGCTGCCTCGACTTCTGCCTCTGCTGCTAATTCGGCTGCTGCTGATATTGGTAATGTACAATCTCAATCAAACGCTGACGCCCTGTCGACACTTCGCTCAGCACTCCCACGGGCTGAATCCAACTGGCATTCTCCGGCACAGTGGTCGCGAATGCAAAGAAGAAAGTTCAAAAAACAGAACACTACTGACGTCGTAATTGGTGTTAACAAAAGTACAGATCTTGATGTAGTTGCATCCAAAAAATGGATCCATCTGTCGTCCTTCAAACCTACTGTTAGTGCCGCAAATATTATTTCCTATGTAGCGAAAACCGCCAAAATTGATAGCAGTCAAATAGCCTGCTTCCCTCTCGTTAAAAAAGATTCTGATATTAATAAGCTAAGGAAAATTAACTTTAAGCTTGGTGTCTCGACTACGCTCCTTGACAAGGTTTTAAATCCTACGTTATGGCCAGCCGACGTCAAAGTTCGACCATTTCAATTTATCCAAAATGCTACCGAAGAAAATGAGTCTGCCTAGCAACTAACATCGAATGTTGCTGTTAATTGTACTATTCCTCCTGGGAAAGTCCCTTGTTTGAAAGTTTACTTCCAAAACATTTCTGGAATGCGAACGAAGGCTAATGTGGTTCAGGCGTTTAGTGCACAATTGGACTATGATATTATTGTAATCGTAGAGACCTGGCTAAACTCGGATTTTTTCGACAGTGAATTCTTTGATTCGAATACTTTTAACGTATTTCGCAAAGACAGGGATGCCGCCAAAACGGGCTGTTGTCGAGGTGGTGGTGTTCTGATTGCCATACATCGTAGGTTTCAGGCTTACCCGATTACACTTCGTTGTGATGACTCGCGGCTTGACCAGCTCTGCGTTTGTGTCAAAGGCTCCACGTCTTGTGGCTCATTATATTTGATAGTATCATATATTCCTCCAAATAGCCCATTTGACTTGTATAAGGCACATGCTGACAATATTGTCTCTCTATCTTTAAGTGAGGTAAATGAAAACCATATTTGTGTTCTTGGAGATTTCAATTTAAATAACGTTTCGTGGTCTAATAATTTTTCTAAATCTGGCCTTATACCAAATAATATTAGTTCTGCGCACGAATCGTATTTTATTGACAGTCTTTTAAGTCTTAACCTTGTTCAAATTAACAATTTCTTTAATAAGTTGAATAAGATTCTTGATCTCATTTTTGTTAGTGATAACATAAATTATACCTTGTCCGAAAGTGTTTCCTCTATTACTCCGTCTGGTTTGCACCACGTTTCTCTAGACTTGTACGTTGAGTTTTATAACTTTTCTGTTCCTTATTCCGATGATAAATTATCTTTTAACTATTTTGCTTGTAATTTTCAAACTCTGGATAATTTAATAAGTAATACCGATTGGGACGAACTACTTTCGGACTTGGATATCTTTAGTTCTTTTTCTACTTTTAAAGCTACTATGCGTGAAATTTGCTTAGGTAATATACCAGTTAAGAAAAAAAAACTATATAAACGACCTTGGTATACTAAAGATCTAAAAAAGCTAAAAAATCTTAAAAATAATCTTTACACTAAGTTTAAACTAACAAAGAATCATTCGCTCTTTGTTAAATATCAACATTACGCCAAAGAGTTTACGAATTTGAATAAACTTCTTTATAATAATTATATACGCAATGCTGAGTCCGATATTAAATCTAACCCTAAGCGCTTTTGGAATTTTGTCAAAGCAAGAAAGGCATGTTCCAATATTCCTTCTGCTGTGTTCCTTGAGGATAAATTTGCGTGTACCCCTGGGGAAGCGGCCAATTTGTTTGCTGAATTTTTTTGAATCAAATTTTGTTTGCGATGATATTGACTCTCATACGGATTTTTCAGCTGATATATCTTCATTGCTTGATTTTGGCTCCTTGTGTCTTTCCGCTGAGGATGTCTCTAAGGGGATCCTTGCACTTAAATCCTCTACACATACGGATATTGATGGCCTTTCGGCTCTCTTATTAAAAAGTTGCCCTGCGATGGTTCAGCCTCTGTGTTTAATATTTAATAAATCGCTTTCCTCTGGGATTTTTCTGGATGATTGGAAAATAACCACCATTACCCCTATTTTTAAAAGTGGTAAAAAAAATGATGTTCGCAACTATCGGCCTATTTCTAAGCTCTCAACGATTTCTAAAGTTTTTGAACACATAGTTAAAGATAAGATTAACTTTGCTGTTAAATCGCTTGTTTGCCATAATCAGCATGGCTTTGTCGGTGGCAGATCTACTGCTACCAATCTCACAGTTTTTAGTGAGTATTGTATTGCGGCCCTTTCGTCCGGCCTTCAGGTGGATTGCATTTACACCGACTTCTCAAAAGCTTTTGACAAGGTTTCACACAAGATTTTAATTGAAAAACTAGCTTGCTTGGGGTTCCATTCTATTTTCTTGGACTGGATTAATTCCTACCTGTGTAATAGGCGGTGCGTAGTTTCCCTTGAAGGTATCAACTCAGAGCCTTTTTTAGCGTCTTCTGGGGTCCCTCAAGGTAGCATCCTAGGCCCTCTTCTTTTTGTGTTATTTATTAACGACGTGACTAGTTGTTTTTCATTTGCTAACTACCTACTTTACGCCGATGACTTGAAAGTATTTTCGACAATCAAGGATACATCAGATGCATTTTTGCTGCAACGTGATCTCGATAGCCTTTACACATGGTGCTTAAAATCTCGTCTTTCACTCAATATCAAAAAGGGCTTTAGTGTCACTTTTTCCAGACTACTTAATCCCATAAATACCATTTATCGTATTTCGAGCCGCGATTTGCTCTGTGTCTCTGAAATTAAAGATCTTGGGGTTATCTTTGATACCAAATTTTCATTCAGTAGTCATATCAATTATATTACCTCTAAGTCCTACTCTGTACTTGGCTTCATTAGACGTAACTCTACTAAGTTTTCTGACCCGTATACTATGAAATTACTTTATACATCATATGTTCGTTCTCATTTAGAATATGCGGTTGTTGTTTGGAGACCTAGTAATCAGCTTTACAGTAATAGAATTGAACGTGTTCAAAAAGTATTTTTGAATTTTGCCCTACGCTCCCTGAGATTTCAGACCCCGATTCCATCGTACGAATCACGTTTATCGCTAATAAATTTAAAAACTTTAAATAATCGTAGGACAGTGTTATCTCTATCTTTTACACACGGTATCATTAATGGACTTATTGATTGTCCCTACTTGCTAAATAGGATTACTTTCAATATTCCTCGGCGGACCCTGCGCAACTTTTATCCCTTCTACGGGGAGAATCACAAAACCATCTTTGCGAGTAATGCTCCAATTGCGCGAGCTACACGGGATCTTAATCTCATTGCTAACTCGGTAGCTCTTGACTTCTCATTGTCGAAGGGCTCTTTTTTAAATCTTTTGTATACCATTTTCTAGTAAATTTTTCCCAATTTTTATTTACAACTTATTATACATATGTAAGTTATTTGCTAGTCTGTAAGAACTTTGTATGTTCATAGACAATAAATAAATAAATAAATAAATAAATAATGAAATTAATAAATTGCTAAAAATAAATTTAAGTTAACATCGTTTTACTTTAACATGGAATACTCAGTCCTAGTTTAATAAAATCCCAAAAACGTATATTCATTAAAAAGAACATACCCAAGCAAATAAGACCAAAATGGTATTTTAGTAATTGTTGCATAAATCACATAACACCGACAAAATAAACATTGAGATTCAGTTTCAAATATAAAAGTTTAAATATTATTGTGCTCGGTAATTTTCCAAATCAAACCCCGTCCCGCCATACACTTTGATTAAAATTGTTTAGTTGTTATTGTTTCGTATTTATCAGGCATTTCTAAAAACATTCTTGACGTTGTTTTCAAATTTAGCGACACAAAATAATGGAATTAATCTTTTCTAGAATATGGAAATGATACACGGTGCGTCGGTTCGAATCCTACTGAAAGAAGTCTGATGAGGAAATGTGGTGATTTCCGAAATAGCTATCACTTCTACCATTTTTTCAAATTATTGTTGCTTTTCCACAATA
>NW_023458557.1:6897166-6898167 GCF_013731165.1 Rhagoletis pomonella | reverse complement strand
CCAGTTTTCGTCCGATATACGGCACATCAGCGGAGCTGAGAACCTCGTAGCCGACATGTTATCAAGAATCGAAACGTTTCGCTACCATCGCCGATAGACTTGCAGCAGCTGCACGAAGAGCAGAATAGAAGCGACGAGTTGAGAAGCCTGTTAAATGGTCAGCCCACTTCGTTACACCTGGTCAAAAGCCAAGTTCCGGGTAAGAGCGTACAGATCATTTGCGATAACTCAACGGGGACGCTTCGTCCATACGTTCCAGACGTTTTGCGATAGGTGGTGTTCAATGCGGTCCATGGTTTAGCACATCCTGGTGCGAAGGCAACAATAAGGCTTATTTCAAAGAGCTTCGTTTGGAAAGGGTTAAGCAGCGATGTACGAGCACGGGTGCGTAGTTGCACAGCATGCCAGCGTTGCAAGATAGCGCGTCACACGAAAGGGGAACTACAGCAATTTTCGGTCCCCGGGAAGCGTTTTGAACATGTTAATGTGGACATCGTCGGCCCGTTTGCCCCTTCGCGCGGATACACATACTGCTTAACTTGTGTCGACCGTTTTTCACGATGGTTAGAGGTTATCCCTATAGCGGACATGACCGCTGAGACAGTGGCAAGAGAGCTTTTAAACGGTTGAATAAGCCGTTTTGGGACGCCAAAGTACATTACTACAGATCAGGGGCGTCAGTTCGAGAGTGCGCTGTTCAAACAACTAGCCAAGCTATTAGGCGTCAAACACATCCATACAACCAGCTACCACCCTCAAGCTAATGGGTTGGTGGAGAGATGGCATCGTGTGTTGAAAGCCGCCCTCAGATGTCACGCGGCAGACGCCAACTGGGTCGACGTCCTACCCATCGAGCTTTTAGGCTTACGAACGGCCGTGAAAGAGGACTTGGGCGTATCCGTAGTAGAGATGCTCTACGGACAACCTATCCGGTTACCCAGCGACTTCCTGGAGGCCGATGACAACACGCCTGTAGATGAGCAGAGTTTCCTGCGGGATTT
>NW_023458557.1:6887539-6897066 GCF_013731165.1 Rhagoletis pomonella | reverse complement strand
ACAACCACATGATGTAGTGAATTGCAGCGGAATAGCTGCGCTTGATTTTGTTGGCATAACAAAAATGAAAATAGTGGAAAAAAAGCAAACGATAATTTACAAGGCGTACTTAGCACGGTGCATAGGCAACTGGCTGAGTCAGTGGGATCGTCGGTTCGAATCCTACTGAAAGAAGTCTGATGAGGAAATGTGGTGATTTCCGAAATAGCTATCACTTCTACCATTTTTTCAAATTATTGTTGATTTTCCACAATAAATTTACATTTAAAAAATGGCCTCGAGCTCAATATAAATTGTTGAATATAATAAATTGAAATTGAATATTAGGAAGTAACTTATGTACTTCTTTGGTTATTATAAAAAGCTGACAACATTTATTGGACAAGATCTTTTAATTTAGTTGAAAAATACGTTATGTACCTAATACAAACTTCTGTACAAGTCGTTAGAGCAGTCGAAAATACATACATATATTATCATAATAATGTAAACCATCCAAAATGTATGTACATTTGCATGAAAATTTGGCCAACTAACTTATGACAAACCGATAGTGGTACTGGGTGGCGCCTAATGAGCTATATAGTTTGAATTCTTTATAACAGTTTTTTTGTTTACTCTTTGCCAACGGGATCCACGCCTGGAAATGACCTGCCTGCAGCGTTGCCGAAAGCTTTTGCTGAAAAATAGTCATTTTACCTTGAAAAAATCGTAATTTTGGCCAAAAAAACCTCAAATTTTTGGTTATAATACTGGGTGGCGCCGAATGAGCTATATGGTTTGAATTCTTTTTAAAAGTTTTCTTTGGGGATATTTGAAAGAAAGAGTGTACGTTAACAAACCAAGAACCATTCTCCAACTCCAAACCAACATTCGAAATGAAATCATGGCCATTACACCCGAAATTCTGCGAAAAGTTATGAAAAATATGCTAAAAAGAGCACGTATGTGCGAAGCAGAAAATTGACATCACTTACAGGATATCATTTTCAAGGCTAATTGCAAAAAACTCCCCAATAAAATACTGTGTTAAAAAAAAAATAATAATTATAATAATCGCATAAATAAAGAGTTATTAACCATATAGCTAGTCGGGGCCACCCTGTATAAAGAGGAGCACAGAGGAGGCCTTGTTTTTTCTTTATCTTGATACAATAATATTGGAACTACAAAATAGTCATATTTTCAAACCTTGCAATCGCTTGCACTTTTTTTAAATCTTCGGCGAAAATGTTTTTTAATAAATAAAATCTTTCCTTTTAAACGAGATGTAACTTAAAGGAAATTATCTTCAACTCCCCTTTTCGGTTGTAAACGTAATATAGAAAAACAAATAAAAGCAAATAAGGGTAACTGAAATTAAATGAGATTATAATCTCCAAGAAATGCACGTTTGATCAAATGACTTTATTTTATCGAATTTTTTTTTTTTAATAATTTACTTACTTTGGTAACGTCATACGTTAAAAGTACCATCATTTCTGGATAATTTTCTTGTTTTGTCATGACTTACATATTTTACTGTAAATATGAGTGATGGTTTATTGTTTTTGCTCATGTCAGAAATTTGATTTAAGTGGCACTAAAATTGAGTTCTGAACCATAGTGCGTTATGAAAAAAGCATCATTCAAGCATTCAAAGCATTGATTCAAAAAAATTTGGTGCTTTCAGTGTGGTAAAACGCTTTTTCAACAAATTTTTGGTGCTTTTTGAAATACACAAGTTGGCAACACGGGCGTGAGTAGTTCCGCTAGCGTGGTGAAGTCCCGACGCCGAATGTATAATAAGTAGTCGGGGTGGCTCTTCAGGAAAATTCTTTCCAAACACTGCTCCCTGCTGTATCCGGCGTCTCTCATCAGGTTTTGTATCGCGATCACGTAGTCCTTATACTTCTCCGGTGGGTACTGTCTTCTCTGCCGTATGTCGTCCTCGAGGCGTTCGAAATACCGGGCTGGCCGAAAGAAACGTAGAGCGGTGCCGCACAGTAACTCCGGCATGGTTTTTGGCAGGAGGTCTTCGTTCGAGGCATACACCTCTGCCAGCTACTACAATCGCTCTACAAAAGCTAGCGGGTCTCGTCCACCGTCATATTTCATTGACCACTTCCTTACCTGGTCGATGATAGGTGCAACCTTTGAGTCGGTACCTAGTTTTCAGGGTTGGCTGTACCTGCGCTCGGCCTGGCGGTTGCTGGTGCGTTGGAGGCTGGTGTGATAGAAGCTGGTGCTGGTGTAGCGGTACTGCCAACTATCTCTGAGTCATGTTTTCCATACGAGTAGTCGTACTTCCCTTACGTTCATCTGGTGATACTGGCGTCTTCTGCTCATCCTCGTCTTCCGAGGCAGCCTCGCTGTCTCTGTTGGTTATTTCCATTGCCTGGAATTTGGCGTGGATCTCCAGATCGGAGAGCGCCTTGGCCGCCAATGCCGTTATATGCTTGCGTATTTCTTGCGTTGTACGCGCGCATTCAAACCCCAATGCCTGTGCAATGGACACTAGTAGCTCCTTGTGTATATCATCCAGCCACGCGGTGTTGACTAGCTCTGCCATTTTATTCGTCTAAATTTTCTTTGCACGTGTACGATTTGCCGATTTGTGGTTTCGGGGCTCTGGTGAATCGTACTTTATTAGATTATTCTCTTACTTACTATCAAACATATAACAAAATAACAACTGGAAATATTCAGTAGCGTCACTTGCAGTGGCTAAGTAATGGTTTCTTGTTCCGTTACGAGCCCGTTAGGCTGTAGGGGCGTGGCTTTAGTACTGGTGGGCAGCGCACTGCTGATGCCGATGAGTGGCGCGCTGCTAACGTCTATAAGTGGTGCTCTGACCGCGTCGGTATGTAGCGCTCTTGAATGTGAGTTTCGCTCTGGTCGTGCCGGTAAGTGGCGCTCTAACAACGTCGGTGAGTAGCGCTCTGGTGACGCCGGTATGTGGCGCTCTCGCAATGTCGTAGAGTAGCGCTCTAGTCGCGTCGATGAGTTGTGCTGTGACGTTGTTGACAAATGGTGCTCTGATCCCGTTCTGAGGTCGATGGCTAGTCGCGCTCTTGGCCGCGTTGATGAGAGGTGCTCAGTTAACGTCGTTGAGTAATGCTCGAGTCGCGCTGATGAGTGGCGCTCTGGAGGCGTCAGAGACCAACGGCCTTATTGGCCCTGCTGATGGCGCTCGTCTGGCGGCAGTAAGTAGCGCTCTTGTTGGCATCCCTCTGCTGACGGCGGTAAGTGGCGCTCTTGTTGGCCCTGTTGACGGCGAGCGGTGATCAAATCCGGTTTGGTGCTCCCTACTTCCGGGCGGTGATGTCTTGTGGTGTGATCAACGACGCACAAGCAATCCCTCCGTTCGGTCGTAGTTATTTAGCTCCCAACTCGTACTTACGGCTCCCTATTACTGAGTGGGGATGTCTTGTATTGTATCAACGACGCGCAAGCAATCGCTCCTTTCAGTCGCAGGTGTTCAAACGCGACCACAGCTCCGTGCTGACTGACTCTCTTTTGGCTGTGTTGTATCTTTAATAGGCTATGTGCTTGATGTTGCGTGGTCGCGCAGCTACATGTTGATTTGTGATGTTGCGTTGTCATGGCAACGAAGGCTGTCGGGTGTTGCTAGTTGCTTTTATGGCGGGTATTTGTGTGGGCCAAAATCCTCTGGGATATTTGGTCCTCACAATATATGGTTACGTACAAGTACATGGGTTGGCAAAATAGGCACAAACATAATAATAATAATAATAGATTGGCGCTTACACATATGTTAGTATTTGGCCGAGGTTTTCCTCCGATTTATCGTGTGCTCCTTGATGTTATCACACAAAGGGGAGGGACCTGCAGTTTACGCTAACTCCGAACGACAATTGTATTTTTATGAGAAGATGTTTTTCACGGCACAAATACACTCGGAGGTTTGCCATTGCCTGCCGAGGGGCGACCGCTGTTTAAAAAAACCTTTTTGTTAAAGTTTTTTTGCGATGTTGCTTTGATCAGGGCTTGAACCCAGGCGCTTCGAAGTGGAAGCGCGCACTGCCTACCACTACACCACAGCGGTACAAACATATATAAAATGCTGTATAAATAAATGTATATCAAATTGTGAGTATATAAGAGCATTGGACGGCAGCCGCTCTTGAGCGACACCAGTTTCTTACCACGAACATTTAAGTGGTGGCCAGATCTTTTGAATTCTGAACACTAAGGAATTGCATATTAAACAAACGAAAACAGTTTCCTATTAGTTTTAAGATCTAAGAAAGCCGAAAAAATATAGTATGGTATATTTGTACATGCTTTGTCAGGTTTCACATAACCAGGATGAGTAACCTTGATGACAGCGCAAGTAATGAGTTTCAACCCTCCAACTCTGCATCCCTTTTGCAGTAGTTCAGAGAGAGTTCTGAATTTTGTAGGGCGGAACTAGCGATTGGCCAGACTGTCTCTAAATTTTTCTGCAGGGTACATACATACATATGTGTACTTTCAACCAAAATAAAATCGTAAACTACTTCTGTTTAACCTATTTACCGTATTCACTTTTGACGAATTCAAAGGTAAAACAGATGAATCCGCAGATACAGTTTTTGAAGTCTTAATGCGGAAATACAGATTTAATTGAAAAAGTCAGAAAACAAAAGTTGTGACGGTGTTTTAAAATTTTGGGAGAAAGCTAAAATTTTCCACTTCTTAGAATGCTTTCAAGACAAGTTTTAAACATACCAGCTATTAAGCAACTATTAAAAGATTTTTTTCTGCGTCATGCAGAATTCTAGATGAAAGACGTACACGATTGGTGAAAACCTTGACAAAATAATATTTTTAAACAAAAATATAAGATAATGTCATTTTAAAATTATATTGGATGAATATTAATGAGAATTCTTTTCTATGAAATTTGTAAAAAAAAAATAATGGTGCGTTCATGCCAGGCAAGGTGTTTGGCACATCTTTTGTTACAATGCCTGTGCGATAAAGACTATTTATATGAAATGATATTTATACATATAATTAAAGTCTCAAATTGAAAAAAAGTGTCAGTAAAGAAGCGTTCGTGAACGTGATTGGAAAAAATAAAACAGATGTTAGTGTGGGTGATTTACAAAACCATCAACGTGAGCGTGCGTGAACGTCAGCCAAAATCACTCATGCGCCCATCTCTAAAATGGACCACACTAAATGCTCCTTTTCATATAAAAACTCGTACGTGTCCCACCCGTGACAAACGTTATCCCACCCGTGACAGAGGAATCTCGTTTTTTTTTTTTTAATACAGCAATAATTTTTTTGTAGTTTTTGCTTTGCATGAATTCGTGGTTCTTTGCTTTATTATAAGACATCAGGTTCACACAGAAAAGTGAAAAAATTAGCAGATATATCTTCTCCAAAAAACAAATTCTTTTTTTCCCCCACATGTGAGAGAAGAAATAAATTTTTTCTATATAAAAGTAAGCTGAAATTTTTTTCGTATTTTGTAATAACTGATATAATAGTCAAATAGGTGTAGTTTTATCAAAATGTAGAATTGTTGAGTACTTTATAATTGAATTTAAACATGAAAGACCATATTTGCTGTACAAATGTCCCACCCGTGACGTTAGAATCGCCCATATGTATATGCACGTTTACATGCAAGTAGGCTAATTCCATGATTCATGATAGTGGCATTAGAGTTTTGACACTGCCTAACGAAAGGTTTCACACACACAGCGTATTGCAACTAAGGATGTTTCGAATGTCATATATTTCACATTCGCGAATTCGAATGCGAATGCGAATTTCAAGTGAGAATGCGAATGTTAGGAATAAAAAGCTATAATCACCCTAGTCATCGTTTTCATTACTTTAAAATTTTGTAAATTTCTAAAACATTGAACGAGTGCTTAACCTACATATACAGTGTTTTAAGGGGCATATTATATCTCAAAAAAGTAATTTCACTGCCTTTTCTCCCACAAGGCGATTTCTTCGAAGCTTGTATATAAGGCTTGCTGCACTGAACAATAGCTTACTTGGAACGCTGGCCGGTGGACAGGGTTGTCGTTTTGATCCATATACTTCAAATGTGATACGTGTTTGTGCAAATTTTTGAAAGATACTGTAGAGTTAATACTATTTACTATTGTACTTTGTTCATTTTTGTACTTTGTTATTTTTGAAATTATTGAATTAAGTTCTTTTTCAATTAATGTAAATCAAAAAGAAAATTTTTGATACTTCAGAATTTTGTTTTCTTTGAAACTTAAAATACAATAAATTTAAATTAAAATTTTGTGAAAATGAAATTCTTTTAACTACACCACAATTGGCGATCCTGCCAGGAGCAATATAAGAAGTTCATTGAAATCTATCATTTTTGCACCTTCCGTTGTGAATATCAATGCAATTATTTTTGTATAATCATCATTTCGAGTTCCTTGGAGACGCAAATAATTCAAGACTTAATTCATTTTTTCATCTAAACGCAATATGGCATTGATCAAACTAATATAAATGCAGCAGATTATCATTATATATCACGTCGGTCCTCCAGAAGTAGTCTCAGTTTAACCAAGATCTACAGCAACAACAGCGGCACAGTGAGCACAAATGCAGCATAAGTAACAACAAAAACTCACTTAAAATATCAGAGGCGTCAATATCATACGAACAGTCAATCAAACCATCAACTGAGTGTCAAGTTGTATGCGCGCCCACAGCGTCTATTCGTCAAGGCATTCATTTACAAAGATAACAGTAGTTCGGATATACGCATATAACTAATTACAACCGCGTCGCAACAAATTGGTCACAATTTCTCAGCTGCCATAAGGCAACAACTCAAACATTTAAAAAATTGCAAGTAAAATATATGAAATATAAGATATACATATATATATATATGTAGGGACCAACCCTAACACTTGTCGCAGTAGTAAGTGGCAACACCAAAAGCCGCAGTAGACGAACAGAGCTGTTTGACATTCGTTTGTACTAACTGAAACCAACTTCATTCATTCAACGTATTTTCTAGCGACGCTAGTAAAGTCAGAATTTTCCGTGTATTAAAGCAACTTATATTTGTTTAATTTCTAAGTTAATAAAGACATATAGAAGTAACGATTCTATAACTGGTGACCCCACTAAGAACATAATATGGTGAACGTAGGTGAAGATAGGTACGAAGACGCTATCACTTCTTTCCACATGGCACGGCTCTCCATCAAACCGCCACCGTTCTGGAAGCCTGATCCACGCTTGTGGTTCGCACAGGTGGAGGCGCAGTTTGTGCGAGCAGGTATTACGGCCGATGAGACGAAGTACTACACAATTGTAGCTGAAATTGATTCAGCAGTTCTCACTCACGCTACCGACATAATTTCATCACCACCTGTTAGTGGCAAGTACGACGCACTAAAGCAAAGACTGATTACTGAATTCGGCGAGTCGAACGAAAAAAGGCTCAAACGCTTATTTGAAGGCTGCGAATTGGGCGAGAAGAAACCCACTACTTTGCTTCGTAACATGAAAGACTTAGCAAGTCAGCGAGTCGATAAACACGTTTTGAAATCATTGTGGCTGCGACGTTTGCCTGTGCAAGTGCAGCAAATTTTATCAACGCTCGAGGGTGATATCGAAGCTTTGGCTAAGAAAGCCGATAATATCATGGAGATTTCAACGACAAATGGTAACATAGAGGTCGTCGGTGTACCCAGCGAGGATTCATTACCTGCTATTGCGGATTTGATAAGCAGGCTCGATCGCCTCGAACGTGGCAGCAATAACGGCAAGGTCAGGGAGGAACGGAACCGCAGCAATGCAGTTTCGGGTACAACGTCATCTACCAGTTCGCGCAGGACGACAACTCAACAAGCACACGACACTTGTTGGTATCACCGCACTTTTGGTGAAAATGCAACACGATGCCGGCAGCCATGTGCTTTCGGTCAGAAACGTTCGGAAAACTAATCAGTCCTCCGTTCAAAGCGGCTCCTGCGGAGGCTGATAATAACTGCAGCCGCCTTTATGTCCGAGATAGGACATCTTCACTAAAATTTCTTGTAGACACCGGTGCGGAGATATCAGTGGGACCCAAAAGTTGTAACGACAAGCGATCGAGGGCGACTATGAGGCTGGTAGCTGCAAACAACACGCAAATTAGTACCTACGGTACTAAGCGTATGGTGTTGGACCTAGGTTTGCGGAAACAATTTTCGTGGTTGTTTGTAATTGCTGACGTAGGGTACCCTATATTGGGTGCTGATTTTTTAAAACATTTCGAGATTTTGTTGGACATGAAGAGTAAGGCGATTATTGATAGAACAACGAGCGTACGATCGATTTGTCAAATCATGAAACTACCTTATAGCATCATCTCATTAAGAGGGGTAAGTTTATTTCAGCAGATATTAGCGCAATACCCCGCGCTCACCAAACATTTCACCCCGGGCGGACAGAACTTCGACAGCCGTTCGACATTTCATTGAGACGAGAGGGGCCCCTGTGGTACAAAAAGTGCGCCGACTCTCCCCCGAGAAGCTCGCACTTGCAAAAGAGGAATTCGAGTATTTATTAGAACGAGGAATTTGCCAACGCTCGAAGGGCCAATGGGCTAGTCCTTTGCATATGGTGCAGAAAGCGAATGGAAAGTGGCGGCCTTGCGGCGATTATAGCCGGTTGAATGCGAAGACCTTGCCAGACAATTATCCGGTCCGCCATATTCAAGATTTCGGAGGGGACTTGTATGGAAAAACTATTTTTTCTGTAATTGACTGTAAAAAGGCTTACCACCAAATCCCTGTACACCCAGCAGATGTTCCGAAAACCGCCATCCTCACCCCATTCGGCTTGTTGGAATTCAGGTATAAGACGTTCGGGCTTAGGAACGCAGCACAAACGTTCCAGCGTTTCATTGATGAAACAGTAATGGGATTGCCGTTCGCCTTCCCTTACCTCGATGATGTCCTCGTCGCCTCCACGTCACCGGAGGAGCACGCGACACATCTCCGTCAGCTTTTTGATCGCTACCGAGAAAAGGGCTTAATTATCAACAGTGAGAAATGTCAGCTCGGCCGGGAGGAGGTAGAGTTTCTGGGACATCTAGTCTCATGCAAAGGCATTAAACCGCTGCCTCAGAAAGTAAGGGGCATCATATCATTGAAGAAACCGAAGGAGGTTCATGAGCTGAGGAGATTTTTAGGGGCCGTCAACTTTTACAGACGTTTTTTACCGCACGCTACCGCCATCGAAGCGCCACTTCAGCGACTCATGGGCCCTTGCAAGAAACACGACAGGACAGTTATTGCCTGGACAGTAGAGGCGACGGAGGCTTTTGAAAATCTTAAGAGGCAATTGGCGGAGGCTGCATTGTTAGCTTTTCCGATGAAGGGCGCGACAATCGCTCTCATGACCGACGCTTCGGATATCGCTGTAGGTGCCGTTCTTCAGCAACGAGTGAACAATGTTTGGGTGCCGTTGGGTTTCTACTCCCAGAAGTTTACACCAACTGAGAAACGGTATAGCACATATGACCGAGAGTTACTTGCCATATATAAATC
>NW_023458557.1:6875373-6887439 GCF_013731165.1 Rhagoletis pomonella | reverse complement strand
GCCGATGACAACACGCCTGTAGATGAGCAGAGTTTCCTGCGGGATTTGCGACAGCATTTCGAAATGGCTAGGCCAACGCCAACTTCACAGCATGGAGAGCATGCCGTTTTCGTGCCAAAAGACCTGAGATTCTGCAGTCACGTGTTTTTACGTGATGACACTATCCGTAAGCCTTTGAAATCGCCGTACGAGGGGCCGTACCTAGTAGTTAACAGGTACCCCAAGACGTATACAATATTGATTGGATCAAGACAAGTGACGGTGTCCATTGATAGACTTAAGCCGGCTTACTTCCCCAGGGAAGAGTTAGCAGCGATACATCACCAACATACACAGTTAACCTGTTTACGTTTCTCCGGTGCTAAGTCTGGAAGGGGGTGGTGTAGGGACCAACCCTAACACTTGTCGCAGTAGTAAGTGGCAACACCAAAAGCCGCAGTAGACGAACAGAGCTGTTTGACATTCGTTTGTACTAACTGAAACCAACTAGAACTAGTAAAGTCAGAATTTTCCGTGTATTAAAGTAACTTATATTTGTTTAATTTCTAAGTTAATAAAGACATATAGAGGTAACGATTCTATATATATATATATGTTAAAATGAATTTAATAAATATCTTATATTTCATATATTTTACTTTAAATTTTTTAAATGTTTGAATTGTTGCCTAAATTTATATTTGACTGTGCTGTTCATTAAGCAGCATATTAACCATTTCAGATCTTTGATAATTGTTTTGACTATAATTTAGTACAATTTTAATATATTATTATTATATCATATAATTGAAATATTTTGTTAGTTGTAAACACCTCTTTTTAGAGATTTTTGTTTGAAATTATCATTATGTTCCGTTCACCACACCCAGACACACATACAACTACACGAACAAATAGTTTACACGATTCGCTTATTGATTTACAAAAAAACATACATCCGGAAGAACTTACAAATCCATACGCAACGTCTGACAATCGGATAGCCAAGTATCCCATCAAATTTAAAGTAGGTAAAACTGAATTCGATTTTTTAGTAAAAACAGGGATTTGTAGACCATCAAATTCATCCGTGGCATCTCCACTTCATTTAGTACCAAAGAAAGAAGTTAATGACTGGCGTCCTTGTGGTGATTTTAGAAGACTTAATACTGTGACTGTACCGGATCGTTATCCTTTGCCTCATATTCACGATTTTAATATGAATCTTAGGAATAAAAATATATTTTCAAAACTTTATTTAGTTAGAGCGTATCACCAAATTCCAATGGCAGAAGAAGACATTTTTAAAACGGCGATTACTACCCCTTTCGGTATGTTTGAGTTCACCCGAATGCCTTTCGGGCTGAAGAACTCAGCGCAAACGTTTCAGAGATTCATCAACGAAGTAGTAGGTAAATTAGATTTTGTTTTCGCGTATATTGATGATCTGCTGGTTGCAAGTGAGAATGAAGAACAACATTTAAAGGATCTACGTGTACTTCTCGAACGTTTGTCTGAGTATGGTTTGAACGTCAAACCAAGCAAATGCATTTTTGGTGTTTTAAGTATAGATTTTTTAGGACATTGTTTATCTGAGGCAGGGATGCAGCCTTCTGTAAACAGAGTAGAAGCGAATTGCAATTTTGAACGACCGAAGTCAATAAAACAAGCGCAAAAGTTTATTGGTATGGTTAACTATTACCATAGATATATTTCAAAATTAGCTGAGTTTACTGGAGTTATATATGATCTAATTAATAAAACAAGTAAAAAGCGAGGCAAAATTTTGGTTTGGGATGACAAATCCATTAACGCTTTTGAATGCATTAAAGAGAAGTTTGCATCTAAGATTTTGCTAAATCATTTTATCAAAGATGCAAAATTGTCTTTAACGGTAGATGCATCCACTACGGAAATTGGTGGTGTCATACAGCAGCATTTCAATAATAAGTCTGAATCACTTGCGTTCTTTTCAAAGAAACTCTCTCCAGCAGAAATGAAATATAGTGCTTTTGACAGGGAACTTTTAGCAATTTATTTGAATATTAAACATTTTCGGTTTTTACTGACCACAAACCCTTGATTTTTGCTCTAAATTCCAAAACTGAGCGTAGTCTAAGGCAGACAAGACATCTTGAGTTTATTGCACAGTTTACTAGTGACATACAGTATATAAAAGGACAGGCAAACATTGTAGCTGACACGTTATCTCGTGCGTTTGAAGTAGATGAGATTAAAAATTCAGAACTTAATTTCAAAATTTTACAGAGTGAACAGCAACAGAACAGTGAACTTGATAAACTTATATCTGGACAAACGTTTCAAAATCTTAATTTAATTAAAATTCCTGTTCTAAATTTTAATATTTGGTGTGAAGTGTGAGGAGAAAGTCCTAGACCTTTCGTTCCAAATAATTTGCGCAGGACAGTGTTCGATATGTTACATGGAATTGCTCATCCTGGTACCAAGGCTACACGCCGATTAATGGTGAAGAAGTATTATTGGCCTTGTATGAACAAGGCTGTCTCTTGTTATTGTATTTGATACATAATTTCGCTGCTTGCTACCCATGCATGCTACCACTTTGCAATGGGGTGCTCTCATACTCTTCGAAATTTGGAACAGTATTTTTGCATTTCGTGCAATCCGTGCATCGTGCAAGACTTCGAGAATACCCCTATTGTTTTTAGAGTCTGGGCCTTCCTTTTTTTTGTGATGGGACGATTTTTGGTGGCTTTGGTGGATTTGATGAACACGAAGGTGAGTCTAACGATATATCTGTGAGCAGACGGGCTGCAGTTTCTGCCTTTGGTTTACTAACTCCAGCCATATAAGGCTGTGCTAATGGTAATCCTAGTTCTTTCAGAAATTTTCTTCTGTTTATGGTCTTTCTTGCCATGTTGGATCATGGTGAAATAAAAATAAGGTGATATCAGTAATCCAATATGGCGTCGCATTTGACAAAATTGGCCATCATATATTTAATTGTTGCTTACTAAATTGTTCTTCCTATTTGTGTTTCCGATAAGAAATATAGTGTAGGCAACACTGTTTCTCTGTTTTCTTTTTTTACTTTGACATTCGCCTGCGTTCTTTCAATAAATTGCGAGAAAATTTTCGGAAGTTTTATTTGCGTCGGTAAGTTATCTGTTTTATATTTTCGAAATTTTTTGTTAAAGTAATACTTTTTCCTTAACTAGCCCCAATTAAATATTCCAGAGCATTTAAAAAGCGCCTTGCTGCTGTTCCTGCTGTAACGCACCACGTATTGGTTTGAAATTCAACATTGCGATTTGTAAGTGTGTACGTGCTTACAATTTATACATTTTCTGTTAACTGTTGCGTTTTTGCTCAACCAGCTCTACACTGTGCAGTTCTTGGTGCAACATATCACCATAGTGCTTGGTAATTCAACATCCCAACAGCAAGTTGGAAGGCTGTTCCCGCTGCATTGTGCCACCTTATTGCTAGGTGAGTCAACAACCAAGTTTGCTGCTCTTGGTGCATTGTACCGCCATATTGGTGTACGATTTAACATTGCGATTTGTAAGTATGTATGTTGTTAACAAAATTCATACATTTCTATAAAACTTTCACTTTATTCAACCAGCTCTACATTGTGCTGTTCCTGCTGCATTGTGCCACCTTATTGATAGGTGATTCACCAACCGAGTTGGAAGCCTGTTCCTGCTGCATTGTGCCACCTTATTGCTAGGTGAATCAACAACCAAGCTTGTTGCTCTTGCTGCATTGTACCACCGTATTGGTGTATGATTTAACATTGCGATTTTTAAGTACGTATGTTGTGAACAAAATTCATACATTTCTATAAAACTTTGACTTTATTCAACCAGCTTTACATTGTGCTGTTCCTGCTGCATTTTGCCACCTTATTGCTAGGTGATTCACCAACCGAGTTGGAAGCCTGTTCCTGCTGCATTGTGCCTTATTGCTAGGTGAGGAGTCAACAACCATGTTTGTTGGTCTTGGTGCATTGTACCGCCGTATTAGTGTACGATTTAACATTGCGATTTGTAAGTATGTATGTTGTTAACAAAATTCATACATTTCTATAAAACTTTCACTTTGTTCAACCAGCTGTACATTGTGCTGTTCCTGCTGAGGTTAGGTTAGGTTGTCGCGGTCGTCTATAAGACACACTTAGGCTCAGGGCCCATTGTGATGCCGCATGTTGCGTCAGCAACTCCCAATCCCTCCTAAAACCATTTTGAACTTTGAACGAATTTTAGAAGATCCCTGTGTTTTGACGCATCTAAGGTCCTCCGAGTTGTCGAAGAATTGCCTACCGAAAGTGGAGAGTCTTCGTCTAGATAGAGCAGGGCATTGGCACAACAAGTGCAGAATCGTTTCCTCCTCCTCTTCATATTGACAACTTCTACAGAAGTCATGTAAATGTAGGCCAAGTCGATAGGCGTGCTTGCCAATTAGGCAGTGTCCTGTTATTACGGATACTAATAATCCAATATTGGACTTATTTAGACTCAGTAGTAGGCCAGTGCGTTTGGCGCTGAGCACCGGCGATAATTACGTGGCAGTTTTACAGGTGATTTCGTCCTGCCACCTTTCGCTCGCTACTTTAGTGAGCCTCTCGGAGATAAGTAGCTTACAAGTTTGCAAGGGTATTCCTATTTCGTCGTTTATATCCTCAAAAGGAAGTTTCGTGCCAAGTCGCCCCAGTTCGTCGGCCTTACAATTCCCCTCTATGCCGCAGTGTCCCGGAACCGATATTACCTTTGGGCGAAATGACTCAGCCATCTCGTTAAGAGATGTGCGACATTTCATGGCTACAATGGAGGTTGTCGACTGCTTCGTGAGGGACTTTATTGCCGCCTGGCTGTCAGTGAAGATATAGATATCAACTTGGGGTATCATGTCACACTTTACCAGCCCTGTCGATTGCCATCAGTTCAGCCTGAAAAATGCTACAGTGGTCCGGGAGACGAAAGCTGAGGGAGATTCCCAGGTGATGGGAGTATACACCTCCTCAAACCCTTCCATCTAGCTTTGAGCCATCTGTGTATACATGGATGGACTCTCCACTACTTACAACGTCATGCTTCCACTCTTCCCTTGAGGGTAGGAGGGTCGCGAATGCTGTAGCGGGTGTAGGTAACGGAAGTACAAAGTCCACCAATCCGGGAAACCCCGGAAACTCCGTTAATATTCTACCGTGACCATAGCTGGTATTTGACCACTTAGTTAGAATGTTCATTCGAATTGCCGCGCCACTTGCGACTTGTTTGGCATGTAGGTCCACCGGAAGAATATTCAGTAGGGCATACAGTGCCTTGGATGGTGTTGTTCTCATCGCACCAGTTATGAGTGTTGACGCAAGCCTTTGAACCTTGTCCATTTTTTTGAAGTCTACCCCTTTCCCAAGGGTGTTCCACCATACCACTATACCGTGATAGAGAATTGGCCTAACTACCGCCGTGTATAGCCAGTGTGTTATTTTGGGTTCCATCCCCAATTTTTTCGCTATTGCTCTGCTGCAAGAATATAGTGCCACTGTTGCTTTGCGCACTCTATCTGCAACGGTGGGCCCCCAGTTTAGTTTCCTATCTACTATGAGACCTAGATATTTGGTCTCTTCCTTTATTGCGAGGGTGTTGCCTTCTAGAGTTATGTTCCCGAGATCTGGTATCTTGTGCTTCCTGGTGAACAGCACAAGGTCTGTTTTTTTCAGGATTCACTCCCAGTCCTCGCCTGTTACACCACAGTCTTCAAGTTCCCGAAGAAGGCTGTCTACTGCTATGTTCCACAGGAGCGGTGATATTACTCCCCCCTGGGGTGTACCCCTGACGGGGAACCTTTTTATTACATATTCGCCTAATCCTGCGCTTATTTCTCGGCCGATGAGGTTAGTGAATTGCTTACGCCCAGATTTATCAGAGATAAGAAAATCGCTGCTGGAGATACATTGTTGAAAGCACCCTCGATGTCCAGGAAGGCCGGGAGGGTGTATTCTTTGTAATAAAGTGATCTTTCGATTGTGTGCACTAAAAAATGGAGTGCTGTTTCGACTAATCTCCCTTTGTTGTAGGCACGTTGGGCTGTCGAAAGTTTGCTGGCCACCTTGTCTCTAATTTGCCCATCTATTAGTCTCTCTAGAGATTTCAACAGGAAAGACGACAGACTAATTGGTCTGAAGTCTTTTGGTCTCGTGTGTGTAGTTTTTTCTGCCTTGGGAATGAAAACTACTCTTACCTCCTCCCATTTGTGGGGTATATAATTTTGTCGTAACACTGCTTCAAAGACTGGTACGAGTATGGGTGCAATCATTCCTGCTGTATGCTGTAGGTCAGCGGGAATAAGGCCGTCTGGTCCCGGAGATTTAAATGGTTGGAAGCTGCTAATAGCACGCTTTATGTTCTCCTCGGCAATGATATTCGCTGGAATGTCATCATGGTTGCCTATGATTCGAGTATTTGTGACTCTACTGTGGAGGCGACCCGGAAAGTGCGTCTGTACAAGAAGCTCTAGAGTTTCTTCGCTGCTAGTTGTCCAATCACCATCCTCCTTGATGAGATAGCTAATATTGCTGGGACTCGTAGATAGTATTTTGCGCAATCTGCTGGCCTCCGAAGCACCTTCTATCTTCTGACAGAAGTTCCACCATGAGGAGCGCTTAGCGTCTCTTATTGCATACTTAAATCGGCATTGCCAGTCTTTCAATTCACTCCAAGAGTTGGATCTCTTAGCTTCATTAAATTTTGATCTGCATTCCATTCTGAGGGTTGCAATTTCAGTGGACCACCATGGAGGTTTTGGTTTCCTAATTGTTGCCCTGATTGGGCAGGCTAATTTTGCTGCACGATGAAATGCTTTAGTTATATCGTCTACCACGTTATCAAGTTGATGTTCCGAGTTTAATTGATTTGTGAGGTGGGAAATATTATTAGAAAAGATTGTTTCAAACTTTTTCCAATTTATTTTTCTGCGGCTTAAGACCGCTTGTTGTTGTCTTACTGGTACGTATAGGTGATAAACGACGTACATGTGATCTGAAAAGGAGTTGTCTTTAGAGACTCTCCAGTCATTCAAAAGTTCTGCCCCCTGCTCATTGACACATGCAATGTCAAGGACCTCCCTTTAACAGACGTCACAAAGATAGGGGTATCACCTACGTAGCTAACCTGTAAGTTATTGCACATAATAAATTCGAATATCGACTCACCGCGTTCATTTGTATCTGAGCTGCCCCATATGTGATGATGGGCATTCCCGTCTGCTCCTATGACCATCGGAGTGCCGCGTCTAGAAGCATCCATTACCGCGCTCCTTAATGATTGTGGTGGAGGTAGTGTGTCTGCGTCGCGGGCCATGTATGTGGAAGCCAGCCAAATAGACCTTCCGCTTGATTCCACTGCTATGATGACATTGTCCGCATCGCTAAACTGTATCAAGAGAAATGCATTAATACACTTTTGTATCAATATGCACGACCTGGGTTTACCTTTGTCAGTTACATAGAACAGCTTATATATCCTTTCATATTGTGCCACCTTATTGTTAGGTGATTCACCAACCGAGTTGGAAGCCTGTTCCTGCTGCATTGTGCCACCTTATTGCTAGGTGAATCAACAACCAAGCTTGTTGCTCTTGCTGCATTGTACCACCGTATTGGTGTATGATTTAACATTGCGATTTTTAAGTATGTATGTATGTTGTGAACAAAATTCATACATATCTATAAAACTTTGACTTTATTCAACCAGCTGTACATTGTGCTTTTCCTGCTGCATTGTGCCACCTTATTGTTAGGTGATTCACCAACCGAGTTGGAAGCCTGTTCCTGCTGCATTGTGCCACCTTATTGCTAGGTGAGGAGTCAACAACCATGTTTGTTGCTCTTGGTGCATTGTACCGCCGTATTGGTGTATGGTTTAACATTGCGATTTGTAAGTATGTATGTTGTGAACAGAATTTTTACATTTCTATAAAACTTTGACTTTGTTCAACCGGCTCTACATTGTGCTATTCCTGGTGCATTGTGCCACCTTATTGTTAGGTGATTCAACAACCCAGTTTGTTGCTCTTGCTTCATTGTTCCACCCTATTGTAACCTGATTTCAACTTCTGTGCTGTGAACTTCTTTCGTGGTAAGATTTTACATAAAGTAGAACTTTTGTTAAAATGTAAACAGGTACACTTTCTGAGATTTTGTAGAATAAAGAATGAAACATACATAAAGTATATATTATTAAACGATACTGTATATAAATACTCAAAACAAACAAAAATTTTATTTCTCACGTAGATAGGATCGTTTTATTCCATGCATTATAAATTCGAACAACATGTGCATTTAATAAACATCTAAAACTAAAAAATATGCACATAAAACATTCAATAAAACTTGAAAATATCTAGCGATAAATGGTGTTTATCTCTTGTTCATCAAGTTTTCTTTCAGCTTTCAATTCTCGCCTGAAGCATTATTTCCTAGCCGATAAGAAGGAACTGAAAATGGATAAGCAGGGATCAACACATACAAAAACGTGTTTGATTCCAAAAGTTGTTTAGTCTTTTCCAAATTAAAAATAAATATTTTGAAAATAATAGACAAGATTTTCTTTTTATCGCATGACTCCCTAATGTCTAATAATTATTGTCTATGTTTTATTAATTAAATAATCTATATATATAAAATTAAGTGGCAAAACTTCCTGTTCGCATACTCCTCCTAGACGGCTTGCCCGATATCAAAGAAATTTTCAGGGGTGATTGGGGTCTGTGTGGAGGGTGCACATAAGAAATTTTATGTGTGTATCTTTGCACGTTTTGCAAAAACAAAAAAAAAATTAATTCTGTTTGGCTTTACGTGTTTTTTTCGGATTTCTATCATTCCTAGACGGCTTGCCCGATTTCAATGAAATTTTCAGGGGTGATTGCGGTCTGTGTGGAGGGTGCACATATAAAATTTCATGTGTGTATCTTTGCACGTTTTTCAAAAAAAAAAAAATAAAATTAATTCTGTTTGGCTTTACGTGTTTTTTCGGATTTCTATTATTCCTAGACGGCTTGCCCGATTTCAATGAAATTTTCAGGGGTGATTGGGGTCTGTGTGGAGGGTGCACATAAAATATTGAATCAATACACGTTTGAGGAAAGGGTGCGATAGTAGACTCCAGTTATAAGATTATAAATTAAATTTCCAAGAGAAAGTCGGTTCTTTACATATTTTCTAATTACCTTCGAAAATATATTAACTCAAAAAAAAAATAAACAATGCTTCATAGATCGATTTTTTTTAAATCTAACTTCATAAAGTTCTTTAAAAATATTTTGTAAATGAGGCCATAAGAGCTTAGGGGGAGAGTTACAACACAAAAATACATTTAAGGCGCAGCGAAGCACGCCGGGTAATTGCTAGTTATTATATAATTGCTGATTCATTGTCACTCCAGTACTACGATTTTAATAAAGAACTAAAAACGTAATAAGGGGTACCAAAAGATTCCCTTTTCTACCAACCTCAAATACATGACCGGAGTATGAGGGCCAACAAATAGTACAAAAACAGCTTCTGATGTCACCTTGTTTTTATATCACCATGATGTTGGATATACTTATATCTTTGAATACAAACAAGCCATTAAGTTCAAAAATGTCAATTATATTTGAAAATATTGCCATAGGCCACCTGCAAGTTTTCCTTTTACTACTATAACACGAAAGCATTTTGTCTACTGCGTCGACTACACCTAGACGAAATGATAAAATTATGCAAACTATTGATGGTAAATTTTATGTTAACAAATAAACTAAACATTCCTATAAAAATGTTTTTTTTTCCAAGCCAATAATTTTTACTAAAAAATTGTTCATTATAGCTTAAAATTATTCTAACCAATAGAGGTATGTTGTACGAAAACACAAAAATTGAAGAACACAGAAGTTGATATAAAACTATTCGTCGGTTTAAATAACCAACTTATTACTGCGCATTTTTCCCCCGAGGAGGAAGCATCGAAAGTCGAACCCCGTCAGTGTTAGACTTTAACCGCAAATAAACCTTCTACCGTTATGTACTGTTCCCCCCCTGGTACCACCGTCAAGGATGTCGTCGGGATAATAACACTGTGTGACTACTAAAGTTATAGATCTAATGAAGCACAAAAAATATGAATAATTAGAATTTTAATTACCCCTTCAAAATCTGGGCTTTCATAGGTTGACCCTTATAATTGCTCGTAACTTAATTTCTTTTAATCCGATCAAAGATATTTACAGTGCGTACAAGGTTACCGCAACTTTCAATACGTGCAACTCCCAGCCCTGTCAGAAGTACGGATTTTTTCCGTACGGTAAGTATTTGCAGGGTTAAAAATGGTTGTATGGATTCAACGTACGGATATTTAGCTCTGCGTCAAGATGTACGGATTTATGGAGTGCTTTTTTCATATTGTAAAAATTTGCCTGTTTTACACATATCTCATAGGTTTGGCTGACTACCAAAGCGTATCAATACAATGTTTGGAAACTGTTATACTGCGGTAAACTATTTGTATATGCAGAGTGGCGACACATTACAACCATATACATTGCACATTTTAAATATTCCATATAGCAATAAATTAGGATAGAAAAATGTAATCTTACCCTTCGACGTCGGCCATTGTTTACTTCGAAATGTCATCAAAGTACCAATTAGCTTAGCGATGCGCAGTTTGCTTTCTGTATACGCATCGATAAATTTTACGATACATTTTGGGACATGCCACAACGTCAAAAATTTCACATTTGCATTTAGGAATGCGTGACTTTGTATAGTGCTTTGCAATTGACGTTTTGGAGCTCAGCCTTTCTTATAGTTCCTGAACCCTAATTTTTGTTAATTAAAAATGCGTTATTTTCGTACTTGAGGGACTTATCTATAACAGCTTGACTATTTTTCACTCGATTTTAAAAATCAAACATCAGAAGAGGATTTATAGGGCTTTAAAATTATATATAACAATATATTGGTAGACTTCGATTATTGGGAGTGTTTGTCGCGTAAAATTAAAAAAAAACTCTAATTTATTTTTTCAACTTTAACCATCGCTTCGACAATTATACTGTTACTCGGTAGGGTCGACAACTTACCTGAAAAGTTTTGTTATATGTACGTATAATAAGAACACACTGCTTGTTAAGAATTTCTAGTCAGAAAAATAATTGTTGTTGTTGTTTGTGAAGCAAATAGGTTTAGCGGAAATATGTGTTGCTTAATTTGATATTATTAAAAGTACTATTCCTGTGTTCACCTAAGTACAAACGATTTTTTTTTTGCTCGCCAAACAAATTTAAGCGTACGGATTTTGTACGGTTTTTTCACCCACCACTTCTTGTCCGTGTCGTGTACAGATTTTAGACTCTAAACATCTGGCAGCCCTGGCAATTCCTTGATTGATGCAAGTCTTTAAAACAAAACATTGTAACCTTTATAAGTGCAACTTCAAAACAATTTAACCTCAATACCTACAAATTTCTTTGCTTCTGCTTGCCACACTTACCAGTATTGTGGAAAAACTAAAAACTTCAGTTAAAGTGATGTTTGATGAGTTTAGAACAAGGAATGAAACCGAAACCGTAACCGTTTAAAACAGTTTCGATTGTCAAAACCTGACCTGAGAAGGAACGAAACCGAAACCGTTTAAAGCACAGGTTTTAATCAGTTTCCAGAAATTTATAAAAATCAGAGCAGGATCTAGCAACCAAAACTCGGAGATTTTTTCGTAATATGGTCACAATGTAAATCTAAAAAAAAAAAAAAAATTTTCACTTGCTTCGCATTTGTGTTCCCAAATTACAAGAAGGGAGGATATTTTATTAAACAATGACCCGTTTTTTATTACTATGTTCATGGATCCGCGTTACAACATTACTTTATTTGCTGAAAAAGCTATTACGTTATTAATAAATCTTTTCTGCAGAATGACTGCAGAGGAAAATACCTTGGACATCACAATAATGGAAGCTGTGAACATAATCAAAATGAGACCAATTCTGAAGACGAGTCTGATGATTTTGAGTTAATGCTGTCTCAGTTAAAGAGTAAACAGACGGCAGCGTTGATCC
>NW_023458557.1:6872136-6875273 GCF_013731165.1 Rhagoletis pomonella | reverse complement strand
AAATTTCAAAGTCAAAAGTTATCAAAACAAATTCTGTGGAACTAAGATATTTTATTTTCTAATTTTTAGTCCACTTATAAAAGCGTTGTATATTAAAAATTTTTTTATTTAATTTTTTTTTATCTTTACTCTTGCTTTCATTTTGACTTATTTTGATAACAATAAATTTTTTTAAACCAAGGAAAGAAACCGATTCAAAATAACGTTCCGGTTTCGGTTTCAGTTTTGCAAAGTGTTTCGGTTTGGGTTTTGGTTTCGTTCCAGTTACGGTTTTGGAATAAAAAAATGAAAACAAGTTTGACAAGAAAAATTATTTATTATATTAACGTCACAACGTTAAGTAACATTGTAACATTGTAATAAGAATGAGTTGTTGCTGATAGGTATTTACCGTCTTTGGCCACTAAGAGAGGACGGATAATTTCAGAACTTTTCGGTCCACTAACAAAATCGGAATTACGATTCGCGTCTAAAAGCTTAAACAGACGGCAGCGTTGATCCGGACTAACTCGGACTAAATCCGGGTCAACTGCCGTTAATTCCTGAGTTGATCCGGATCAACCATATTACGAAAAAATCTCCGAGTACCAGCTGTTCCACTTGCAGCTTTTTAGTGGCAGCGTATGATGGTTCAAGTAGCTCCACGATATCTGTGATTTTTTCTTCATACTAGTCAACAAATATGTCATGCAAGTCAATTTTTGTGAATCGGCATAGTTATGCTACTGAAGAAAAAAAATTTTGGTTGCTAGATCCTGCATTGAGGTTGAGGTTAAATTGTTTTGAAGTTGCACTTATAAAGGTTACAATGTTTTGTTTTAAAGACTTGCATCAATCAAGGAATTTCCAGGGCTGCCAGATGTTTAGAGTCTAAAATCTGTACCCGGCACGGACAAGAAGTGGTGGGTGAAAAAACCGTTCAAAATCCGTACGCTTAAATTTGTTTGGCGAGCAAAAAAACAAAACGCTTGTACTTCGGTGAACACAGGAATAGTACTTTTAATAACATCAAATGAAGCAACTCATATTTCCGCTAATCCTATTTATTAATTGCTTCACAGACAACCTTATTATTTTTCTGACTAGAAATTTTTAACAAGCAGGGTGTTCTTATTATACGTACATATAACAAAACTTTTCAGGTAGGTTGTCGACCCTACCGAGTAACAGTATAATTTTCGAAGCGATGGCTAAAGTTGAAAAAATAAATTTAATTTTTTTTTTAATTTTACGCGACAAACACTCCCAATAATCGAAGTCTACCAATATATTGTTATATATAATTTTAAAGCCCTATAAATCCTATTCTGATGTTTGATTTTTAAAATCGGATGAAAAATAGTCAAGCTGTTATAGATAAGTCCCTCAAGTACGAAAATAACGCATTCTTTAATAAACAATAATTAGGGTTCAGGAACTATAAGAAAGGCTGAGCTCCAAAACGTCAGTTGCAAAGCAACTATACAAAGTCACGCATTCCTAAATGCAAATGTGAAATTTTTGACGATGTGGCATGTGTCAAAATGTATCATAAAAGTTATCGATGCGTATACAGAAAGCAAACTGCGCATCGCTAAGCTAATCGATACTTTGATGACATTTCGAAATAAACAATGGCCGACGTCGAAGGGTAAGATTACATTTTTCTATCCTAATTTATTGCTATATGGAATATTTAAAATGTGCAATATATATGGTTGCAATGCGTCGCAACTCTGCATATACAAACAGTTTGAATACCGCAGTATCCAAACATTGTATTGATACGTTTTGGAAGTCAGCCAAACCTATGAGATATGTGTAAAACAGGCAAATTTTTACAATATGAAAAAAGCACTCCAAAAATCCGTACATCTTGACGCAGAGCTACATAAATAGCCGTACGTTGAATCCGTACAACCATTTTTAACACTGCAAATACTTACCGTACGTAAAAATCCGTACTTCTGACAGGGTTGGGACCTGCACGTGTTGAAAGTTGCGGTTACCATGTACGTACTGTAAATATTTTTGATCGGACAAAACGAAATTACGAGCAATTATAAGGGTCAACCTATGAAAGCCCAGAGATTTAAGGGGTAATTATAACTTTAGTAATCACACAGTGTTATTATCCCGACGACAATCTTGACGGCGGTACCAGGGGGGGAACAGTACATAACGGTAGAAGGTTTATTTTCGGTTAAAGTCTAACACTGACGGGGTTAGACTTTCGATGCTTCCTCCTCGGGGGAAAAAATGCGCAGTAATAAGTTAGTTATTTAAACCGACGAATAGTTTTATATCAACTTCTGTGTACTTCTATTTTTGTGTTTTCGTACAACATACCTCTATTGGTTAGAATAATTTTAATTTTAACTTTGTGCGTCCCAGATGCTTTTGCTCAAGCGAGGATTGGACCAGACCTATCAGTAATGTATGTATTGTCTGGCAAAATATTCAGTTGGTTATTTTTATGTAACTTGCTGACTTTAGCTTTTACAAATTGGACAGCTATGGGAACATCGTACTTTCTCGCAAAACAAAACCATTTGAGGAAATCCTTCTTTGGCACTCACGCCGTTTTAAAGTTTGCCGTTTCCCAAGTCCGGCTTCTATATTTTACAACGCTTTTATCAACTTACAATGTGGTGTGTCCAGACCACAATTTATACTATAAATGTAACAAAGCTATTTATAGCAAATTCTAGATATCAACCTAGTCTAGATATCAACCTAGTCTGGATATCAACCTCGTTGTAGGCATCATATTAAAGAGATACAACTAGAAGACTATAGATGTCACCCCGCCAGTAGAAGTGAAATATTGCACTATTTACATACGCTACAGCGGAAATGGACGACACGCCATTTCTTTAAATGAAATTAACTGCTGCTATATGTATGTATGTATGTACATATGTATGTTTATACTAAACGTGAGCAAACAACATGTTGCTTGCATTGCCTTCTGTTCTCTTTTCACTGCAAGTTAAATTATTTTAATATCTATTGCAAAATTTTATACAGACAAGACTAAAAAGTAGAAAATAAATAAAACTTTTTACTTTTTTCGTTTTCAATCTCCCAAATGGTTTACAATGCCTTTTTCTAAAATTTCAAAGTCAAAAGTTATCAAAACAAATTCTGTGGAACTA
>NW_023458557.1:6869242-6872036 GCF_013731165.1 Rhagoletis pomonella | reverse complement strand
ATATGAAAAAAGCACTCCAAAAATCCGTACATCTTGACGCAGAGCTAAATATCCGTACGTTGAATCCGTACGACCATTTTTAACCCTGCAAATACTTACCGTACGAAAAAAATCCGTACTTCTGACAGGGCTGGGAATCGCACGTATTGAAAGTTGCGGTAACCGTGTACGCACTGTAAATATTTTTGATCGGACAAAATGAAATTAAGTTACGAGCAATTATAAGGGTCAACCTATGAAAGCCCAGAGTTTGAAGGGGTATTAAAATTCTAAGTATTCATATTTTTTGTGCTTCATTAAATCTATAACTTTAGTAGTCACACAGTGTTATTATCCCGACGACATCCTTGACGGTGGTACCAGGGGGGAAACCGTACATAACGGTAGAAGGTTTATTTTCGGTTAAAGTCTAACACTGATAACTTAGTTATTAAAACCGACGAATAGTTTTATATCAACTTCTGTGTACTTCTATTTTTGTGTTTTCGTACAACATACCTCTATTAGTTAGAATAATTTTAATTTTAATTTTGTGTGTCCCAGATGCTTTTGCTCAAGCGAGGATTGGACCAGACCTATCAGTAATGTATGTATTGTCTGGGAAAAGATTCAGTTGGTTATTTTTATGTAACTTGCTGACTTTAGCCTTTACAAATTGGGCAGCTATGGGAACATCGTACTTTCTCGCAAAACAAAACCATTTGAGTAAATCCTTTTTTGGTACTCACACCGTTTTAAAGTTTGCCGTTTCCCAAGTCCGGCTTCTATATTTTACAACGCTTTTATCAACTTGCAATGTAGTGTGTCCAGACCACAATTTATACTAGCCGTCATCGATTCGCCACTTCGCTGCTCGCTATGTTTGAGTTCCGGTCGCTTAACGAAAAATTTGCATGTGAAAGCAACAACAAAGTTAGCTGGCAAATATGGACGATAGCGAGTTTGGTTATACCTCATTAATTCGCCATCTTCTCGCCGGACTCAATGTTTCCAAGTTTTTCCGAGGATATTAGACGAGTTTTACTATTGTGAATAGTTGAAATGTGAACTGTCAAGCGGTACAAACGAAAAATTGTTATACAAATAACAATGGCAACGGAGGACAAATCGTAACTAATTGATTGTGGTATTTCTAAATATTTATTACTACAAACTAATAAAATTGTTTTGCAGAAAACGGAACGTGTGGACCGTAGTAGAAATCAAGGGATTGCTGAAATGCTACTTGGCAAGAAAGGAGGAGTTCCTACATGCGAGAAAAAAGCGAAATGCTTATGCCCACGTCTTGGAAGACATGGTGGTTTCACCGTAAGTTTGAAGTGTAATTTTGGATTGTACAAATCTAAACAAAAAAAAATTATCTAGGATCCATCGACGACCCCAGTAGCCTTAGAAGGAAAGATGCGCACTCTGTTGTCTGCATACAAGTGTGCAAAAGACAACGCAAGCAGAACCGGTGCCGCACCATGCATTGCTCCGAACATGGATGAGATGGAGGAGATTTTCGGATACAGTGCGCTGCTTTCCAATAACCACACGCTTAATGTGGGTCGTTGTCGAGCACAACCAGTTGGAACGCCACCACCACCTCAACAGGCAGATTCCCCACAACCAGCACTACCCTCACGTCCGATAGCATCATTTTCACAGCCCCCACTGCCCCACCGTCCAACAGCACAGCCATCAAGATCCCTGCTGCTAGCACCACCCCCAAGTCCAGCAGCATCAGCACACCCAGCAAGATCCCTACTCCTAGTACCGTCCCAACGTCCAGCAGTTTCACATACAGCATCAGCACTATCTGCGTACCCAACAACATCCCCACTTCTACGAGCATCTCAACACCCAACAACATCCCACCTTGCAGCAGCATCCCCATACACAGAACTATGTCCGCAACCAATATCCCCACAACCGGCTGTTTCGCCGTCCCCACCTACATCCCCACATCCTGAATCATCTCAACAACCACCATCCCAAGAAGCAGAATCGCCACAACCAGTAACATCAAAACGTCGCAGGAAAACAGCTCGAGAAAGATATTACGAGGAAAAACTTATATTAAAAGAAAGGAAGTTAGAGGAGAAGAAAAGATTCCACGATTCGGTAGTGAAAATGATGAGAGAAGTAGAAATGAAAAAAACTTGAACTACTTAAAAATTTAAACAAATGATTTTTTTTTTTGAGATTAATTTAATTATGCATTTTGATTTTTATTTACCTTAAGTATTTTTTCCAATGAATGTGATATTTTTCTTTTATTTAACTTAATAAAATGGATTTTTTATTAAATTTAAGACAGAAAATTTTGGGTACTTTTTCTTAAATCAAATTATGCTCCTGCAAATATTCGAACAATAAATCTCGTCTATTCCCATTTGCATGGTAATTGTCTTCAATAGGTTCATCTTGCAAATTGTATTCCGACATTTCGTTCTGAACAAATCCAATATTTAAATCATCAAATATTATACATATATTGTGTAGAATACACGCACTAACATTTATATTGAGAACAAAACATAAATTTGTTTGCTCAGTAAAATGTAGTAACCTTCTAAAGCGAGTTTTTAATAAGCCGAAAGCGTTTTCCACAACTATTCGAGTAGAAGAGTGTAATTTGTTGAAGTTTCTTTGCGATTCCCTCAAATTGCCGTAGTCCTTAAATGGAGGTACCAACCAACTTGTAGCGGGGTAAGCCGAATCACCCAAAATGAATGAGTCATTCGGAAATAAACTTTCAGGTTCAGACTGCGCTGTAGCAAAAAGATTTGACCTACGAAGAACTCTACTG
>NW_023458557.1:6867960-6869142 GCF_013731165.1 Rhagoletis pomonella | reverse complement strand
TGTGGAACTAAGAAATATTATTTTCTAATTTTTAGTCCATTTATAAACTCTTTACTCTTGCTTTCATTTTGACTAATTTTGATAACAATAGATTTTTTTAAACCAAGGAATGAAACAGATTCAAAATAACGTTCCGGTTTCGGTTTTGCAAAGTGTTTCGGTTTGAGTTTTGGTCTCGTTCCGGTTTCGGGTTTGAAATAAAAAAATGAAAACAAGTTTGACAAGAAAAATTATTTATTATATTAACGTCACAACGTTAAGTAACATTGTAACATTGTAATAAGAATGACTTGTTGCTGATAGGTATTCCATATACATGCACATATGAACAGGGAACGGATTTTATGGAAATTTCCTTTTTTTCTGCTAAAGAGATAGACTATATTCGATTAAGAATGTCCACGATTTAGCTTTCCCTGATTCCATATATACACATTTGATGTTGCCTTTTTTTGCCTTTTTTTAAGATATTTGCCTTTTTTTTGCCTTTTTTTGCCTTTTCTATCTTTAAAATATTTACAAATTTACAATTTTTTTTTTAAATTAAAATATATACACATTGCCCATGCGGCTGATTGAAGCGCAGAGACCTCTTGCCAAATCGGTGTTGGAAAAATTCAAAGCCGTTTTCTCAGCTAACGAAGGCTTGGAGACAATAAGGGGTGTGGATAAAATTGTAAAGGGCGAGGAAAACGCCCTTATTCCTGATAATATGAACGTTTCAAACGCTACATATTTAAATTGGGCGCCGCTTGTATCAACTTACGTCGAGCACACATTTAGTACATTCAAGTCTTTTCTTCGCGAAAATCGAATGAAAATGCTGCAGAAAACTTCAAAATGCATCTTGTGGTTCAATGTTACTACAACTATACAGATTAAAATTTTATGAGTTAGAAACTAGAAAGGATAAAATAGTCAAAGATTCTAAGTACAAATTTTTCATATAATGAAACTAGTTCATAGTTTTTCTCTTTTTACTTGTAATATAAATATTTCTAAAATAAATGTATTTTTTGATTGTTCTTTGTATTTTCTGTCTTTTTTAGTGCCTTATTTTTTTTTTTTTTGCAATACCTAGTGCGTTTTCCTGCCTTTTTCGCTATTTTGTTTTGCCTTTTTTGCAACACCTAGTGCCTTTTCCTGCCTTTTCCACTATTTTATTTTGCCTTTTACAGCCTA
>NW_023458557.1:6866079-6867860 GCF_013731165.1 Rhagoletis pomonella | reverse complement strand
AGCAAAAGTCATTATAAACCATTTATGAGATTGAAAACGAAAAAATTAAAAAGTTTTATTTATTTTCTACTTTTTAGTCTTGTCTGTACAAAATTTTGCAATAGATATTAAAATAATTTAACTTGCAGTGAAAAGAAAACAGAAGACAATGCAAAAAAAATGTTGTTTGCTCACGTTTAGTATACATACATACGTTTAGTATATGTACATACATACATATAACGGGTGATTTTTTTGAGGTTAGGATTTTCATGCATTAGTATTTGACAGATCACGTGGGATTTCAGACATGGTGTCAAAGAGAAAGATGCTCAGTATGCTTTGAAATTTCATCATGAATAGACTTACTAACGAGCAACGCTTGCAAATCATTGAATTTTATTACCAAAATCAGTGTTCGGTTCGAAATGTGTTTCGCGCTTTACGTCCGATTTATGGTCTACATAATCGACCAAGTGAGCAAACAATTAATGCGATTGTGACCAAGTTTCGCACTCAGTTTACTTTATTGGACATTAAACCAACCACACGAATGCGTACAGTGCGTACAGAAGAGAATATTGCGTCTGTTTCTGAGAGTGTTGCTGAAGACCGTGAAATGTCGATTCGTCGCCGTTCGCAGCAATTGGGTTTGTGTTATTCGACCACATGGAAGATTTTACGCAAAGATCTTGGTGTAAAACCGTATAAAATACAGCTCGTGCAAGAACTGAAGCCGAACGATCTGCCACAACGTCGAATTTTCAGTGAATGGGCCCTAGAAAAGTTGGCAGAAAATCCGCTTTTTTATCGACAAATTTTGTTCAGAGATGAGGCTCATTTCTGGTTGAATGGCTTCGTAAATAAGCAAAATTGCCGCATTTGGAGTGAAGAGCAACCAGAAGCCGTTCAAGAACTGCCCATGCATCCCGAAAAATGCACTGTTTGGTGTGGTTTGTACGCTGGTGGAATCATTGGACCGTATTTTTTCAAAGATGCTGTTGGACGCAACGTTACGGTGAATGGCGATCGCTATCGTTCGATGCTAACAAACTTTTTGTTGCCAAAAATGGAAGAACTGAACTTGGTTGACATGTGGTTTCAACAAGATGGCGCTACATGCCACACAGCTCGCGATTCTATGGCCATTTTGAGGGAAAACTTCGGAGAACAATTCATCTCAAGAAATGGACCGGTAAGTTGGCCACCAAGATCATGCGATTTGACGCCTTTAGACTATTTTTTTGTGGGGCTACGTCAAGTCTAAAGTCTACAGAAATAAGCCAGCAACTATTCCAGCTTTGGAAGACAACATTTCCGAAGAAATTCGGGCTATTCCGGCCGAAATGCTCGAAAAAGTTGCCCAAAATTGGACTTTCCGAATGGACCACCTAAGACGCAGCCGCGGTCAACATTTAAATGAAATTATCTTCAAAAAGTAAATGTCATGGACCAATCTAACGTTTCAAATAAAGAACCGATGAGATTTTGCAAATTTTATGCGTTTTTTTTAAAAAAAAAGTTATCAAGCTCTTAAAAAATCAGAAGCAGTTAATTTTAAAGAAATGGCGTGTCGTCCATTTCCGCTGTAACGTATGTAAATAGTGCATATATTTAAGCGCAATATTTAACTTCTTCTGGCGGGGTGACATCTAGAGTCTTCTAGTTGTATCTCTTTAATATGATGCCTACAACGACGTTGATATCCAGACTAGGTTGATATCTAGACTAGGTTGATATCTAGAATTTGCTATAAATAGCTTTGCTACATTTATAGTATAAATTGTGGTCTGGACACACAA
>NW_023458557.1:6865791-6865979 GCF_013731165.1 Rhagoletis pomonella | reverse complement strand
CATTGCAAGTTGATAAAAGCGTTGTAAAATACAGAAGCCGGACTTGGGCAACGGCAAACTTTAAAACGGTGTGAGAACCAAAAAAGGATTTACTCAAATGGTTTTGTTTTGCGAGAAAGTACAATGTTCCCATAGCTGTCCAATTTGTAAAAGCTAAAGTCAGCAGGTTACATAAAAATAACCAACTG
>NW_023458557.1:6864407-6865781 GCF_013731165.1 Rhagoletis pomonella | reverse complement strand
GTAAGCCAGTGCGATTTGCCAGCAGGTTGAAAGCGCAGAACAGAGGCTGTGGTATGTAACACTCGTTGAATAGTGCTCAAACGTTCGACTACACCTTTTCAAGTATATAATGAGAAAATACAAATTGATAATGAGAAATGAAAATTCATATTGAGAAAAAAAAATTGATAATGAGAAATGTAAACTCATATTGAGAAAGTACAAATTGATAATGAGAAATGTAAATTCATATTGAGTGTTTAGGCCGTCAAACTAAAGATTTCATTCTTTTGTGACCCGGCCTAGTGTTGGCGTATAGGCGTATGCACACACATATACATATGCACACCAATTATGATTAACTCGCGCCGTTAACTGACGTTTCCCGCCGGATAATAACCTATCGTTAAGTTTCCCCTTAATATCGGTTGTTGTCAATAAAAAGATTGCAGCGCGATATTAACAATTGCTTGTCATACCTACAAAGTCATCAAATTGACATTTCAAATTGGGACGCAATTATTGTGTATCTTTGCTCTACTAAATTGCCTGACAGTACTTTGGCTCTATCAGAGCAAACCATAGACCACACAGGCGCCTTACCAAAGTGGGAAGATATGGACAAGTTCCTATCTAACAGGTTTCAAACCCTGGAAACCCTGACAGGCTTAAAGGGTACAAAAGCGGTTAGAGCGCCAAAGCCGCAAAACGCCAAAAACCCTTCAGAAGCCCATACCAAAGACTTGGTGCATTCCCAGCAAGCGTGACCAAGTTCACTTGTAGAATGTGCCAAACGAATGAGCACAAACTACGCCGCTGTTCCAAATTTTTGAAGCTTACGCCTGATGAGAGGTTTAATTTCTTAAAGAGCAACAACAGTTGCCTGAATTGCCTGAGTGCTGCAAATACAGTGACAAGATGGACAAGCCTTTTTAATTGCAGCACATGCCACGCGCGTCATCACTCGCTTCTGCACATTCAGACAACTATGCCAAAGTCAACAGAGGCTCACACGCCGCCGGGACCTGCCAATAAAACAGCATCTTCCTCTCAACAGGCGCGAGCAAAGCGCAGCTTTAATAATAGAACACATAACAATAAAAGCAAAGACGTTAAGTCTTGTTATGCTAACACAAATTCAGATGTGCTCTTAGGAATATACGTCTCAATGGCACAGATTTTTCGGCTCGAGCACTTATTGATTCTGGTTCTGAGTGCTCGTTCATAACAGAACGACTCAAACGCAGAATCAACCTGCCAGCTAAAAGGATGCATGCCCAAGTCTCGGGTATTACGAATGCAACCTCTGCGCAGGTCAAAAAGGCATGCAGCATTAAAGTTCGATCCTCTGTTGATCCATTGTTCAGCCTGCATGCAACAGTGCTCGTCCTAACA
>NW_023458557.1:6863607-6864307 GCF_013731165.1 Rhagoletis pomonella | reverse complement strand
CTGTTGATCCATTGTTCAGCCTGCATGCAACAGTGCTCGTCCTAACAAGACTAACCGGAAATCTACCATCCTGTCATATCAGCGCTATAACTATGCAGGCATTTCCAGGTTTTGTTCTAGCTGATAAACGGTTCTACGTGAATGAAGAAGTAGACCTCGTACTTGGCGGAGACATTTATCCCCAAATTATTTTATGCGGCCTGAAGAAAAATGTACTCAGCACACTTCTCGCCCAAGAAACCGTGTTCGGTTGGATATTAACCGGTTGCAGAGAAGCACCCAATCCAACCAACAATATAGTTTCGTATCACAGTGAAGTTGCCCTGGACAAACAACTTACTGCATTCGGGGAACTCGAAGACATACCAAACAAGAAAAGCTTGAACGAAGCCGACAAATACTGTGATGAACTTTACCGGAAGACAACTCGTAGACGAGAAGACGGAAAATACGTAGTCTCGCTACCATTTAGGCAGGAATTTCCCGCAAACATCTGCCTAGGCCCTTCTCTTAAAAAAACATGCTCTCAGTTCTTCCGGAATGAGACACGGCTTGCAAAGGATACCGTCCTACATAAAGAGTATAATAGGGTACTAGCTGAATATGAATCACTAGGACACATGTCCAGAATAAATGATAGTATTTCAGCAAACTCTTCCGATAACTACTTTCTGCCTTTCTACCTCCAACAAAGTTCGAG
>NW_023458557.1:6852639-6863597 GCF_013731165.1 Rhagoletis pomonella | reverse complement strand
AAAAAACCGAACTTTTTTTCTGGCAACACATACATATATTTGATTGGAGATTTATTCTGTGAGTGCATTTATGATATACTTTCCTTTATGAAATCAAGAATTAACATACACATGTGGTTTCGCCTGTTTTTTTATAATATTCACCGCATTTGTGTGCATTTATAAGCTGCTCAACGTGGCTGTTCATTTCTCGGTTATTCTCGCATGTAAACGCTGATAGGACTCGACATTTTTTGCCAATGACACAGAGATGCCAAAGTGAGCGTACTTAGAGTCGCAGTAGCATGGCTTTAAATTTTAAATTCGTAATGAGGCTGGTTTTAGGTAAATATGGATTGAGAGTTGAATTGTTCCTATACACGGGCCGTTGTCGAGCAGTGAGTTTTGTATTGATGCGATGCCAGTTGTTGCCTGCGTAATGGTCCTTGTTATGTCTGGATCTCTTAAAAGCCAACGGTAGGGACGCTTACGCGGATTTTCCACACTATCTGCAAAGGCACGTACGCCCCACATCAAAGACCTCCATGTTGGTCTTAATTGCCGGAAAATAACACCAACTGAAAATATGCCAAGCAACAAATTGAGAAAAAATTACATTGAAACATATATATACTATTATTTTACGCATACTCACCTAACCTTACGATTACGCAACCGCCGCGTGCCAGAAATAGCCGTGGGTAACACAGTGCGGCGCCGCGCCATTGCGCTGATACCGAGAGCTGAGTTACTGTCGTCGATACCGATTGGCACAACTCAGTGACGCTATGACGCCAGCAACACCGGAACACTGACAACACCGGGCGGCGCAAAGAACACAGCGAAGTGTCACTTATAAAACGTGCAGCACAAGGCGAATTTTTACAAGGTGGTGTTGTTAAAATTACCCGCGGTCCTTCTGAATGTGAAAATGATGTGTTTGTTGTATTTTTGGGTTTTGAACTTGGGTATATTTGAGTTGGTTTTGCCCAACCGATACCACCTTGTATTAATTCAGCTTAGTTAAACACCGGAACACTGACAACACCAGGTGTCGCAAAGAACCAGCAAAGAACACCCGAAATAGAAGTGTCTCTTGTAAAATGTACAGCACAAGGCGAATTTATACAAGGTGGTGTTGCTAGAATTCGTCGCTGTCTTCTGTGAAAATGTGAAAATGATTGGTTTGTTGTCTTTTTGAGTTTTGAACTTGGGTATACTTGAGTTTTTTCTCAACCAATATAACTATAACCTTGTATTAAATCACTTTAGCGCAGCGTGCAGCAATAAAGGAAATGAGCTTTAACCTGAAGAGGCGCCATTGCGCCAACACACTGTGCTGATTCCGACAATGGCGCTGGAGGTAGTGTGTCAGCGCCAAAAACTTTGCGCCGTTACCCAGGCCTAGCCAGAAAAATATTGCAATTGAAAAGAATATGAATTCGCCGTGTAGGTATACAGATATCCATTGACTCCATTCTGATGTTCTTCGCAATGAAATATATTTCGCCTTGTATGTTTCCTTGCATGTTTTCCATTGAACGGTTTCTGACATTTGTACCAATGTACCTACATACATACATTCCACAAAGCGAACGTAGTAAGGTAGCTCGAATTAGTGAACCGTTTCGACATTCAGTTTCACTCGCTAGTTGTAATAAAATAAATACATTTATAACTACTTAAAGATGTATTGTCATAAGCAAATATCAATGCATTAATTTTTTTATAAGTCTATCACACATTTTGATCTAAATTTCATAAGCAAACATGATATTTATGTATTTTATAACCAAACGGTTCTGCAATTATACTTATGAATTCTGCTGCATATGAGCTACCCTGTTTTTAGCCGAGTATCGCCTACAGCGGCATCCAAATGTCTTTTGGGTGTCAGGCCAGTTGTAGGGTTGCGAGAATGGCTAAAAACTCTCCAAATGTCGATTAATACGTATTTCGACAGGTTCATTCAATGAAGTTTTGAATGGATAATGACGAAATTAGCAGTTCAAGTTATTCATAAAAATAATCCATTGTATGGTTTCCATAATAATCCATTGTATGGTTTCCACATTGGCACTACAAGGTCTAACTATTTAAAAGAAAAATTCACTCAAAACTAAATCGTGTGGTATAAATAATTTTTATCTTGTCATGCATCCCTGTATGATGGAATGCGTGGCATGTGGGCGATCCACTTGTCATTTTCATGGATCGCAACTCAGCCATTATACCCTATTCACATGCGGAAGTTTATGAAATACAATTAGTAACCACATAATGCCACATTCACACTTACAGAATCTTGCTTTTATCCCATGAACAAAAATTTGTCATTCCAAATGCATAGAGAATTTCCACCTAAAATACTCGCCACCCAGCAATATTTAAATAAATGGTTTTCGGTTCGAACAGATCGTAAAAATATACCCATTTATTGCAGCAACTATGACCTGCTTCACCCAATTGCGCAAAAAAGCGGCACAACACGCACATCGCTATCCTCAATCGTGTCGCTTATGCAACGGCAAACACCCGATAAGACTGTGTCCGGTCTACAGGGCAAAAAATCCTGAGGAGCGGCTTCGCGAAGCAATACTGCCTCAACTGCCTCGCAATAACTCATCGAGTGGAAAACTGCACTAGTGCGGAGAGAAACCGCCGGTGTCACGACAAGCATCACACCACCATTCATCTGGACCCCATCGATAGGAGACCCTGGAGTCAACAGGTGGACGCAGAAGAAGACGAATTTGACGTGATCTCCATCTATGTATCCGAATCCGGAACGGAAACTCGGTCTTTCCGTCCGGAACTGGAAACTGGAGACGGTATTGAATCCGGAGCGGAGACTAGGACTCTCTGCCCGAACAATGACAGGGGGGCGGAAACTCGGACTTTCCAACCTCCGCTTCATCACACGACGACAAGAGTGGCTGAATTGGAAACTAGGTCATTCCGATCACGCCAGCAGACGCGACGAACCCGCGGAGTGGAAACCGGGTCTTTCCGCCCACACCAGCTAACCCCGGGCCCAACTAAACATCGTGACCAGGGAGGAATAGTGGCACGATCTCGCCAACTCAGAGCACCGAACAACTTCCGAATGGGCCTTGCCGGCGCCGTGAGACAAACCGAGGTGCTACGACCTATGGTGTCGATTTCACCCACGGCAATCATCAAAGTCGAGGCAGGATGAAGACTTCACCTTGTTCGGGCACTGATAGATGCTTGTACACCATCCAGCGTAATATCGAGCGACCTTCCGAGGGAGCTGGGCTGAAAGGTAGCCCGGTGGGGGAGGGAAAGAGGCTGTCTACTGAGTATTCGAGGGAAGCACGGGGTAAATAAGCTGGTGGAAACCCATGCACACATAATAAAAAATTACCGACGAATATCACCGCCTAAAAATGTCGACCCGGCCATAGCTGCGACATATGCGCACATTCGGCTCGCCGACCCGAAATTCTTCAGGTCCTCTCCGATTCGGATCGTCCTCGGCGCGGATATCTACGCCGACATCATCATGCCCAGTATTCTGCCGACACCCTTTGGGCCTCTGTTGGCCCAAAGCACAATCTTTGGATACGTGCTTTCAGACGTCTGCCGCACGTATTGGAAAAATTACCAGCCACATTTTATTTACCTTTTTTATTGTACAAACATGAATTTCGAATTTTATTTATGTTTTTTTTGTAACAAAAGTGCATCTGAAAATATCCACGTATCTTTCACTTAATTCCTTTACCTCTCTTCCCCTCAATCAGCAGTATAGGTGGAAACGGCCATTGAAACGATACAGCGGCAATTGATGAACCTGGCTCATCGCAGTTATGTATATCCAGAATAATTTCACATAATTTTTTTTTAGTTTAATCACATGTACAGAGGTGAGCTGGTAGCTGCTGCATAAATGTTAGATGTTGCTTGCTGCAAGGGGGCCGGCATGTTTAGGCCGTCAACCTAAAGATTTTCATTCTTTTGTGACCCGCCCTAGTGTTGGCATATAGGCGTATGCACACACATATACACATGCACACCAATTATGATTAACTCGCGCCGTTAACTGACGTTTCCCGCCGGATAATAACCTATCGTTAAGTTTCCCCTTAATATCGGTTGTTGTCCGGCGGTCCAATTTAAAATCACGCAAATACTTAAGATCACTTCGGTTTAGAAGATCAACGCGAGCAGACCAGCAGCTACCAGGCCACTTTCACTTAGGTAACACCATTGTTATTTATACCAATATTTATTGAAATCTGACTCTGAATATTTTAAATTAAATAAATACTAAAAAACAAATATTTCGCTTTGGTTTTTATTGCCATTCATTATCACCTGTACCGGAGCGTTATTCCCGATACGCGCCCCCCGTGCAAGTTCATTGAGAATATATAATCTGATAATGAGAAATGTAAATTGATAATGAGAAAATACAAATTGATAATGAAAAATATAAATTCATATTGAGAAAATACAAATTGATAATGAGAAATGTAAATTCATATTGAGTATATGTATATAAATTGATAATGAGAAAACATAAATTCATAATGAGAAAATACGTACACTCAGGCTTATCGCTGGGTGTTAGCGAAGATACGGAAGCAAAACCAAGAGGTGTAAGCGACCGAAAAAGCTGGCTGAAGACAACATGATGACTATGTTATCGTGGCTTGAAGGTGACTGCAGTTTTACCCTTGGACAATTTAAAAGAAAAGTACAAAACCAGTTTAATGTAGAATTGAGCACCACAGCAGTGGCAAATTATCTCAAGGGCAATCTGTACAGTGGCAAAAAAGTCCATACGCAACCAATAACCATGAACTCGCAGGATAACAAATTGATACGAGCCGAAAGTGGTAAACAAATAGCATGGAAGGATGAAACAAATTTTAATTTATTTCGTCGAATGTCACGTTGCCGATAAAAAAAATTGGCCACCGCGCCACTCTACAGCTCCCTGCTTCCAGAGGGACAATCGTCCACTTTATTAATGCAATAACCACAGCTGAAGTGTTACACATAAAAAGGCAAACGGGGGCGCTCACACACAGCGGGGCCGTAAATACGTTGTCCAACTGTAATTTCGAGTTGTATATATTATAAATTTTTTTAGCAGTGTCCCTTGATGCTTGCTTTAATTCACCTAATATCACGACATTAGCTCGCAGACTCCAGAGTAATGTACTTGTAGCTCTTCAGTGATATAATTTTTTATGTTCTTATTATCAGTTTACATTTTCTCATTATCAATTTATATATTCTCATTATGAACCTACATTCCTCATTATGAATTTATATATTCTCAATATGAATTTATATTTCCCATTATCAATTTTTATTTTCTCATTATGATTTTATATTTCTCATTACCAACTTATATATTCTCGATATAAATTTACATTTCTCATTATAAAGTTGTACTTTCTCAATATGAATTTACGCTTCTCATTATCAATTTGGAATTTCTCAATATGAATTTACATTTTCTCATTATAAACTTGAAAAGGTGTAGTGGGATGAATGTTGAGTTGGAACCCACGCCAATCCGTACTTGTAACTTTGGAGTCGTCAGAGTGCAGAGATGAGCCCGAACCACACGCAGTTCGGCATCATGCTCTTGCTGTTGCTTATCATCGAGTTGTCGCATTGTCCGTAGTAAAAATTTTCGTCGTAGACGACGTCTGGCCCCTTCCATCAAAGGGATAAACTACTTCGGGCTTGTGGCGTTATGCCGCGACTGGCGCAATCGGCGGGATTCTCCTTAGTTCGTATATGATGCCAATGTGAAATACTGGAATGCTGCTGGATGTACGCAACCCGATTCGACACATACTGCATCAGATTGCTTGGTGACTTACGAATCCAAGAGAGAACTATTCTAGAGTCGCTCCAATACATACATTGGTCTTGGCTGAGCTGAAGAACTTCTCGAGCGCTCACCATCGTAGTAACCAGAAAGTGTGCAGCGCATAACTCCAACCTGGGAATGGTTATAGCTTTCAGTGGACTAACCTTTGTTCGCGCAGTCACCAGCCCTACTCGGACTGTCCCATCAGTTTCAATACTTCGAGCATAAATGACGGCTTCATATGCCCTTTCGCTGGCGTAGAAAAACCCATATAGCGTTGTATTGACAGACTTCGCCATTCCGATCCAACGAGGTATGCGGAGATCCGTGACGGCTGGTATAGCGCTTCGAAATTTAAGCCATTTCTTGCGGAGTTCGGGGGTGGTAGAGGTGTGTCCCAATCGATCTTAGCCGCCCATGTCAACTGCATCAATATCTTAGCTGTCATCGATACTGGCGCCAAGAGTCCCAGGGGGTGAAAGATTTTAGCCACTTCGCTCAACACCTGGCGTTTAGTAGGAACCGGGATGATTGCATCTAATCGTACTTGGAAAAAAAGCTCGTCTGTAATCGGAGCCCAGTGCAGGCCCCACACTTTCGCATCAGTGGCCCCTAAATTTAATCTGAACTTGACGACCCTAAGCCACATGTGAAAAGAACATCTGCCGCGCTCGAGTTCCACTTGCAAAGTCTAAACCGACCATGTTGCAATATCGTTGTGATGTCTCTAGCTAAGGTGGCAGCTTCCGATGGAGTATCCATGCTATCAAGAAGGTCATCCATATAGAAATTACGCAGAATACTATCTCGGGCCTTTGCCGCTCGAGCCTCATCAGGAAACGCTGATTGGTTTTCATTTACACACTGCTGCAAGACGCGTGCCGCGTTGAAAGGACTGCAAACCATACCGTAAGTTAACGTCGTTAACTGATACGCACCGAGAGGACCACTTGGGCTTTCCCGCCAGAAAATTTGCTGCCAACATCTATGTCTGGAATCAACTTCGATCTGCCGAAACATCTTCTCGATGTCAGCAGTGATAGCTATACGGAAACGACGGTACCGGAGAAGAATGGCGGCAAGTGGATCCTGGACGGGCGGTCCAACTAGCTGAGTATCGTTTAAGGAAACGCCATTGCTTGTCTTCGCAGAGGTGTTGAAAACTACCCGGAACTTCGACGTCACGGCATGGTGGGGTATATAATAAACTTGTAATGGGTCGCCTGGTTGCGGTGTTATCTTCTCCATGTGCCCGAGTGCCTCATAGTCGCGCATGAACTGAATATATTTGTTACGTAGCTCATCATCATTACTCAAGCGGCGATCAAGATTGAGCAATTGGTTAAATGCCTTGACATATGAATTGCCAAAAGCTGATGCATTCAGTGAAAATGGGATTTGTACTACGTATCGGCCGTCGCTTTTGCGCGATACCGTTTTACAAAAAATCTCTTCGCTAAGGTTGTCAACAGCTGGGGGTCGGCCAACCTCCTCCAGCTCCCAGAAACGTTGCAGTATCTCATCTAGTCGCTCCTCTTCCGCGACGCATTTCGGTAACGCGCGTAAAGTTGGAAGCGACGTACAGCGTGGGAACGCAGGTCCGCAAATGACCCACCCCAGACGGGTGGACAGGGCGCACGGCTATTTAGACCCGCCAGTGATTGTGTCCCCTAGGGGGAACATACCCCAAATATCCGCTCCAATGAGAACATCGATGCTCCCTGGAGTGTGAAACGTGGGATCGGCTAGTGGTATGTCTCTCAAATGTTGATAGTGGTTAATGTCTATTGGCGACGCAGGAATCTCTGAAGTTAATTGTGGTAGGATATGAGCTTCAAAGGTGCACTCAAACGTGGCACCGTGGTATGAGCGCATCACCAGCTCGCCTGGCCACGCGACGAAGTCACCCTCTGAGAGCCAATTCCTTCTATCGTAACCGTGTTCCGTCTTCTGTGGAGACTTAAGTGGTTGAAAAATCTTCTGTAATGAAGCTTACCTGTGAACCCATATCGCCCAATATACGGCAGGCTACTTCTTCCCCCACCTTGTCTAAAAGTGGAGCTCTAGCCGTGGCCAGAAGAACGATCCCCTCAGATTACGCCAGGAGAGACTGCATCACATCTATGCGAGGCAAAACCTGTGGCGTAATGGCGCCGATAGATGTTTCAAATGCGGGGGCTGGTCGCGTTGCCGCACTGGTGGTTGCAGGTAACTTCCCGATGCATGAAGAAGTCTTACAAAGCAAGGTGTTGTGTTTCTGTTTGCAGTTGTTGCAGGATATTGAGCTGCACTCTCTAGCCGAGTGGCTAGTTCCGAGACAATTATAGCATAAATATGCTTGCCGCACCAGGTTCAAACGTTGATCTACAGTCAGTGCTCGAAATTGTGGACATCTTGACAGGCGATGTGGTTCCGAGCACCGTGGACAGGCCAGCGACGATTTCATGGTTGCGTTCAGAGACTTCGGGGTAACTACATGTGATTGTGCCACACGACGCGCTGTTGACGGTCGGAGTGACACATTAGGGTCGCATCTCAGAGTATCCGCGTAAGTCTCGATCTCCTCTAGCATTTTCTGCAGATTAGGTAATGTTTCGGCGTGGTATAAAACCGTCCAGTGTGAGACAGCCGGAGTTGGTAGTTTGCGGGGGACTATGGGACAAACGATGGCATCCCATTGGTCAGTTGCCAGACCCTTTACGTTCAGGGCACGTAAAGTACTGCGCACCACATCGATAATGTTGTGAACGTTGTGCTGCGTTAGAACTGGATGTTCCGGCAAGTCAAATAGCCGATACACGTGCGACTCAACCAAGCGCCGAGGATTATCATATCGCCTTTTCAACTCGGCCCATAGCTGGCTGTAGGCCCCCGTGTATACTCCACCAACCATGGGTACTGCCTGAGCGTGAACACATTGCCTCAACCGACTGAGTTTATATCTGTCGTCAAGATCGGTGCGATTGTGCACCAATGATTCGAAAATGTCTTTAAACATCAACCAGTCTTCCGGTTGACCATCAAATGCTGGAATCTTGACCGGATCCAAACGATGCTCTGATTGGCACCGCACGGGCGCAGCATTCGACGGAGTGGTTACAGCAGCTCGCATGCGTTGCAGTTTGGTAACGATACTACCGTGAACCCTCTCCACTTGAGCAAGTAACTTGTCGTGTGCATCCAATTCATCTGGAGTCGCTTCGCCCACTAACGCCAGGTGATTTTCCAAAAAACGGTTCCAGATAGCGTGCTAATGGTGTAATCAATCTGCACCGTATCGGGAGCATATCCCTCAGCCTCGACTTCCACCTTAATTCTTAAAATGGAGCTCCTTGCCGCAGTTCTCAAATTAATCGCTGCCATTATTCCGACGAATACCCTTTAATGACTTGCAAAGTTAGCACTTGGTCGCAATTGTCAGTCCTCACAGGAGGCTCAAAAACTATATGCGAAAATGAAAAGGTCGTTTATGATAGGTTATACGCACCAAAGCGAATGAGAAACTTTATTTTATTGAAAGTGCCCTTTATAGCAGCCGCCGAATGTTTTCCAAACGGTATAGTGGCGTGATTTCCTAGCGTTATGTATTTGTAAAACAATTGTATGTATGTAAGATGTACAAAGGAGAGTATGAAAATTAAACGTCAAATGCTTATGCTTAAGGGGACTGCTCATGGTACGACTTGTTAGGCCGACTTAATCTTGTACAATCAGTAATCGACGACTGTATCAACATGGAACGGAAAAGGGTGACATCAGGCGTTGTTGCAACCACTGGACATGAAGGAAGCGTACTTTATAGCATTCGACACAATGGATCCTTCAAAACATTACAAAAAGACATTACAAACCAATCGCCACAGCCAGACATTCCCTTGACCGTACACGAATTGGCAAAAGCGCTTGTGGTAATCGTTCGTACAATGCAGCAATTGGACTTTGAGGAAGAGCTTCAGCACCTTAAAAAATAAAACGAAGTTCGCAAAAACAGTTCTTTCCGCAGCCAGTCACCGTTTCTGGACAATAATGGCATCATCCGAGTTGGGGGCCGTCTACAAGCATCAGAACTTGCATACGATACCAAACACCCTATGCTAATTCCACATAACAATTCACTCGCAAAATTATTAGTACAAATGATCCATAAAGGAAACCGTCATTGTGGCCCTCAAGCGCTCTTAGCATACACAAGGCAAAGATTTTGGCCTTTTAAGGGAAAATTGCTGGCATGATCAATTTTGCTAAACTGTGTAAGATGCACCAAAGCTAAGCCAAAACTAATAAGTCAAATTTTGGGGAACTTGCCTTCAACGAGAGTAACTCCGGCAAGACCATTCACCAACTCAGGCGTGGACTTCTGTGGGCCATTTTGGGTTCACTTCAAGATAAGGGGAAAGAAACCACAAAAGGCCTATGTAGCGGTATTTTGTTGTTTTGCACAAAGGCAGTACATTTGGAATTAGTCAGAGACTTAACGACGGATGCATTTATTGGTGCATTAAAACGATTTATAATCCGAAGAGGACATTGTCAAAATTTATATTGTGACAACGCAACCAATTTTGTAGGCGCGAAAAAACCACCTTTCTGAACTTACTGACGTTGTTTATGGAAATTCATCACGAGAATCAATAGTAAAGCGGTGCAGCGGAAAGGGAATAACATTTCATTTCATACCTCCTAGGACTCCACATTTTAGCGGTTTATGGGAAGCAGCGGTAAAATCAGCTAAGCATCTATAATAAGAAGCACCTCGACAGCGTCCTTAACGTATGAAGAATTGGACACGGTAATCATCGAGGTGGAAGGAATCCTAAATTCCAGACCAATCAGCACAATCCTAACGATCTAACAGCTTTAACTCCAGGCCACTTCCTCATAGGAGAACACCTTAATGCCCAAGTTGATCCAACGTGTAGGCCGCAGCAAACAAATTTATTAACAAGATGGAAACTTGTTTCTCACCTCAAACGCGAGTTTTGGAATCGGTGGTCCCGCGAATATTTATCTGACCTTCAGCTGTGAAATAAGTGGAAGACACAACACAACAACATCAACGTAGGTGACATGGTGATCATCAAAGAAGACAACACACCGTATATGAAGGAAACGACGGTGTAGT
>NW_023458557.1:6842966-6852629 GCF_013731165.1 Rhagoletis pomonella | reverse complement strand
CATCAAAGAAGACAACACACCGTATATGAAGGAAACGACGGTGTAGTGAGAGTGGCTGATGTAAAAACTGCCAGTGGCACTTGCAAGAGGCCTATTCATCGGCTTCCACCCTTGCCCAAGGAAACAAATGCTGCCACAGAACGACAATCAACCAACAAACTGCTTGAGGAAGATGAAATGTCATCAAGGAGGAATAATCTTTCCTTACCCCAAGGACTTGCTACACTTCTGATTACCCTACTCATCTGAAATTCAAAATAAGCGATTCGGATCAAGCCTTGGCATTCATTTTGAAGGAATAGGCTCACCAGCCATACCACCCATCGATTGGAAGCTAATAATCTACTATGACATGGAAGGATTTTTGGTAGAACTAGCAGCGCTGTCAAATGGCACAAGGGCCCTGCGCTATTTATGTCAAGAAATCACACAAAAAAGCTCATGTCTTTCTCTGGTAGCACATCTTGAACAGACTGAAAAAGAGTTGCAGCTAGACTACGCAATAGTAAAATCTAAACGGCCTAAAGGAGGTGGCACTGATGCAGCTGGAAATATCGCTCATTCTTTGTTTGGAGTACTGGACGCAGAATATGCAGAACAAATGTCCTAAACAATCACGTTAAGGAAAATGAACTACATCTTCTGCACCTGACCAGAAATCAAACATCCATTGTGGACTCAACCATCAACATTTTGAAGCAGGATCAAAAAGCGGTCAAGAGGAAGTTCGAAATCATTGATCAACAAGTCAGTCAAATATTCCAGAGGATCAGCAACAACACGAATGAGATATACCAAGAAAAATTGTTTCGAATCTTTTCCTCGTTATCCATTTAACTCACACTTATGGCAGCCGATTTGCAAAGAATGCAATCTGCAATATTAGCCGTTCTAATATATACTCATCACGGAAAAATAAGTCCTCTTCTGCTGACGCCCAGCCAATTGCAAGACGAAGTAAACAAAATTAAACTTCACTTATCAGCACCATTGGAACTGCCTGTAAACCAAGAAGATTTACTGCAGCTATACCAACTCATGACGGTTAAGGGAGGACTTACAGAAAAGCATGTTTTACTCAGCATCACATTGCCTCTGGTAGAGCATGATCGATACGACTTATTCAATCTGCTACCAATTCCTACTTGGACTAATGGGACTAGGATTGAAATAAGTCCGTGTGTTGCAGTTGTGGCAATAAACACAGCTCTCGGTCAATATTTCCACATTACGTCGGGGTCACCAGAATGTTCATAACAGTAGCGATTACGACAAGTTCAAACACTGTTGTTTGCTTGATTGCTTTCAAGTGATTTTTATTGAATTAATGATTACGTTTTTATACAAACTAAATGCTTACGTAGCTAAACAATAAGGCCATAAAAACTTTAGATCGTAAGCAAAATTATTGTAAACGCTTTATTCCCACGTTTTGGTTTACATAAGCATAATTAATGCAAATGCTTTATTCCCACGTTTTTGTTGACATAAGCATATTCCACATTTTGCGTCTACTTTCATTTGTGTGAATTAATCAACAATGTCTTATATGTAAATTGACATATGCCAAATTATTTGGCTATAAGAATACACTAAAAGGCATAAAGTGCAAGCTACGCATACAAGAATGCAAGCGAAAATTAATACCCTGTTGAGTAAAGCCAATGCAATATTAATATGTCGACTTTTCTTGTTAAATAACAGGAATAATTTTTCATTCCCTTTTGTCCCGCTGAAACCCTGCCTATCGAAATGAGCGTAGCAATGCTTTGCACAATATACAAATTTTTAAATTTTCGACGCAGATATTTCGAAAATGGTTCAACGAATCATAAATTAGAAAAGTTTGTGCAAAGTTTCAGATCTAGCACTTTAATGTGATGTATAATTTATCTCTGTTCGACTTGCAGATCGCTGGGAATAAGCGCCATGCTTCCGAAAAATGAATATATCGAGCCCTAACCGCCAAAATAACGTAACATTTTTTTCTAAATTTTCTTTTTGATGCAGAAATATTCCTAGAGCGTCTAGATACATTTCTGCATCAAAAAGAAAATTTTGAAAAAAAATGTCGCTCACGTTATTTTGGCGGTTAGGGCTCGATATGTTTCAAAATAATATATAGATATTACACATTTCTGTGTTATTAAAATAATAGCCATAAAAAATCACTGTGATTTAAAAATCGTAATCACAATTTTCACTGGTACTGGAAAATCGCTATTTCGCCCACCACTAGCTTCTAAAATACTGCCTAGCTTGGAAATATGTCACAGTTCAATTGTATGTTCAAAGATCTAATCAGTGTTAGCACTAATCGATTGATTTTTTAATCAATTAGTTTATTCGATATAATTCAATCCGATTACAGTTAACCATAAGTTATTTTAATCTGATTAAACAGTTCATCGTAATCGCGTATAAAAAAATTATTTTTAATCATTAACCCTTAATTTGACTAAGTGGGTTTTGGTGATTAATTAATTTATGCTGGAATTTTCCTTTGCACACAAGACCAGTTAATCTAAGGCTAAGTCGGTTTTCGTCATCAATAAAAGCAATTTGGTGGGCATTTTCATTAAGATCTATTCCAACAGACGTTTTGAAAACTAGGTTTTAAGTTCTCAGATTATGTATTACTAATAATAATAATATAATAGATTGGCGCTTACACATATGTTAGTGTTTGGTCGAACTTCTCCTCCGATTTTTGGCGTGCGCATTGATGTTGTCAAACAAAGAGGAGGGACCTACAGTTTTACGCCGACTCCGAACGGCGATTGTATTTTTATGAGAAGCTGTTTTTCATGGCAGAAATACTCTCGGAGATTTGCCATTGCCTGCCGAGGGGCGACCGCTGTTAAGAAAAAAAACATTTTTTTCTAAATTTTTTTGCGATGTTGCTTTGACCAGGGCTTGAACCCAGGCCCTGCGGAGAAGAAGCGCGCCCTGCTTACCACTACCCCACAGCGACTAATAACAATAATAATTATTTTTTTTATATATATTATGTGCTTTTTACAAGCGGGAAACACAAAATAATTACTATAACTTGTGTTTGGTTTCAAATTCGGACAAACTGGATCACATTGTCCGATTTTTTTGTTTAATTAGATTAACGATTAATGATTAAAATTAACTAATCGTAATGACAACCAGCGATTAACGATTAAAAAATTTATTCAAAAATCGTACAGGTGATTACGATTAATTAAGTTTAATCGTTAATCGCGATTAACATTTTAATCGTTAATCAGATTAACACTTTGCCAACACTGAATCTGATGCTATTGTGTTGTTTTTAGTAAGAGAATTCTCAATTATGAAAGCAAAAGCTTTATCTGCTGTAAGAGGGGTTGTAGTTTTTGAAGCCAACTTATCCTTTATCTTTGATTTATCTGAAGTATTTAACGTCTTATTTAACATAAATGCAGTGTCCTTTTCTCTTGACTTATTTGCTGAAATTGCAACAGCGTGAACGAAAAGTTAAGTACTGGGCTCTCTGTAAAATTTGTAGAAAATTTTCTTTTTAATTGTGATCCTCCTTCTTCGTATGTCAATGATGGCCGTCCACATTTTTGAGAGGTCTTTGCCTGATTGATTGAATTTGAAACACTATTTGAAAGCCAAATGGAATGCACACTTTGGAATCACTCTACAAGTCTATTGCACTTCGCTATATGTTTTTTTTTTACATGTCCGACAAAAATAGTCATTAGCTTCTTAACTTCAGATACTGTGCTCTCCGTTAAAACGTCGCCATTGAGCTTCTCGGACACCCAGCCGATCAGCGCAATGGTATTTCTATTATTTTCCAGCCAAACCGAAAATAAATTTTTTCGGCAAAACTGAACTTGCTCTGCAATTATACAGTCATTAAGAATTTGCGCAAATATGCGCAAGAAATAGTAATATCATATAAAACAGCATACATAAATACATAACTGAGCACCAAAAATTTGGTTCTTACGGCGACTTTTCACTAGTGTTTCTCTACAAAATAACACCACTATAACAAAAAGACTACATCACATAAAAGCTATCAACGGAGGCATTGAACTCATAAATATTTTCACAACACATAAATCTCCATACCTTTCACTATATTTTGCATTATTTACTTTTATTTTTTACAGCGTTTTTTAATTATTCAATCATTGTGCTTCCTACACACAAAAATCCTATGAAAATTTTCACAAAAATATCTGTTTTTGCGCGTTGTCAGATTAAAACGCTGTCCCAAAGGTTTTTTTTACAAGGTTTTTTTTGTGTTTTCAGCATGAATGGGGGCGCGGTGTCTGGAAAGAACAAAAGAGTCTGTCTGACATGTAGCTCAAAATTCGATGTGAGGCTATCTTCATAATGACCTTATGTGATAGAAAAGTCTCATCTAAAAATCCGTGCTGATCCTTTTCTGAAGACATCTTAAATGTTATTGTGGCTTATTAACATTTTATTTTTAAAATTTGTATTGAGCTTTGTACCACGATTGTTTACTAGGAAAAATTGAAAAAGCAACAAAGTCTTAGCGGCAGAAGTTATAGCAGGGAGCGTCTCATTACGCTGCATTACAAAATTCTGCAAAATGTTAAAAAATTCTGCTCGATCAAAATTCTGTATTTTTTTGATTCTGCTTTTTTTAATTCTTCTTTTTCAAAATTCTGCTTTTGAAAGTTCCGCATTTTGAAATTCTGTCTCACAAAATTCTGCTTTTCGCACTTTCGTCTTCAAAATTCTGCTTTTGTGGTAGATAAAATCTGAGAAAATTTGTCATATTTCCATTATCATAGATCCAGATGAAGGTCCATCTCAATGTTATGAACTTAAACCCCTATAGGAAATCCGCCTCCTGCATTGACGAAAACCACAAGATTTTAATTGATATTTTGTGTAAGCAATATAATGGCCTTAAAGTGGTGTACTTCAATACAAGAAGCCTTAGCGGTGACAAACTTGATTATATTAGGGATATTTTTGGGAAATCTGACGTTGATGTTATTTGCGTCTCGGAAACGTGGTTTAATCCGGACATCTCCGACTTCTACTACTGTATTCCAAACTTTAATCTTATCAGAGGCGATAGAACAAAAAGAAAAGGAGGAGGTGTTGCAATCTACTGCAGGTCTACCCTAAAATTTTGCGTTTTAGCAGAATCAAACAACTATGATACGGAATTTATTATTGCCGAAATTTCTGACAGTGTGACTAAAATATTAGTGTCCTGTGTGTATAACCCTCAGAGCTGTGTAATGATTGAATCAATTGAGTGTGCATTCTCATTTTTTTCGTTTCAAAAATGTGATTGTTTGATTTAAAAAATTTAACAACCACTCTTGAGATTGGTTACAAATTGTAAACACAAAATATGTAGTGTGTTATGGAATGGTTGACACCCATTCACATAGAGAATGTGAATGCAAAAAAAAAAGTCAATCATGTATGATTGGACGTTTATGGGAATGCAATCTGTCATTATCATTCAGTACTAATACTATTTGTTGTATCAGGGTTGAAATTTTTGTACTCAAAATGTGAAACCCGAAGATTACCATCTCCCTTAAAATAAGTAAACAAATGAATATTTGGTGCTAAAATATTTTTCTAAGTGTTTGGCCGAACTTCTGCTCAAACTTGAGGCATGAGTTCTGATTTTATAAGAAGAGTTTTCAAGGCAGAAATATACTCGAAGGATTGCCGTTGCGTGCCGAAGGACGACTGCTATTTATGATCTGACCAGGTATTTAACCATGGTCCTATGGAGTGGAAGTACACACATGTAATCACTCTGCTACAGCGGCCGCCGTAAGTACATGCTATACATATCGTCGTTTAAAGTACAAAACCGCGTATCAAGAAAATGCAAAACCGCGTAATTGCATAAATTATTTTCTAGAGGGTAGAATCACCCATATTTCAAAATGGTTCTCTTGTTTATAAAGCAAACGTATTTGTGGCTAGTATATTTCAGGACGAATGGATAAGAGCTTTTGTGAGCAAATCCAATTTTTGGCAGCAAATGTCAGTTACGCGGTTTTGCAGAATGACGATACGCGGTTTTGTACTTTAAACGACGATATATATGTACACATATTAGATTATTTATTCTCAAAATGCATGAAAACTATAGTATGCTTGCAAACAATTAATAACATTTTGTGATAAACAGTTTTACAAATGTATTTGCACTTCAAATTTGTATTTTAATAAAGTATTAATTAAATAAATTATTATTGTAAATTATTATTTTAATAAATAGATATAAACATATTTATACTTGGCAACTCTTGGACTTTTCTTCATTTGTAACAAATGACAGATGTAAACAAAATAAAAAAATAATTGTATTTTTACAAATTTAAAGCAAACGGGCGTTCTTTACAAAAAAATTTAGGTAGGGATCGAATTGCGCATATTTTTTTTACAATATCAAGTGCCCACAAGAAGTGTTAAACCATCAAATAGCTTAAAAAACGCTTTCAAAAATTCGAAACGAGAGTGAAATTGCAGGCAAAATTTGTGCGTGTGTAATTAATGTTTTACTTATTTGAAGAAATGTTGCCCGTTGTTATTAAAAATAAGCAAACCAAGACCCCCGCTTTCCACTGGTGGTTACATAATACTTGAATAGCTCCTTAATTAACATGTGTTTGTTTTGAGCACGCACGGCCAGTTAAACAGGCATGTCTGAATCGATTTTCTTCATCATTCTTAACAATTTGATGTGCATTTTTATTGTTATGTGTTGCAGACATTTTAGGAACTAAATAGGTTCTAAAATCTCTGTACACAAGCGCACTTATTTTTAACAGTTTCCAGTTTATGTAATATTAATCAAAACAGCTTTTATTTATTTTATGTATTATGTGATTTCTGGAAGCGTCGAATACAAAAAAGGGCTGTGACCGGGTTTATGTAATTTGAAATTGTACTGATGATTACTAATAATAATAGAAAGGCGCTTACCTATCGACACAACTAAAAATTTCATATATTTCAGCCAATTAAAGATTTTTTGTTTCGTAATTTAGCAATAATATGTCTTGGAACGTAATTATTGCGGATTATATGCAGTCATACTCTAAGCTTTCAAATTATGTATATTTCTAAACCTAAAATTTTGAATTGTGCCGTTATTGCAGAGGACCATCGACATATGTTAGTGTTTGGCCGAGCTACTCCTCCGATTGTGGCATGCGCCATGTTGTCGCACAAAGGGGAGGGACCTACAGTTTTACGCCGACTCCTGCCGGGGGCCGACCACTATTACAAAAAACATTTTCGTTTTTATGTTGGCCGGAACTGGGCTCGGACGCTCACCCTGCGTAATGGTAGTGCGCACTTCTAACCACTACACCACAGCGATCGCTTAATTAATTTTAACCATTAATCGCGATTAACCATTTATTCGTTAATTTTTAGTCATTCATAGAATAAAATTTTGTCGACAATACTCGCATAAGATAGTCCCAAATTTTCACAAAAGAGACAAGTGATTTTCTTCAAAACTTTTGAATGACGTCTTGACTGAACTTACTAATTCGGAATTTATACTATTACTTCTAGAGTAGGCTATTCATAAAGTCTGGGTAATGAAATAAAAATGTTTCTATTATATGTTCCATATACATTAGGAGAATTTTATTGTTTAATTATTTTTTGCACATAAACTTGTATCTTGAACTTCTTTTTCCAAAAAGTGAGGATGTCAAAATTTCAATAGATATCGGATGTACGGTAATTTTCCAAAGAGATCTCCTAATAGATAAGTTCATGAAAATTATTCCAAACGAAAACTTGAAATTGATAAAAAAAAATAATAACTAAATTTAACTAATTTATATTAGAGGTTTGAAGTTTATCCCACTGTAAGTATGAAATATTCAGCTATGTGTTTCCATTGTCACTTTTTCGTAGCCATATCAACAGCCTGACAATTAAGAAAATTGTGACGTTTCATGCTACCATACGCAATATCTTAAATCCTTCAAATTTTATTATTAACCTTTCGTTTGTTAGAAACATTTTCTTCTTAGATTCGAAACTTGATCAAGGAAAATTGCCTTTGTTTTTGACTAAGAGATGCTCAATAAGCTCAGAATTGTAGTTCTCATTTGCATACATAACAATCAATTATTAATTTTTGTTTCACACCAACTCCAATATTGAATAGTAAAATATATTTTAATCTTACCCAAATAAACAACGATTTAGTTCAATGGTCAATCACAGATAGAGATCATAGAGTATAGGGTGGTAATGTGTTAAAGTTTTAAAGTTTCTAAACGTAAAATGACGGCTAATACTTTTTAAGCGTTTTGTAATTTAACCAATACTCATTAACATCCGCTCAAGCAAGGAATTATTTACTTTTCAACATGCATTAGCAGAGTGCACTTCTCTTTTGTTTACAATTTGGTTGTCAAACACACTACATCGGATCTTTTGACACATTTACCAGAATTAACCACCAGGTAGCTTCTGACAAAGAGATGACCTTACTTACTCTCTTATTTGTCCTCTCAGTTGCCAGAAAACCAAGTACGATTTCCGGTAAAATCTGGAAATTCTGGTAAAAAATGGTAATTTCGGACTCATGCGGGTTCACAACTAAATAATATTGGGAATACTTTTGAGGTGTTTGAAGAGGGTTGCGACCTGTTTGAAACTAAATTTATTTATAATAATCATATTTTGGCCTTGACACTTTTGCTAAGTTTTGGCCGAGCTTCTCCTCCGATTTGTAGCGTGCGCCTTTGCTGTCACACAAATGGGAGGGACCTACAAACTTACGCCGACGCCGAACGGCGATACAATTTTTATGATGAGCTATTTTTTTATTAAAGACACTAAGATTTTTAAAATATTTTCACTAAAATTTTATCAACCTAAATGTAAAGCTTATGCGAAGTAGTTATCTAATTTAATGTAAATCTTAAACATTTTCAAGATAAAACATGAATGAAATTTAAAACGTAAATGTTAATACAACTGTTTTATATATAATCCCAAACATATGATATAAAATCCCCTCTACCAAAAAACTTAAATTGGGAGACGCCGGTTTGAATTTTTACAATTGAGCAATTGTCCAAAAATCTTCCTTTTTATCAGAAAGTTATTTACCAGGGTGTCTTTGAACTAATGATTGGTACTGAGTTAAAGAATGCACACACATAAAAGATTGCAGCCTTTTCAATACTCATTCAGTGTTAAACCTTTTTTTGATTGGGCATTGGTTTTTTTCAATCTTGCTATGAATATGTTGATGTGTGAATTCATAACTGCTTTGAGAGAATGGAAAATTCAAAAATTTTAAACCTCAATCCTAAGCGAAGAATAAGTAATGAAAACTGGATAGAAAAAAATTATTGATTTAAAATTGAAAATGATTTCACACTTACACAGCACTGACAACCCTCATAGATGTTACTTGTTAGATTCGTTTTTTTCTGAGCTATCTGTGTTTTTAATAGAGTATGAACGTTTTGTTGTATGTGGTGATTTCAATGTTAATCTGTTGTTAAACGACTCATATGCCAATAAGCTACTTGACCACGTGGCCGCAGCAGGCCTTGCTGTAGTCAACAAACTCGTACCAACAAGATACGCACAAAAATCGAATCCAAGTTTGTTGGACCTTGTTATCACGTCTAGTCTTGACCA
>NW_023458557.1:6823995-6832966 GCF_013731165.1 Rhagoletis pomonella | reverse complement strand
AAACAGCTGATTCCGTACGGAAGGTGCGATCAGTTTCGCTCTTTCCTTAAGCAAATGGCGTTTGGCGAAACTTGACGAAACTAGATGTTAAGCACATTATAGTTTCAGAATAGGATTTATGTGTATTCGCACGTTTGCATACCCTTGCTTATTCATATTATAGTTAGCCCTTAAGTCTCTGCCCATGCCTGATCATGAGTAACATCGATTCAAGGGCTACATCTCGTTTCAAAACATAAAAATAAAAAATATAGAAAATTGTATCATGGTCGGAGAGCAACAGTATCCACATAGTTGCAAGCTAAATTTCAAAGGCTACATTTGATTCGACTTGAAACAATTGTAAAAGTATTATATCGTCGATGTTTTTGCAAAACCGCTCATCGACCAGTTGCAAAACCGACTAAATCGCCGTTGTGGAAAGAATGAGATTTGGTAACCCTGAACTCCAGGCATCGATAATTATGCATAATAATAAAATTTTTTTTATTAAAACAACAGATTTGTAAATTAATAGCTAGAGAAAATACCACCTCTCAAAGCAATGCCTTCAAAGAAAACCCCGTTTTTTGCTCTCCTGTAAAATTTGAGTGCCATAAGATATGCGGTTTTGCAACTGGGTGATGGAAATTTTTGAAAAAACATCGACGATATGATTTAATAATGCAAGGAAATTATTGCCATTCTTTACCTTCAATTGCCAAAGTTTACGCGCTCACGAACAGGATCTTCAATTGGACAGAATAGCATCACCGTCGAATTTTCGAATTTTTTCAGAGATGTGGTTGGATAATGAGACTTTAGACATGCCTAATTTTGATATAGCAATTCAATTCAAAATACCAATGAGTAATCTACCATAACACACATCACGGTGCCCGTATTGAATCAACTGGTTCAAACTTCTAAGGGGAGAAAAATGTGCTTGTGAAAGCAGATTGGACCATGAGAGAACAGTTATATTTGTGGCAATTTATATTTCTCCAAATCAACCAGTAAATAAAATTATTGACTTCATCCACGAGATTTTAAAAAAATACACACCAGAAATATCGTGGATCATTAAAAAGACTACAATAAAATTCCTATGATTTTAATGGATATTTCAATGTGAAATATGCGTTGGATTCAGCCCTCCGTTTTAGTGCCTCGGCATCAAACTAAATTTAAAAATGTCCAGCAGATGCACGGAATCGACAACACGATCAAAAACAATCAATAATACTCTATTTCAAAGATATATTGATCACATCTCAATAAAAGCATTTATTTCATATTTTAGTTACCATATACCGCTCGTCTCTTTTGTAGAAATTTGAACATGAATTTTAATGATAAAATGAAAAATTGAAAATGAAAAATTATAAGAACTTATCAACTTCGTACCAATAATACAAAAAACAAACGCATTCGTCTCATTCCATCGTTGTTTAATTTTACGAAGGTTTCACTTCTACCGGGTGTGCACTGCACACATATGTATTTTTTTTTTTATCAAAAGTAATTTTGATTGCCTTCAATTTTGTTATTCTATTCCAAGGCGAATTTATATAAGGTGGTGTTGTTTAATCAGCTGTGTGTAGCGTTTGATTGTAAATTTTGCTAGTGAGTGAGTGAAAACGTGAGAGTGTTTGCATTTTCTGTAGCCCTTTTTCATTCGGAGAAGAATAGCTGAAATTTGACAATCACCAGCTAAAAGCAAAAACAAAATACAAGTAATTGTTGTATTTATTGAATCGATATCACCTTATATGAATTCGCCTTGTTCTATTCTATGCAAATAGAATAATTCGCTCGAACGTATGCCGTCGGAAAATCATGGAATTGTGAGTCGCACTGACAAAACGTAATTGTTAGTGAAGACTTCCGAAACCGCGACATCGTGTTTCTGAAATTCATCGTTCTAATGATATATTGTTCAATATCTAATTTTATTTCCACGAGGCAAAGATGGATATCATTTCAACATAAAAATTATAAATTCATCCAATAGTTAGTCTAACGGCAATTTGCAAATAAAAACTCGGATTCACGCCCCTCGACTAAATTATTTTTTACAGGCACAATAAATGCAAAGAAATTCAGCTCGATGAATTAAGGTTAAATTAGTGGTGACAAAACCATAACCATATGAAACAGCTATTCCAACCAACCTCATGGCCAACACTGTATTCGATTAGTGGTACCACACCATAACGCCATAGCCATAGAGACCAATTGAATTTTAGTTTTCCGCCATAACCATAATCAGCTGATATCTAACGTGCGAGTAAGAACGTTTTGCTAGACGTTAAAAAAAAAATATTTTTCACAGCCAACGTTTTGTTTACAAGGCTAGAATATGAAAAAAAAACAAGAATGTGTACCAAAGTTATTTGGCGCAAGAATATAAAGAAGATATAAAAGGTTAAATTAATTTTTTTTTAAATACTAACATCTTATGAACTGCATAGCCGATTAAAAAACTAATGATGTCAAAATAAAGACAATGAGTTTATGTTTCAGTTTGTGTACATATATTATATAATTTTTATATTTTTATTCCAAAAATACTAAAAACGAATAAAAATTTCGTATTTTTTATTAAAATAACGTTTTTAACAAAATTTTGTAATTAATGCACATTAAATTTATATTATTTAGAAAGTACAAGTTGGTACCTTTAATATTGCGCATCTGGCAACACCGACACTGTTTACTACGAAAAATCAGCTCTTTATGGTTATGATACTTATAATCGATGATATTTAATGTGGTTACGGTTATGGCTATGACGTTATGGTTTGTCACCATTAATTTAACCTTCGCTGTGCTTACAGACTTATGATACGAGAAGACGGGAAAATCACATATTAAAATCAGCAGAATGACAGCTTTGCCGTGATGGTATATACGAAAAGTGTCATACGCATAAATAAACCCATTTGTTATGATATACGTACGCAACTATTGCCGACAGGATTTGTTCATTACATTCTCATGTGGGCTGAGAGAACAGAGCTTTTGTTGACAGATAAAATATCTGTCGATCGCAACGATATCATGGACGAGTATTCAAACAGAAATTGAGATCGCTGATAGATTTAATTGTAAAAAATTACTTTTGCGGAGAAACACGTTGCTTTATGTACACGTTTAAGTGGCAAAAGCGTGGTTTAGCGCACGCTCACATTCTAATATGGCTTTCCATCAAATTAACACCAGAAGAGATATTGATTCCATTATTTCAGCGGAAATTCCTGATCAAAACGTCGATCCGCAGCTGTTTCAAGTTGTAACTACGAACGTGGTGCACGGTGGCGACGTGCAATAAGGCTATAGGAAATAACTCCATATGGCTTTATTTCACTTCACACTGGAAATAAAGCCATATTTTTGCGTATGGTCTCATTTCTCACTGTGAAAGTTAAATAATACCATTATGACGTTATTACACATTTGATAATTTTTTGTGTAAGGTTTACCTAGTATACAGCTGGTGTGCATATTAAAACTAACTCCGTCTAAGGTCCACATTGCAAAAAAAAAACTTCCAAAAATGTCGGTACCAATCGGCGCGCTTTTATACTAATATTAATAATTTGCAGGCGCAAGGTTAATATTATTAACCGTACAAAAGTTACTCACAAAAAACTTTTTTGGAAAATAAATTAATTAAAAAATTTATTCAACAGGCACACATTTTTTACAACAAAGTATTGTTTATTTTGCTATTAAAAACAAGTTAACTATGTTCCCGAACTGATATGAGAAAAAGCAAAAGGGGGTATAGTGCCGCCACTTTATTTATATTTCGTAATAATTCAGTTTTTCTTATATGGCGTCTGCAATGTTGAGTACTTTTCAGTTTTGCCATTAACAATTTTATACACACTTCAATTTTATATATCTTACCGATTTAAAAGAAAAACTCATAGATGTATACATATGTATATATGTATAATAATTATATCAACATCATCATATCATCTTATATATAAATAGGTAATCATGGTTCCTTTACACCCCTTTTACGGCTAAACTATACCTATCATTAGAAAGTAATTTTATAGTGATGTGCAGGCAATTTTTAAATTTTAAAATATTGCGCAACATAAAGCGAAACAATCAACTAAAAATTGACACAAATACCAATGTCGTACATGTACATTACGATGATCCAAAAATACATGTGAAAAAGTTAAGTCAGAACCTTTACGCTCTCACCCCTAGGATTGTTCTATACAGCAAAAAAATATACCCTTGTTCTTTTATTTTGAAATCAAAAAATATTTAGAAGTCGCCCAAAGCGCCTAAAGTTTTCCATGTATTTAATATGGAGAAAAAACAACTTTTCGTAGAAATTGTATAGAACTCTTAAATCTCAATATTTTTCTATTTTTCTAAAACCCTACTTATCTGCAGGACACACGTGGGCTGGAAAAGCCCGTTGTCATACCATTGGCCGAAGCCATTTGTTTCTTTCCCTTCCTTAGTAATTGAACCACCGAGTGCGTTTTATATAGTACAAAAAGTCGAGGACGTTCGCCGGGTTCAAATCGGCTAAACAATCTAGAAAGTGCTTGTTGAAGAATCGGTTGCGCATGTTGGCCAGGGCGAGACAATGACAGAGATAGTGTTCGACGGTCTCCACCTCTTCCCCGTCTCTGCAAGTGCGACAAAAATCGTTGGTGGGGTATCCTAGCCTTTTTCCGTGTGTACCCATCAGGCAGTGTCCGGTGATAACCCCGACTACTAATCTGACAGAGGAGCGGTCCAGCCGGGTAAGAGCTATGGATCGCTTTACATCAATCTTTGGCCAAATTTGCCTGGTAGTATGGCAGGTGGTTTCCACAGCCCACCTGAAATTTACTTCCCCGACAAGTTCCGTCTTTAGTCTGTGTTTGCAGGAGGTTAGAGGTATGCCCGCATTCTGAGCAGAATTGACTTCAGATAATTCCGTCCCTCTCCTTGCCAGCTCGTCGGCTAGGCAGTTGCCAGGAATGTCCCTATGTCCAGGGACCCACACAACAGTCAAGGAGCATTTTGATGCCAGCAGATTGAGAATCTTCCTGCATTCTATGGCTACTTTGGACGTTGTTCCGTTAGAATTGAGAGATTTGATAGCAGCCTGGCTGTCAGAATAGATAGAAATAGGCCGTCCTGGAGGAGCGGAGGTTATAACCCACCGTGCCGCCTCCATTATGGCGTTTAATTCTGCTTGAAAAACACTACAATGGTCCGGTATGCGAAAGCTGAGGTTTAGCGCGAGTTCGTCAGAGTAGATCCTGCTACCCACTCTTTCGTTAAGCTTGGAACCATCTGTATATATGGCCGTAGACCCTGGGTTCAGGTCTGTGGCCCCTTCCCATTCGTTCCTCTCTGGGATCCTTGTGGAGAATTTGTTGTCTAAGCAGAGTAGAGGAGTATGGTATAATCTATCTGTCGTAGATTATCCGGTAGAGTTTTAAGTATTTTTGCGTGTCCGAACCCCAGGTCTCTCCACGGCTGGATTGTATTTAACCTGACCGCACTGCAGCCGGCACGAAATTTTCCGTAGAGATCCACAGGTGGAAGATTTAACATTATTTCCCGAGATTTGGTAGGTATAGTGGATAGTGCTCACGTGACTAGCATGGCAGTCGTCCTCTGCACCCGTTCCACCTTGGCTCTGGACAAAGTGTTGCTTAGCGCACGCCACCATACGGTGACCCCGTAGAAAAGGATGGGTTTTATCACAGCTGTGTACATCCAGTGTACTATGTGTGGTTTTATTCCCCATTTTTTGCCTATTGCCGTCTTACTTGCATAAAGGGCGGTATTGGCCTTTCTGGAGCGGTCTTCAATGTTTCGCTTCCAGTCAAGTTTTTTGTCTAGAATAATTCCAAGGTATTTGACCTCCGTTGAGAGAGTAAGTGCCACTCCGTTTAGGGTAGGAGGTTTAAATAAGGGAGTTTTATACTTCCTTGTGAAAAGTACCATTTCTGTTTTGGTAGGATTGACGCTAAGTCCACATTCCTTGGACCAAATATTTACCAGACCCAGTGCGTTTTGCAATAACTCACTCAGAACCTGAAGATGTTTGCCCGTTGCCACGATTGCTATGTCATCAGCGTACGCTATGGCTTGACAACCGGTGCCCTTTAGGCTTAGAATTTCATTGTTAGATTCCAGAGCAGAGGGGAGAGAACGCCCCCTTGGGGGGTGCCTCTGGTCACATACTTTGTGATGGAACCATCCCCCAGTTCTGATAGAGTAGTTCTCTTCTCAAGAAGGGAGCCCAAAAAATCTACCAGACCCCGCTGCACTCCCGCCATGAGAAGGGAGTTAACAACAGACTTCGGGTAGACATTGTCGAAAGCACCCTCGATATCGAGAAAAATTCCGAGCGTGTATTCCTTTAAGGCCAATCCTTTCTCATACGATACGATTTCATGGAGTGCGGCATCCACGGATTTTCCTTTGGAATATGCATGTTGGTTCGGGGAGAGGTTGTAATTTTTTATATTCCGTCGAATATATTCGTCGATGAGCCTCTCTAGAGTTTTAAGGAAGAATGAAATGAGGTTTATAGGCCTGAAATCCTTCGGTATCACATGTGCGGCCTTGCCTCCTTTTGGTAAGAATACAGCTTAGGGTTAGGCAGGATGTAAAAATCTGAGAAAGCAGGGGGCACAGTATGTACTTAGCTTCCTGTAGTTGAGCGGGAAAAATTCCGTCAAGGCCCGGAGATTTGTAGATCTGGAAGGACATTAAAGCCCATTCCACCCTCTCCTCACTTACGACGTCCCTAACGGTATCACCCAGAAGCAAGTAGGTCCTAGGACCGGGCGAAAAGCCGTAGGTGTCGTCCGAGCAGCCCGGGAAGTGAGTGCTCATAAGGACCTCCAGCATTTCGTTACATGATGTCGTCCAGTCACCGTTAGGCTTCTGGATAGAGTTCATACTCGAAGAGGATTTCGAGAGAACTTTCCTCAGCCTGTTGGCTTCAGAGTTCTCTTCTATGTTATTGCAGAAGTTTTGCCAAGATTCGCGTTTCGCCCTCTTTATGGCCTTCTTGAAAACTTTGAGTTCGTCTTTGTATGGTTGCCAAAGACCTGTTTGCTTAGTGTAGTGATACACATTACTTGTTAAACACTTGTTCTTAAAAACCTTTGAATTATAAAAATATCTTGTTACATTTATTTATGTACGATCAATTTTGAGTTGAAAATTTTTATATTCATTCATTCGTTTTTTTGATCTCTTAAAATAAATACATAGAAGTTTATTGAAAATAAAATTAAATATTTCTATTTTAATATACCATAAAATTTGGCGATCCTGCCAGGAGTCCTGCATATGAAATTACGCCGCTGTGTTCAGTGATACCAAGAATACAACCAATTAGTGGTCGTTGCGGACTTCGCCATCCCAGCTCACAAACACAAATCAGTTGTGCTCTAGTGCGTTCCACGAAATCACCGGAGAAGCTTCACTCTACACACGCGTTGGTACACCATTTTTGAGCGTGTGCCATATTCTCAAAGGGAGCCACACTTGAGCGGCGTCTACAACAGTTCCTATCCACATTACATACTCTAGCCGCAGCAGCAGGGTGGTCAACGGGGCGAGCACGGTAAGGAGCAACATTTATTGCCACTACCACCACTCAAACCAGAACCAGCGCAGTAACTGCACTTGACTTCGCTGCTCAAAATAATTGCATAAACCGCAACTGCTACAGAAAGAGGAATATTCCAGCAGGTTATTTAGCAGCAACAGCAATCGCAACAAACACTACAGTTAGAACATCATCAGCAGCAGCAGCAGCAGCAACAACAACAACAAATTCATTCACAGCAGTAGCAACAACAACAACGGCGAGACATTCAGCATCCAAACCGTCATCAAGCAAAACATCTAAATAGATAAGTTTATGTTAACGTAGTTTAGTTGTGTTAAATTTTACACTCAGACAATTTTACTTTATTTTTAAATACAAAAAACAGTTAATTTTTGTAAATCTTCTTCCAATATGTTGCGTTCTCCTCAAGACAAAGGTGATGGGAATAGACTTGGTAGGTCTTTGATTGACATTGAAGATCCTTGTGAGGTGTCACAAGATAATATACGTAATCCGTATGACAGGTCTGAAATTTGTGCTACTTCGGTAAAATTACCACAATTTTGGTCTAACTGTCCTGAAGCATGGTTCGTGCATGCCGAGATGCAATTTGCTACAAAGGTAATTAGTAGGGATTCGACCAAGTACGAGTTCGTTATAACTGCCTTGCCTCAAGAAGTTATTGCGAATGTACTTGATGTTATACAAAATCCACCTCAGACTGAGACTTATGAAAATTTAAAAAAAGTTCTCATTGACCGACATTCTTTAAGCGAGCAGAGAAGACTTGATAAAATTTTGTCAGATACTGAGATAGGGGATCGCAGACCTTCCGAGTATTATAGGACCCTTGGTCAGTTAGCGGGTAGCACTATAGACCCGATTTTCTTAAAAAATATTTGGTTGCGGAAACTACCTAAAAGTTTGCGTGTTGCATTAACCAGCGCTAATTTAAATAATATTAATGATCTCTTGCAACTCGCAGATAAAATTTGGGAAATTACCAGTGGTAGTGAAATTTGTGCTGTTAAAAGTAAAGTACTTACTTCTTCAAATAATTTTGAAAAGGGAAAATTGTGGAAGATTTAGCGAAGGTTACGACGAAAATGTGTGAAAGTTTTAATCGTTTGCAGTTGGACATTAATGAGATTAAAACGCAAATATATGATAGACCATCACGATCACGAAGGAGGTATTTTAGTAATAATAAAAATTCCCAGTCACGTAGTAAGTCTCAATCTAAAAATTGGGTCTGTCGGTACCATTTCCGTTTTGGTAGTAAAGCACGTAAGTGTGAAGAACCGTGTGCCTTTAAAAGAAATAATTCTGACTCGACAAACTAGGACATGCTGTTGTTGCAGCGACTAACAATGGCAATTTGAAATT
>NW_023458557.1:6817416-6823985 GCF_013731165.1 Rhagoletis pomonella | reverse complement strand
AGTAAGCTTAAATTTTTAATAGCCAGTGGTGCCGAAATTTCAGTTCTTCCTTCCTCCAAATTCAAAATTCACAAACGATCTTCCGACATTATTTTAACTGCTGCAAATGGCAGTATGATTTCGACCTATGGAAAGAAATTATTAAATGTTAATTTGGGACTTCGTCGGGAATTTCCGTTTGTATTTCTTATTGCTGACATTTCTAAACCCATCATAGGGGCAGATTTTTTAGGGAAGTATGGACTCTTAACAGATATAAAAAATAAGAGGTTAATAGATCCCTTAACTAACTTGTCTGTCGACGCAATATCTGCGTTTTGTAATATCTCTTTGTCAAAAATATTTTCGGTTGAAAACCAATATACAAAGCTTATAAAGAATTTTCCTTCATTAATTTCTGAACCAGATTATAACAAAAAAGTTGAGCATTCGACAGTTCATCATATCATAACAAATGGAGTATTACCATTCTGTAGCCCGAGACGCTTAGATCCAATCAAATACAAAATAGCAAAGGCTGAATTCGATTTTTTACTGAAATCCGGGATATGTCGTCCATCTAAATCCCACGGAGCATCGCCACTGCACCTGGTACCTAAAAAAGACGCAACTGACTGGCGTCCTTGTGGCGACTACCGAAGAGTTAACTTGATACGATACCCGACCGATATCCGTTACCACACATTCACGATTTACATATTGAATTTCAAAATAAGAAAATATTTTCAAAAATAGATTTAGTTAGGGCGTACCACCAGATACCAGTTGCAGAGGAAGATATCCATAAGACCGCTATAACCACACCATTTGGAATGTTCGAATTCGTCAGGATGCCTTTTGGCTTACGAAATTCAGCACAAACATTTCAAAGATTCATAAATGAGGTGTTACACGATTTAGATTTTACTTTTGTTTATCTGGACGATATATTGATAGCTAGCAAAGACGAAGCAGAACATTTAAAGCATTTAAATATGCTATTCCAGCGTTTAGATAAGTACGGTTTGAATATTAAGCCATCTAAATGCATTTTCGGAGCAGAAAAGATCAGTTTCCTAGGGTATAACATATCATCCGAGGGTATACAACCATCAGAGGAAAAAGTCCGATCTATTCTTGATTTCGGTCAACCAATAACTATCAAACAAATGCAGAAGTTTGTAGGAATGGTGAACTTCTATCATAGGTATATACCAAAACTTGCCGCAATGCTTGACCCAATATATAGCATGATAACAAAAGCATCGAAGAGCAAAGATAAAGTGCTCCAATTGACTGATGAATCAGTATATGCATTTAAGCAAGTTAAAGAGAGTTTTGCTAGGAAAACACTGTTAACGCATTTCAACAGTAATGCAATTCTGTCTATTGCTGTAGATGCATCGAGTAGAGCTATTGGGGGTGTTCTACGACAGGAAGTTAAACATTCTAAGGAACCGCTTGCATTCTTTTCAAAGAAACTAAGCCCGTCTGAATGTAAATATAGTACTTTTGATAGAGAATTACTTGCTGTTTATTTAACTATTAAGCATTTCAGACATTGGTTAGAAGGTAGGTCTTTTGCAGTATATACAGATCACAAGCCGCTTACATTTGCTATGAACTCAAAAGCTGAGAGAAGCTCAAGGCAAACCAGACAGTTAGAATTCATATCTCAATTTACTAGTGATATTAAATACATAAAAGGAGATTTAAATTGTGTTGCAGACGCATTATCGAGGATTCCTGAAGTTACAGCATTAGAAGCTACTGACCTGAACTTAAGAAGATTATTTGATGAACAAAACAAAGATGAAGAAATTAAATTATTAGTATATGATAAAAATTGTAGGCATAGACTAAAGTTAATAGCAATACCCTCTTTAAATATTCAAATTTGGTGTGAAACGTCACTTAGTTCAACAAGGCCATATGTCCCGCAAATGTTACGAAAATTAGTTTTTGAGAAATTACATAATATAGCTCATGTAGGTGTTAAAGCAACACGTCGGTTGATCACAAGTAGATATTTTTGGCCAGGGATGAACAAAACTATAAATCAGTGGACAAAAGAATGTGTTAACTGTCAAAAATGTAAAACTTATAGACATACAAAATCTCAAGTTTCGAAAATACCAATTCCAAAAGGACGTTTTGAGCACATACATTTGGATATCGTTGGACCTCTTCCCTTATCACACGATTTTAAATTTATTTTAACTATTATCGATAGAAATTCCCGTTGGCCAGAAGCATATCCACTTCGAAATATTTCGGCGGAAAATGTTGCAGAAACTTTCTTCTACGAATTTGTTTCACGTTTTGGAGTTCCACTGACAATTACAACAGATCAGGGCACACAGTTTACTTCTCAGATTTTTACTGAACTAACAAAGCTTTTAAGAAGTCATAAGATTACAACCACTGCCTACCATCCGCAAGCTAACGGAATGGTCAAACGTTTTCACAGGCAACTAAAGGCATCAATTATGGCTAGTGGAAACGCAAGCAGATGGTATGAGGAGTTACCTATAGTATTATTGGGTTTGCGATCATCCTACAAAGAAGACATTCACGCTACAGCAGCGGAGATGTTATACGGCGAAAATTTAAGGCTTCCTTCGCAAATGGTAGTTCGGTCTGAAACAAAATTTGATTCATCAGATGTACTGAATAAATTAAAGCAAAATCTCAAAAATTATGAATCGAAAGTATGTCATCATAAAGATTCACTTGTTTATATTCCAAAAGATTTATATAATTGCAAATTTGTTTTAGTAAGAATTGATAGGAAAAGAACTGGTTTACAGGAACCATATGAAGGACCGTTCGAGGTTATAGAAAAGACACCGAAGTGGTTCAAAATTAATTATCACAATAAATTAGTAAATATTTCTATAGACAGAGTTAAGCCTGCATTTCTAGATGGAAGTAAACTTAGTTCATCCAGCAAGACGAAGCGAGTTACTTTTAATTTGTTAGATATGAAAGTTTTTGGAAGAGGGGAGTAGTGTAGTGATACACATTACTTGTTAAACACTTGTTCTTAAAATACTTTGAATTATGAAAATATCTTATTACATTTATTTATGTACGATCAATTTTGAGTTGAAAATTTTTATATTCATTCATTCCTTTTTTTGATCTCTTAAAATAAATACATAGAAGTTTATTGAAAATAAAATTAAATATTTCTATTTTAATATACCATAAAACTTAGCATGATTGAAAAGCCTCCTGCTGAAATCTCAGGATTCCAACACTGGGGTTTTTTTTTGGCCTTCGGGAGGGTGCTTGGGCAGGAGGCATTGAAAGCAGCATTACAGGCATTTGTCACAAAGTTCACTGCTTCATCAATTTTCGACGATGAGTCCAGCTCACAGAGAGAAATACCCTTTGTATTCGAGAGACTCGCTTCATCAGGTCTTAACGATAAGCAGGACTTATCGTGAGAAGCGTATCTACGTAGAGAGGCCGACAACGTATTCCTATACTTTGCCAAGTCGGTTCGCTTTCTGTTCCTGTATGCTGTTAAAGGAGCAGGATCAAAATTAAGATTGAAACTAATGTAGAGGTGGTCAGAAAAAGAGTGTTCCTTGGACACCTGCCAGTACCTTATCCGATCGGACAAACCGCGCGACACAAGGGTGATGTCCAGCATTGACACAAGGGTGATGTCTAACAGAGGTCACAAAGGTGGGATCGTTCCCACGGTTAAATACAGTAAGATTGTGTAAAAGAATAAAGTCTAGTAAACACTCACCCCGGGAGTGGTGTTATGTGAATTAGAGTCAGCCCCTATTATGACCGGGAGCTTTCTGCGATTTGCTTCCTTCACCGCTTCTTCCAGTCTATAGGGTGGAAAAGCATGGCTGTCGTGGGCCATGTAGGTTGATGCCAGCCAGATAACGCTCTCCTTCAGCTGTACGCTGATGCAGATAGTGTCCCCGTCGCTGTATTGGGAGAGTAAAAAATTAGAATATACTTTTTTAATTAGAATGCAAGCTCTAATCCTACCTATTACTGGAGCTGTTACCACCTGGTAGGCATCAGAGTTCAGTCCGCAAACCTTGTTTCTGACGATCCAAGGTTCTTGGTCTAGAATCAAGTCCTCAGCTTTATCGCTGAGCCGAAGAAGGAGCGCAGCCGAGGCTGCCTTGGAGTGGTGCAGATTAATTTGTAGGATCTGCACCATCCTCAGAATCGGTTATGTATATTGCTTCTAGCTCCCTCCGCTCGGCGGCGGCAATGACTGTGATGTCATTGTCCTCCTCCTCCGGTTCGGATATCACAAGCTGGTCCTCGTCCAGCGTTGCCCATCGACTGTAGACCGACCCTACCTAGGCAGATACTGAGCCTGTGTCGCTCCCAGTATCTGTCGCGGTATCGGATACACCCGTTGGTGGGTCCACAGGTTCACTCGTGGTGTTTCCTGTGTACCCCGCGCTGCCTGCCACCGATACCGACGCAGGGGCCACAGGTCCGCTCCAGGCGTTGCCTGTTTTGTTGGCCCCTTCGTCGGGAAGAATATCTGAGGGAGCGGGTCCGCTCCGTTTCCCATTTCCCCCTCTTGCTGATCCGTTCTCTGGTGGATTTTTACTGTGATTGAGTAAAGGCCGTAGCTTATTACCCAACCACAATCCTCGAGAACTGGGACAGAAGCATCGTTGATGACAACCCCAACAAAACGCTGCTTCCCCTTGGTCTCGCCAACTCGGACTATCCTCCAATCGCTGGTGGGCAGTCCTTCGTTACCCATGCGGATGAACTCGAGTATGTCCTCCGGTTTTGACGGCTCAGCTGGTACTCAGACCCAGGCTCGCGGCCTGTTAGGGATTTCATCCCTATGGACGGCAACTAAGTCTGCCCCGGACCACAGCTGTCCAACCGTGGAGATAGCTTCTGTGTAGAGCCGGACCGCGCGTTCATCGGCGCACGTTACCAGCTTAACTCGCCCTTGATTCCATCCGGCATCACGGACGACTGGTGCAGGGCCGGGGTTCTTCTGGAGTATCCCTTTATATACCCTGCATAAACCCATCAGGACGGACTTCCAGTTGTCCGTGGTAATGTGGCCGTCCGGATGCCCCTTGTCCAACACCGCCAGGCTGAGGTGCTCTTTGGCAGCCTCACTGAACTGCTTCGTGTTGGATACGGCCATCGACGGACGGTTAGATGGGGAGGCATCCCTATACCTCTTGGACTCGCTCGAGGTGTCCTCTTGAGATCGCTGTCTCTTGGAGGTAAGGTCCTTCCTTGGGTTTTCCCGAGTGGGTGGTTTATCCTTCCCGCCTTTCCCGGAGGATCGCTTGTCGCTGGCGGCGAAGAATCCCATGGCCCACTTAAGAGAGGGTTTTTGCTCCTCTGTCAGTTGATCATGCGGGATGATCCCCAGCCTTTTCATGCCCTTAGGGGCTGCCCTTCGGTCTCGCTGGGCCCTGACGGAGGGCGAAACTTTCGTTGCTGCTTTGGAGCAGCCGGGGCGCAGATCGAGGTCATTTGCTCTGGTCTTCGAGGATTTACCCGCGGGAGTGGTCCTCTGCTTGTCCGTGGAGGACTTTTGCTCGACCACTACACCTTGAGGTTTTAGTGTGCCCTGGATCGTCATGGGGGGGCCTGCCGCAGCTTTTCCGCCGGCTTCGTCTTTCCCTCATGGGGTATAGTACCACCGGCATCCCTGGAGGTTCGCTTTCCCTCTGGGGTTTGGCAATCCTTCCAGCTTCTGCGGGAGTCCGAAGCTGCTTCGGCCGTTCAGGCCCTCTCGGTTCCATCGATGCAGTTTCCGAGGTGGTTTGTGTTTTGGAATTTCCATCGCCGTGTCCAGCGGCGGCACTACCCGTGCAGGGTTCCGAGGCTTCTTTATTTACGTTCATCATACTGGTTCTTTGGCCACCTACTGAGCCTTTCGGAGGCCGGAAAATAAGGAAAGGGGAAAAACGGTCGACCACGGCAGAGCCCCATGCCGCAGCAAGTCCACCGTTACTCCCGGAGGCGGACAGGTATCCGGGAGGCGCCGTTAGAATACAGTCGGAAAGCCCCCTGACTGCAAAGCTTCCAATGGGCACGGTGACGCATGACACCCTGGATTAGGGGGAGAGGGTAGATTTGACTCCCTCCGGGTCTAGATCCATAGTGTTCTGTAGAAACAGGGTCACCTCTTGAAGGATGCATTTCGCGCACTATGGTCTTGATGTGGGAGTGGCTAGGCATACAGGGTCCCCTGTATGCTGTGTTACGCTTCCTCCACACCCTGCATTCCGCTCGACCCCTTTAGTATTAAAAAATAGCTAAATAAACAATTGGGTATAGTTACTGAAAGCCTCGTGAAGAGAACAAGAGTTTTCCGATTGAAAAATATTTATTTTCAGGAATTTTATACCATTTCTACGAAAAATTGTTTTTCTCATATAAAAATACACGGAAAACTTTGAGCCCTTTGAGCGACCTCTAAATATTTTTGGGGTATACTTTTTTCGATATAGAACAATCCTAGGGGGTGAGGGCATTACAATTCCGACTTTACTGTTTTTGGACCACCCTAATGTGCATGGTTGGGCCGGAAATTCCTCCTAAATAAATGTATGCCTTAA
>NW_023458557.1:6810003-6817316 GCF_013731165.1 Rhagoletis pomonella | reverse complement strand
TATGTACATATGTAACACATGCAGTGTTGCCGCATTGCAATTTTTTTTACCGAAATTGGTAATTTTTTTATTTATATATCATATTTATTAATTTTGTAACTTATTTTTTAACATGGTAACTTTTTCGATTCAGTCCTACATCTAACACAGGTCAAAAGAAGTTCAGGTTCCACATTAGGAAGTGGGCCGTAAGCGTTTCCTTTTACAGAAACACCAGGTCATCCTGAAAGTTTCGCAAGGCGAATAGTTCTTCGGCGTTTCTAGGTTACTATAATTGTGTGATCTACAACAAACTGCTTGATAGTGGCTATTGTTATATCTAATTAAATGTGGCAACACTGAACTCATGTAAGTAAAATATAGCCACCTAAAGTCTACACAACGTTGCTTATGCATTTGACAAACTTTTCGTTCATTTTCTGACAGTCAGTTACGGCACCTTATTCATATTATAGTTAGCCCTTAACACATACTCATTTTGTATGAACGTTTGATTGTGGTCGTGCCCGTGCCTGCTCATGATAATGCGAGTACAGTGGTGACAGGTAATAAGGTCAATGGAAATAAAGTCAATTGACTTTATTTCCCACCCTGGTGCGAAATAAAGTCAATTTACATTATTACCTTTTCAAAAGCGAAATAAAGTCAACAAAAATTTGGAAGTAAAGTCATTGACGCTATTTCCTCATTCAAATGGAAATAGCGGCAACAATGCTTAAAGTATGTCGATTCATAGAAAAAAATGTTGTTCTTACAATAAACATTGCTCCGTAAGTGTTGTTTTTTAATAGATGAAAAAGGTTATTGCCAAATCCTCAGTGTTGTGATAGTAATCCACACACAATCATAAACTACCACCATTTGATTTTATTGATAAAAAATTAAATTACGAATATGTAAGAACACGATGCGAAAAACTAAACGCCTGCGCACAGCTGGAATACAAGAAATATTTGAAGAAAGAGTGTAGAAATGATCCATAACTTGCAAATTATGTTTCGTTTCCACAAAAATAAAGCGAATACTATAAAATTGAAGAAACAGTCCATGTCCAAGACCCCGGAGGAACACTGAAAGAATTCTGTGTTTTAAATTAGCATATTTTGAACGAATTCAGAATGTCTAAGGTGGAAAAGAAATCAACTTTTCTATAAGGAAACAATTATGGAAAAAGAATTTTCTTACACTGTATTCATGTCTCCGCCTGCAATTGGTGACGACATAATTTAAACCCAGCTAAGGAGAATGACGACACTATTTATTAGATGGCACATTCAACGAGCCAATGTGCCAAAATGCGGGTATAAACAATTATTGATTATTTAATATCGGAACCGAGATCATAGAAGTTAATTGATTGGTTTTCACACACTTTTGGAACACAAGTTATATGCTTTTTTACTGCAGACAAGTTGTTGCTCCAAAACACAGCAGAAATCTTCCAATTAGGGCTGCCAACTATCCTTAGTTATGAGGTGCCATATTGAGGATAATAAAGTGCCAAAATGTGCCAAATAGAAAAATAAAAGTGCCAAAAAAGGTGTCATTCCTTTTAATCATTCACATTTAGCAATAAAATAAAGCTACATTTCCCAAACAAAAGTGCAATGATAAAATAAGATAAACCAGTTGAATAGCCTTTATAAATTAGAAAATTTTAGTTGAGAAAAAAAGTGCATGCAAAGGATTTCACAAAAATGTATTGAAATGTAATTTTTTACAAAAGTGCCATTTTGGCACTTTGTGCCAAATTGAAAAATTAAGCGCCATTTGAAGTAAAATAGGGGCAAATGGCACGGTTTGAGCCAAGTTGGCATCCCTGCTTCTAATAACTTACAAATATAAAAATGTGAAATATCGAGGGCTTGAATTCATTAATACCCTCTATCTGCAATTTGCACAAAAACTATTTTGTAATTTTAGAAACCATCTGGGACTTATTACCTGTCGTTATATAACGTAGCATTAATATCACTGATGACAGTTAAAGCTTAGGTGGATTTTTATATCAGAATCTCATCTTTGTGAAAAGTGTGCAGATAGAGGGTATTTTATTGAATATAAGCCCTCGATGTATAAAATATATAAAAATTGTATTTCAACGTATACAAAAAATAAATCTACCTGCGTTACAGCACGGCGGGAGACGGGGAAGGGGGGCCGGGGGGAAGGGCCGCGGCGTAGCGTGACGTGGTGTGCGCGCCGGTCGCACCAGGGTGGGAAATAAAGTCAATTGACCTTATTTCCGTTGATCTTATTACCTGTCACCACGTACAGTAGCTATTGAGCATATACGATCTCACCAAATGACCTACTTGGGACTTTTCAATCGTTATCGTACACGCTGTGATCAGAGGAATATTGTGCTTTTGTATTGATGCCGCTGCTTTTCTTCTGATTTGTTCTCTAGTTTTGGGAGAATCATCCATAAATGAGCACACAACACACAAACTTTTATCAGCTTATTGGGTACCTGCGAAAATCGTTGGACCACGGATGGAGGTAGAAACTCCATGGAGTAATCCCTTTAAGAAGTTTTGCGCTACTCTGATGTAATGCAGAGCTGGAGTATATGGCCCTAGGACATCGGAATGTTGATTGGATCTAGTGTTGTTGCGATACAAGTAGCTATGACTATAGTATAATCGATACTTCTTTAAATTTTTAGCATCGATACTTTTCTTCGATATTTTTAAAGAGTAAAGTAATAGAGTACTTGACGGTATCTGAACAAATCTAATTGGATCACTTTTTTCGTATACATTTTGGCTACTCCTTGACCCTTAAGGGCTAACTATAATATGAATAAGCTGCCGTAACTGACTGTCAGAAAATGAACGAAAAGTCTGTCAAATGCATAAGCAACGTAGTGTAGACTTTTAGGTGGCTATATTTTACTTACATGAGTTCAGTGTTGCCACATTTAATTAGATATAACAATAGCCACTATCAAGCAGTTTGTTGTAGATCACAATTATAGTAACCTAGAAACGCCGAAGAACTATTCGCCTTGCGAAACTTTCAGGATAACCAGGTGTTTCTGTAAAAGGAAACGCTTACGGCCCACTTCCTAATGTGGAACCAGAACTTCTTTTGACCTGTGTTACATGTAGGACTGAATCGAAAAAGTTACCATGTTGAAAAATAAGTTACAAAATTACCAAATATGATATATAAATAAAAAAATTACCAATTTCGGTAAAAAAATTGCAATGCGGCAACACTGCATGTGTTACATATGTACATACATACGTACGAGGACAAACAGCTGATTCCGTACGGAAGGTGCAATTAGTTTCGCTCTTTCCTTAAGCAAATGACGTTTGGCGAAACTTGACGAAACTAGATGTTAAGCACATTATAGTTTCAGAATAGGATTTATGTGTATTCGCACGTTTGCATACGCTTGCTTATTCATATTATAGTTAGCCCTTTAGGGGGGGTACTCTTTACGTGAGTGCATAGAGTAGTCGCATTTTTGCATTGTAGCTTAATGCACGTACAAACTTATACACATATGAGCGACCGGCAAAGCGACGATTAGTGATGGCACGATCAATCGAATGATCGCTTATAATCGGTTATTTTCATTGGGTTAGCGACAATCACACAATGATGTATGAATCAAAATTACGTAACAAAAATTTGGCACTCTAACCACTCAATAATATTAGCAACAATAAAAATGTCTCTACTCTACTTTTACTAGTTGGGTGACATTTTACATTCTCTTATTTTGCAAATTTTTTAAACCGAATACTGTATAACGGATTGTATACTACATCTTTTTACCTATTGCTTCCCTTCGTCTTTAGTTTTCATGATTGTTTGTGCACTGAATTGATAGCGCAAGTTTCCACAATTTAACAAGAAAGTCATCCTTAAATAAAATAGTCAGTTTTTATAACGTATATAAACGGTTTTTATTAATATTTGATTTTAATCGAAACGATCGATTAATCGGTTAATTTAATACGATTAATTGCAATTATTAATCGAATGCTTTCGGTTAATCAATTAATCGATTAATCGATTATTGAATGTTTTTGCTGTTGTTGTCACGTTTTTTGTTTGATAGAGTTTCAAATCACTCCGCCGCTAAATACGCTTTCACTTAAAAAAAAATGCACAAGTAAATTGAACATTTGTTCAGTAAAATGATTAAAAAATGTAACACTTAATTGCACTATTACCTTCTGTCTGCAGATCCCTCACCACTTTTTAAAAATACAATGCAGAAAGCAAAATATTAGCTTAAGACCGTAATGATCTTTCTAGAGAGCGGAGACTTATTTATAAGCAGAGTTAGAATATTCTATGTCTTTTCAACGGTGAACGTTCGCTGTGGAAGTTAGAAAAGCGAGAGGGGCTGGAGAATGTTATTTATCGAATGTTACTAATTTTTTACGTTTCCCTAAATTTTTTTCAAATTGGGTTATGACCGCCTAGATCGTTTAAATGCCCCTATGTGCGGTGGCTGGTATCGTAGTGGAAGATTCCGTTGCAAGTTGTTTACTAGTGCTTGTCCATTGCACGCTGGTCTAAATGGTATTATTTTTGGCATAAACTATACATTTTTATTCGAAGTATTTGTAAATCTTATTAAACGGCCCCACGGTGCCTGGGGACAACAAAAAAGTCTGTCTGTAATGTAGCTAAAAATTCGATGTCGGGATCTCTTCATAATGACCTTAGGTGCTAGAAAAGTACCTTCTTAAAATCCGATCCGATCCTTTTCTGAAGAAATCTTAAAATAAAATATTTTCATTCCAATATTTTCGAAAACGAAATAGATTTCTCTTTAATATAGGATGAAGTGGTATACAATTTCTATGTATTTGTTTATTCTGTTTTACATTCAAAAATCGAACACAAACATTAACAAACCAAATTTATATTAATGCCAATATAACATAATAAACAAAAATAAATGCAATATAATTTGTTAAGAGGAAATAATTTACAAAATTTCTTTTGATTCACAGCAATCAGCTTTATTAATAGTAGTACTTTGAATATGGAGAGATAAGCGTTCGACGGTGGCATCTTTCAGTTTTTGGCGAATAGGAAGAGTCAGTAATTAGATTGATGTATCGCCTATCACAAAATTTAAAAAATTCTCTATGAGCTGATTCTACGGCTTGCGCAGACCATAAGCCTAAACTGTGAGTATAATTTAATAGTTTTAAACATTGTGTTAAGTGCTGCAGAAGACCATGCATTTTTAAGGTTTCGTCAAATTGTCATGGCAGTAAAAAATCTTCAAAATGACGACCAAATCGTCAACCTGCGCACTTTTTCAAAGTAACGACATGTCCTATTTAACATTGTTTACATTATATTTTAATACAGAATTTTGATTTTCAGTATTTTTAATTAGTTTGAAAAAACTTTTAATGCTGGAAATAATCATAACGCGAAATATTCTCCTGAGCTTTGGTCAGTGCATGAGAGTATGCATCGGAAACATAAATCTTTTCTAGAACGTAAAACCGTAGCAAAGGGTGGCATCGCCGCAAAAAGTTGTTGTTGTAGGAAGCAATCCCCAGTTTCTATAATCTTGTATTGAATTTACAAGAACTTATTTTTGCAAAATATCAAATTTCCAGACAGGATAACAAGAAATTAAAAAGAAGCAGCTTATAAAAACTATTAAAAACGAAATTACTTATGTATGCCGGAAGATGGAATTTTGACGGATCAAACCAAAAATTTAATATTTCTCGTACAAACATCAGAATTTCACTTAGCTCATGGGGCTAGGTAAAATTTTGACAGTTTCTAAATATATATATACATTAGACCGTTCGTTATTTTAACTATTTTTTTAAATATACAGTTTGCCGGGCTCAAAAAGATGTATTTTGGTCTAAAAATAAGCTGTGCAAAATTTTATTCGAATATGATAACTCTAAGTACTTGCGCGTTGCATTTGAAAATTTAGAAAACCATATGCATTCTGTGAAAAAATTTTTTAACAAAATAGTTGAAAGTCGTGAATTTTATAGTCATATGCCATGTAAAATAACCTACACAATCTGAATATGAGGTCAAAAATTAAAAAAGTAGAATAGGTTTTAAGAATTTGCGAAATTATCGTTTTTTTCAAATTGAGAAAACAGCATTTTCAATTTTTTCCAAAAATATCCGGTTGTGATTGTCACACCACAAAAAGATCTCCACCAGATTAAAGGTCTTTGAAATCCCTACGAACCTGCTATACAATGTTTTGCAATCAAATTATCAGTTTAAAAGTTATCTGCCAATTTATTAGTGAAATCGGACACAATTTTAAGTCGCATCGTTATTCTACTGTGAATTACACCTAAAAGCTGCAAACTTTTTGTTCTTATTTTTATGCTATGTTAAAGCCTATTTAATTTTAACGTATATAGATCCAAATCTTTTGCAAATCGATTTGAAAATAGAAAAGTTATAGCAAATTTAGTAAATGACATTGGATTCAAGCAACGTATCGATACTGTACAGCACATTTGATTGTAAAATAAATTAAAATATCATTTCCAGTGGCATGTTATGCACATCACAATTAGAAAAACAGCTGACAACAGGTTTGTTTCATTAAGCAATAGTTTTAAATATTTTTTAACAATTGTTACAAATTATCATGCTTTGGCTAGCAAAAAAGTTGATAAAATAAGATAAATTGAGATAGCAAAATAACATTTGATTTTTAGATAAGGTTTGGAAGTTTCTGCGGGATACATTTATACTTGTTAAACTGAAACAATGGTACTTATTGAATGTATTATGTATTTATATTATGATCCTTATTTTCAAGTAATACTACGCTCAAAAGAATGTCTAATAACCGCTTGTTTATTAAGCAATAGTTTGTAATAGCTAGCGAGCAAAGTTCAAACTGTGAGCGTATATCCAAGAAACTCTTAAACTTACTTATGGAACGCGTACGTATGTGCAACTCCAAGTGACTTGGAGTAGCTTGTGGAACAAACCTAATATTGTTTTGCGGTAATAAAGAGTCAATATCAAAATGAAAGCTGAAAAAAGCATAAAAAGGCGTACGTTACTTGCAAGTTATAAAGTGGATATAAATTTTAATAATTTTCGCAAACACAAAAATAAAGCATTCGCGCGAGCGTTTGTTTGGTTTTTCAATTGTCAAAATTTTACTTTGCATTTGGTACAGCAAAATTCAATTTATTCGTATACCATAGTAAATTTTTCCAAACCGTCTCACCACGGAGAAAAAGTTACCGATTGGCACACAGCCAAAGATGCAAATATTTATTTATTTATTTATTTAACTAAGAAATGAGGTTGTATTTTTA
>NW_023458557.1:6807456-6809903 GCF_013731165.1 Rhagoletis pomonella | reverse complement strand
TGCTTGGTCACAATACAAAATTGCTCGGAACAATGCTACTACAGTTAAAAGACAAGCTAAGCGGTTATATTGTAGCTCTAAGTTGAACGCTTCACTGCCTTCCAAAGATCTATGGCGCAATTTAAAACATCTTAATGTGCTTGGAAAACTTAAGACTGAGTGTAATATCGATCCAAACGTACTTAATGCCTATTTTGGTAGTGCCAGTAAAAGCTGTGATAGTCCTGTAGTTAATAATTTAAATGAAAGTTTTACACTAAACGAAACGTTTCAATTCAACGGAGTGACTGAATTTGAAGTTATGAAATCCATTATGAGCATCAAATCTAATGCTGTTGGCGACGATGGGATATCCCTGCAGTTTGTGAAACTTGTGCTGCCATTTATTCTAGGAACTCTAACACATATCGTTAATCACTACTTTACGACTTCGTGTTTTCCAACGGAATAGAAAAAAGCGGTTATTATTCCCGTCGCCAAAAAGAATATTGCCACAAAACTCAGTGATTATAGGCCAATAAGCATTTTGTCAGTGTTTTTGAAAGTGTGCGAGTCTATGATGGCAGCGCAAATTTCCTCCTTTGTCCAAGGAAACAACCTTTTATACCCATTGCAATCAGGACTTAAACCCAAGCATAGCTGTTCTACGGCTATGCGAAAAATACTCGACGACATAAGAATACAGTTTGACAATGGTGACTTAACCTTACTTTGCCTCCTTGATTGTTCTAAGGCATTTGACTTAGTAAATCACGACATTCTTTGTGCAAAGCTCAAATATTACTTTGGTTTTTCTGAAAGAGCTGTTAAGCTTATGACTAGCTACCTTGTGGGAAGAGCCCAAAAGGTGAAGGGTAAAGATATCTCCTCCAAATTGTGTGTTGTTGATTCCGGTGTGCCGCAAGGCTCCGTGCTTAGTCCCCTTTTGTTTAGTCTTTTTGTCAATGATGTATTTTCTGTGTGTCAGTATGTTAATGTCCATGCCTATGCTGACGACATTCAATTGTATTTGTCTAGCCGTGTCGGTCTTGTTGAGGATCTGTGTTATAAAATAGATAGTGGCTTGTCTGGAATTTCGCAATGGGCGCGTGATAATTTTCTTTGCATAAATGCTGCAAAGCCGTATGTGTTACCTGTTAGTAATAGTGAAGTATATGTAGAAGATATTCCAAAACTTTTTGTTGGTAATAGTGTTCTTGAATTTACTAACAAAATTCGAAATTTATGTTTCGTCGTTAATTCTAAGTTAAGCTGCTCTGACCATATAAATAAAGCTGTGAGTAATGTGTGTTCTGTTTTACGTAGATTGAGAATGTCAGCGTCATTTACGCCTTTGGAGACTCGAAGAAAGCTGACTATTCAACTCATTGTACCACACATAACGTACTCTGAGCTTGTATATAGCAAGCTTGATTCCATTTCGCATCACAAAATTGATGTTGCGTTTAATAATATTACGCGTTATGTTTTTGGCCTCAAAAAATTTGACCATATCTCCCTCTGGAGAAACAAAATTCTTGGATGCAGCATCTTTGAATATCTCGCAGCTAGAAACTGTATATATGTGTACAAACTTATTGAATTCAAAACTCCGAAATACCTCTACGAAAAGTTAAAATTATCTAAGTCTTGCAGACACACAAATCTTATTATCCCTAAATATTCATATTTGTCTTCCTCGAGGCTGTTTTTCGTCAATGCTGTGAGGCTTTGGAATTACGTTCCTGATAGTGTTAGTTCTGTGATGGATAGGGGCAACTACGGGAGGATAATGCATGAACACTTTAATTCTATGAAATAAAAGTGATTGCAACTCAGCTTTTCTCTTCTCTCTACTTCTTTCTCCCTTTCTCTTTTATACTTAATTGTTAAGTATCTTTATAGGAGTGATAATATCTATTATTTGATGTTAAGTTTTAACATTAATTTTAAGGATAAGCTTTTGTATTTAAATTTATCGTTATCACTTATTCATTTCATGTTAGATTTAAGATTCTAATTTTGTAAATTAATGCGCGCTGATGTATTATAAAAGTCTGAATTGTCTTAAAAATACAACCTCATTTCTTAGTTAAATAAATAAATAAATAAATAAATAAATAAATATTTGCATCTTTGGCTGTATGCCAATCAGTAACTTTTTCTCCGTGGTGAGACGGGTTGGAAAAATTTACTATGGTATACGAATAAATTAAATTTTGCTGTGCCAAATGCAAAGTAAAATTTTGAAAATTCGAATCCAAGTTTGTTGGACCTTGTTATCACGTCTAGTCTTGACCATGTCATTAAATTCGATCAAATAAGTTTTATATCTGATCATCATCTAATATTTTGTGCGTTTGATTTGTCGTTTAATTGTCCTGCTAATCCTGTTAGTTTTATGTATCGTGATTTGAAGTCTGTAAACGTTAATAATCTGTCTGCTGATCTGTCAAATGTTAACTGGG
>NW_023458557.1:6805221-6807356 GCF_013731165.1 Rhagoletis pomonella | reverse complement strand
TATTTATTTATTTATTTATTTAACTAAGAAATGAGGTTGTATTTTTAAGACAATTCAGTCTTTTGTAATACATCAGCGCGCATTAATTTACAAAATTAGAATCTTAAATCTAACATGAAACAAATAAGTGATAACGATAAATTTAAATACAAAAGCTTATCCTTAAAATTAATGTTAAAACTTAACATCAAATAATAGATATTATCACTCCTATAAAGAAACTTAACAATTAAGTATAAAAGAGAAAGGGAGAAAGAAGTAGAGAGAAGAGAAAAGCTGAGTTGCAATCACTTTTATTTCATAGAATTAAAGTGTTCATGCATTATCCTCCCGTAGTTGCCCCTTTCCATCGCAGACCTAACACTATCAGGAACGAAATTCCAAAGCCTCACAGCATTGACGAAAAACAGCCTCGAGGAAGACAAATATGAATATTTAGGGATAATAAGATTTGTGTGTCTGCAAGACTTAGATAATTTTAACTTTTCGTAGAGGTATTTCGGAGTTTTGAATTCAATAAGTTTGTACATATATATACAAATTCTTGCTGCGAGATATTCAAAGATGCTGCATCCAAGAATTCTGTTTCTCCAGAGGGAGATATGGTCAAATTTTTTGAGGCCAAAAACATAACGCGTAATATTATTAAACGCAACATCAATTTTGTGATGCGAAATGGAATCAAGCTTGCTATATACAAGCTCAGAGTACGTTATGTGTGGTACAATGAGTTGAATAGTCAGCTTTCTTCGAGTCTCCAAAGGCGTAAATGACGCTGACATTCTCAATCTACGTAAAACAGAACACACATTACTCACAGCTTTATTTATATGGTCAGAGCAGCTTAACTTAGAATTAACGACGAAACATAAATTTCGAATTTTGTTAGTAAATTCAAGAACACTATTACCAACAAAAAGTTTTGGAATATCTTCTACATATACTTCACTATTACTAACAGGTAACACATACGGCTTTGCAGCATTTATGCAAAGAAAATTATCACGCGCCCATTGCGAAATTCCAGACAAGCCACTATCTATTTTATAACACAGATCCTCAACAAGACCGACACGGCTAGACAAATACAATTTAATGTCGTCAGCATAGGCATGGACATTAACATACTGACACACAGAAAATACATCATTGACAAAAAGACTAAACAAAAGGGGACTAAGCACGGAGCCTTGCGGCACACCGGAATCAACAACACACAATTTGGAGGAGATATCTTTACCCTTCACCTTTTGGGCTCTTCCCACAAGGTAGCTAGTCATAGGCTTAACAGCTCTTTCAGAAAAACCAAAGTAATATTTGAGCTTTGCACAAAGAATGTCGTGATTTACTAAGTCAAATGCCTTAGAACAATCAAGGAGGCAAAGTAAGGTTAAGTCACCATTGTCAAACTGTATTCTTATGTCGTCGAGTATTTTTCGCATAGCCGTAGAACAGCTATGCTTGGGTTTAAGTCCTGATTGCAATGGGTATAAAAGGTTGTTTCCTTGGACAAAGGAGGAAATTTGCGCTGCCATCATAGACTCGCACACTTTCAAAAACACTGACAAAATGCTTATTGGCCTATAATCACTGAGTTTTGTGGCAATATTCTTTTTGGCGACGGGAATAATAACCGCTTTTCTCTATTCCGTTGGAAAACACGAAGTCGTAAAGTAGTGATTAACGATATGTGTTAGAGTTCCTAGAATAAATGGCAGCACAAGTTTCACAAACTGCAGGGATATCCCATCGTCGCCAACAGCATTAGATTTGATGCTCATAATGGATTTCATAACTTCAAATTCAGTCACTCCGTTGAATTGAAACGTTTCGTTTAGTGTAAAATTTTCATTTAAATTATTAACTACAGGACTATCACAGCTTTTACTGGCACTACTAAAATAGGCATTAAGTACGTTTGGATCGATATTACACTCAGTCTTAAGTTTTCCATGCACATTAAGATGTTTTAAATTGCGCCATAGATCTTTGGAAGGCAGTGAAGCGTTCAACTTAGAGCTACAATATAACCGATTAGCTTGTCTTATAACTGTAGTAGCATTGTTCCGAGCAATTTTGTATTGTGACCAAGCAAAGTCAGTCTTGGTTCGTTTCCATTTTGAGTATAACCTGTT
>NW_023458557.1:6788325-6805121 GCF_013731165.1 Rhagoletis pomonella | reverse complement strand
TACAGATAAACTTTTATTTATTTCATTAATGTTCAGTTTTTCATGGAATAATAAGTGTTGAAGTGAAGAAATATTTTTTTTTCTTAATTTGCCTCGCTGGATTTTTTTTATGCGGTTTTTTTTAGAATTTTTTACATGGAGTATCTGAATTTATGCGGTTTTTGAAAATGCTGGAACGCATCCCAAAGTAAAGAACTTTTTTATGCGGATTTTTTTTATGCGATTTTCTGAGGAACGCATGTACCGCATAAAAAAGACCTAAGTTTATGTACATACAAATTTGTTTATAACGCGACAAAATTTTGTTTCATGTGCCATCTTGGAAATGCAGATCAAAGAAAGTTCACTTATGGACCTTGTGTACATGTGCACGTACTTACATATCTATGGCATGAATCTTAATATCCACAGGGAGTTAGATTTAATTTTCTTAGGATGGCTCGATTAAAATTTTATATGGATTATATTTATATGGTACAGGCGGCCGCTGTGGTGTAGTGGTAAGCAGTGCGCGCTTTCACTCATCAACACCTGGGTTCAAGCCCTGGTCAAAGCAACATCGCAAAAAATATAGAAAAAGGTTTTTTCTTAACAGCGGTCGTCCCTCGGCAGGCAATGGCAAACCTCCGAGTGTATTTCTGACATGAAAAACAGCTTCTCATAAAAATACAATCGCCGTTCGGAGTCGGCGTAAAACTGTAGGTCCCTCCGCTTTGTGTGACAACATCAAGGCGCACGCCACAAATCGGAGGAGAAGCTCGGCCAAACACTAACATATGTGTAAGCGCCAATCTATTATTATTATTATTATTATATTTATATGGGTAATGTTTATATTTAAGTTTAGTAGTTAGGGACTTTAATTTATTTTAGAATTTAGCAAATATATTACTATAACGCTTTAACTAGTTTATACATACATATGTTCTTGTCATACATACATATATGCGTATGTATAACTTTGTATGCCAGTATGTCCTAGGCTGGCAGAGCTTCCAAACAAGCGCAAAATTTTTGTCTCAGTATGTGTGTACTCAAAAAAACAACTTGCGCATAAGCTGCTTACTGCATGAAGCGCACGTGAAAGCCGAGTGGCTCCATTTGGCTCACGTGTGCACCACTGTAGTGGGAGCATGTATGTATTTACATATATACATAAGAGCACGTACATACGTATGTATGCGCGGAAATATGAAACAAACAGAGAGAGTTTTGATGATCTGCCGCGACTTTTCGAACGAAACTGTAAATGTTAGGAGCCCGTTAGTAAATTCGGGACGTTGAGTTAGAGAAATTGGTAAATATATAAGAGGTATTGAACGGATATCTGCACATATATGGATATGTGGAGGTTATGTATGGAACTTGCGTATATTCATGTATTAACGAATTCTTAATAGAAAGATTTGAGAGAGAAATCTTCCGGGGAATTTTTAAATAAAAAATTGTATATGAAAACAAATATGTGTATGTATGTATGTACATAGAGTTTACATGCATATGGGTGTATGTGCATATTACATATATGGAAAGAATACGGACTTACTTTATGTCTTGAGTACCACCTGCAATTTTTCGCGGGACTGCACCGCGTCTACTTTCTCGTCCTTCTCCTCCGGTTTAGGATAGCCGTTACCACCTCTGCTGCTGCTCGATGTATGTGCTTCAGCTCCGAGAGACGGGTAAATCCCAGTAGGATAGGCTGGTGCGTGTGTTTTTGGTTTTAATTTTTTGATAAGTTTTTTTTTGTTTTACCACCTTAATGATTTGAAATTTAACATTTCATTTTTAGTTTCGTCTGCATTTTGTTATTCACTGTTGCTTTTCGCTGTGTTTCCCGTAACCATAAATTTAAAAAATAAAATGCATATATTTTGTTGTTACTTTTCGTTGCCCGTACTTAGAATTTATCGCATGTTTCACTTTAAAAGAGTTTTAGTGTTTATTTGTTGGATTTTAATGGCGTTTTCGGTCTTTAGAATAAACTTTCGTATTTTTTCCCCATTATATTGTTTGCTTGTTCGCGTTTTTTATTGTTTAACTGCCACGGTGAACCGACCGCTGTACTTGTACGAGAGTCTTAAAAAAGGGAGAGTGACTTTTATTTTCTTATTGTCGCTAGGCCGCGGGTTGCCGTTTTAGCGACGAAGGACCATGTTTAGGGTTTTGAGTAGGCTAAGGGGGCGCCGGGTGCGCCTGAGGAATTTAATAACCAGGGAACAGATTTTATGGAAATTGCCTTTTTTTCTGCTAACGAGATAGAGCATATTCAATTAAGAATGTCCACGATTTAGCTTTCCCTGATTCCATATATACACATATGATGTTGCCTATTTTTGCCTTTTTTAAGATATTTGCCTTTTTTTGCCTTTTATACCTTTAAAAAAGTGATTATAGCATTTACAATTTTTTTTTTTAAGATTAAAAAATATACACATTGCCCATGCGGCTTATAGAAGCGCAGAGACCTCTTGCCAAATTGGTGTTGGAAAAATTCAAAGCCGTTTTCTCAGCTAACGAAGGCTTGGAGACAATAAGGGGTGTGGATAAAATTGTAAAGGGCGAGGAAAACGCCCTTATTCCTGATAATATGGACGTTTCAAACGTTCCATGGTTAAATTGGGCGCCGCTTGTATCAACTTACGTCGAGCACACATTTAGTACATTCAAGGCTTTTCTTCGCGAAAATCGAATGAAAATGCTGCCAGAAAACTTCAAAATGCATCTTGTTACTGTTGTTATTGTCAATGTTACTAGAGCTATACAGATTAAAGTTTTATGAGTTAGAAACTCGAAAGGATAAAATAGTCAAAGATTCAAAGTACAAATTTTTCATATAATGAAATTAGTTCATAGTTTTTCTCTTTTTACTTTTAATATATACATTTCTAATATAAATGTATTTTTTGATTGTTCTTCGTATTTTCTGTCTTTTTTTAGTGCCTTTTCCTGACTTTTTCGCTATTTTGTTTTCCCTTTTTTTGCCTTTTTTGCAACATCTAGTGCCTTTTCCTGCCTTTTCACTATTTTATTTTGCCTTTTCCAGCCTATTTCGTTATTTTATTTTGCCTTTTTTATAGGTTTTTAGGTCCTAAAAATCGGTTCCCTGTTAATAACTAAAACACCGAGGATTGTAATTGAAATTAAAAACGAGTTCATATAATTTATTAAGATTATTTCATGTCGATACAATATCGGTATTTGAGAAATAAAAATTGCCCGAGTGGCTTTTCCGAAATATAGCGAGCTATGCGGCGCGGCAGCGGTGATGATTAAAGAGTAACTAACTATTTATTTATGTGTACAACTGCAATGACAACTAAAACAAATCAATTAATTCACAATAGTATGCACAAAGAGTTGCCAGCCACACGAAGATTAACAAAAGGGATTTAAACTAGGTTTACAAGAGGTTTCTAAGAGATTGAGGCTCATGTCCTCAACAGTGTCAATTTTGCTGAAAGCCGCTAATAACTCACGAGAACTTTCCTCTACTTCATCGTCTGTTTCAGAAGCAGAATCTACCTTAAACTCTTTTAGGGACTCCCGCAGTAAAAACGTAGAACTTTGGTTTGAAGATTCATTCACAATCAGACCGCTGGCTTGTGAGGTACTTGGAAATTCGAATTCATCTGCAGTCGTAGAAGTCGCCATCGTATTTTCTGCAATGTTTTTCTAAGTGGTAAATATCATTGGTTAGTATTTAAAGGGAAAATCTTAGCAAATAACATTTACCAGATTTTCCAATGCTATCATAGAGCTCCGCGAAACCGGGGATCCAAAAATAGCCCAGAAATAATCATGTCGTTATCCAAAAATACGGTTTCTTTTCTTTCAATAAATCTGAGAAGCATAGCAGCCATTTCGGAGGTCGTCAAAAACACTTATAAATTTAAGAACGATTTATAAAAGTCTCCTAAAAGTAGCTGTTTCTCTTGCAGTTGGAGAGTTAAATGAAACACTGGTCTCAGCGCTTTTATTATTTCATTTATTGTGCCCCACCCTTCTTCAGAAAAAGGCGTTTTAAGATCTTCTACAGACATGCGTTGGTATCGCAAAAGCTTGTACGTGGAATTCAACCTTGTTGGGACATCAAGAGGAGGCCTTCCCAGGTTAAGCATTCGTAAAGTGTGCCTAAAAAGCAGTGGGGTAGTGTGGGATATTGTGTTGAAGCGACATTTTAGCAAGTTCTGGCTATTTTTCTTTGTGTAAAAAATGCATATTATTTTTTTATTTACATATAGCTTATTATGGTGACCGCTGGGGGTGTAGTGGTGTGCACAATCAAGTCCAGTTTCCTATCAACATAAAAAAATTAAAAATCAAGTTTTTTTCTAATAGCGGTCGCCGCTCGGCAGACAATGGCAAGCCTCCGAATGTATCTCTGCCGTGAAAAAGCTTCTCTTAAAAATACAATCGCGGTGTGGAGTCGGCCTAAAACTGTAGGTCCCTCCCGTTTATGTGATAACACTAATCGGAAGAGAAGCTCGGCCAAACAGCAACATATTGTGTATGCACCAAACTTTTATTATTATTAAAGCTCACTATCTAACAAAAACCATGTAATACTAGGTTCACATATAAGTAGATCATCCTCATTTTCGAGCTTAACTCCCTAATCTGTAATTTGAAAAAGAGATTAGCCATATAAAATTCGTCCCTTGTTAATCTGTAATTATAAAATAATCTCAGATATAACCGATAACTTTTCGGTGTCCATCCTAGTTTTATCGTAAAAAGTAAAATTAAACAAAAATGGACGCTAGCAAGGAAAAGAAGTTTGTAAAGGTATTTTTAATAAAATGTTAAGTTAAAATATATTTATATGCCTTAATATAGCAGAAAAACATGATCACGGTGGCACAGAGAAGAAACATAAATTTTCCTTGAGATGTGAGAATAACATGCACAACAAATATGACGGCTAATAACTAGACTGCGGATTTTTATGCAGAAAATGAAGCATAAAAATATGTACCCCATAACTATGAGCAAAATGTATAAAAATTTATTTATTTTGCTTACAGTTAAGTGATACATATTGTTAGGCTTCTTTTCTGCATACAAATCCGTAGTCTACTAATAACACTGGATCACAAATTTTAATTTTGATTTTGTTCTCTTGACGCCTCTATCCAATTTGTATGTAAAATCGCTCGCTGATTCTGAAAATCGAGTTAATTTTTTTTGTATGGATACGTTTTCGAGATATTTGCAATTTATCAGGTATATCTTACGAACCAATTAAATAATTGTATCGCAAGGTACTGCAAATGATAGATAGAAAATAAAATTCTTCATAAACCTTATATAGATTACTTTTCGATAGCCCTGATAGTTTCTGAGAAATTAATTAATCATTCCAGATTTTTTGTTTTTTTTTTTGAAGGAAAAATGCAAAAAATTCAAACTTTAACAGGGAAAAAGTCAAAAAATAACAGTTTCTGTGTAAATATTTTGCACTTGTGTTAAAGCCTGTTTCTTTAAAAAAAAAAACTAAGCTTCCAATGAAGAAAATCGATTTATAAATAACAAAATAATGATTGATCAAATGAAAATGCGCAAGAATTTTTTGTATGAAATATCAGCAAATATCATACGCCACGTACACCTAAAGAGTTTGCATCGAAAACAACAGGTGTCAGAAATGATTAATTAATTTCTCAGAATCTATCAGGGCTATCGAAAAGTGATATATATACGGTTTAGGCAGAATTCTATTTGCTTTCATTTCTCGTATCTCGTATTACGATTATTCAATTGCTTCGTAGATATACGTGATTAAGTGAAACCACTATTTTTTAAAGCTGAATAACGGTAAATTGCATATATCTCGAAAAGTTATCCTTAATAGTGACATCCATAGAACATATTTGCTGTAAACCAGTGTAATCTGAGATTTGCCTGTGTAAACGGGGTGATTAAAAAACGAGCTTTGATTGAGATAATATTTATATGTGAACATACTTTAAGTCGAAACTTAAAACTTTGTACAACTTTTATTGTATATATATTATATTTATTTTGAGAAATTTTCATTAAAATTTTAAATATTCTATGTATGCGGTTTTATAGCCCACTCTATTCTACCATACAGAGTATGTTCGACTATTTTTTATAAGGAGAAAAATTCCCAAAAATCAACGGTAAGTCCTAGCTACTGCAAATCTGCACTAGAGTAGAGTGGGCTGCAAAACTGCATACCTAGAATTTTTCAAATTTTAATGAAAATTTCTTAAAATTCCTCGAATTTTTTTAAATTTGTACAAAGTTTTAAGTTTTGACTTACATGATTTTTGTTATATAGTGAGCTATAATAATAATAAAAGATTGGCGCTTATTAGACTAGGAAATCTAATTGAAAAGCTCGAAACTTTGGTGAACTTAATGCTTGTACAAAGTTTGAAATTTTGCATTACATGGTTTTTGTTAGATAACGAGCTATACTTTCATAACTATAGTTGTGTATAATAACTTTTCAAGTAAAAAATTGCAGCGATAGCGTAAAAGCAAAACAGAGCGTAGAATTGAGAAGAAGAGAAAACTAGCAAAAAAAATTTATTGAACATTAAACTAGTAAAAACTCGCAAGTGAACAATTCTTGCACTGTCTTAACAATCCTGCTGCAAACAGCAGCGTTGCTAGCATGAAATCGGCTATTTCAATATAAATGCATGATAGTTTTATTACAAAGGGGATAATACATGAGTTAATGAAAATAAAGGCTGTTTATGCAGATAAGTGCAAATGGATTATAATATTTACCGGTAAGAAGGCGTTCTTAACAGTTTCACTAGCTGACGAGCTCTGTCGATAATATCGCTATTTTCCGAAATGAATTCCTTTACTGCGATCTGGACAGTGAGAGCTGCACACTTTACAGATGATATGGTATGCGTCGGTGCTTGTAAGGTAAAACGCTGGAAAAAAGTTTTATAAATAATAAAACTGAAAGAACTTAAGTGCATGGTTAAGTGCATTTTCTTCGATTTCTTCACTTTGTTCACTTTCTTCATATCCCTATGTGTCTACCTCCATTTCTCTATTTTTAATAGATTCGCTCAATAGTGTAACGGCTTTTATCATATTTCGTCCGTTATTTGTGGTGATACAATATATACGCGCTGCTCAGAAATATTAAATTCGCCAAGCACCCTTTGTAGTTCGGTTTTCAAATTTTCTCCAGATTGCCTACTTCACATTTCCCTCATTGCCAAAGTGTAACAGGCAATCTTATGCTTTTCGATGAACTGGATATTTATCCCTAAAATTTACCTGTCATATCGGGAGGCGGAATCCATTTTTATTGAAACCATGCGGTGTCTGGTAACTTTTTTTATGTGTTCCTTTATTTGTTTATAGCGTGTCGATATCAACTCCTTTATGTTTACCGATGTTATCGGAGGCATTTTCAGACCTGCAAAAATCTGTCCAGAAAACGTTTTAAAAGCCGTGCTATCAAAAAACGAAAACGGCAACGACTGCTTAGTGGAAAATTGCACACACGCAGATCCTCCTCTCTTGAAAATTGCACCGTATATTAAAATTTTTTTCGTCCTCGCAGTGATCTTGAACATTTTGTTCCTCCAACTCTTCCTGGTATAAATCATGATGCATAGCCAGCATATGCCTCCTTAGGTTAGTTGTATTCTGAGCACATAATTTTGTGGAACACAATTTGCACTCACTGACATTTTCTACCGCATTAAAATTATAAAATTCGCGGACAAAAATATTTCTTTTTCTGCCCATGTTATTTTTTATTTACACTTTGCGCACACTTTTCTTACACTTTACACCACGAGAATTATGCCAAACAAATGTTCTTAACAAAAACGGTTAGTGTTATTACTTCATATATGACTTTGATGTGTTTCACATGTTTAATTTGTTATTGTATTAGGGTTCCAAACCAAACATTTTTGTCATCAACTTTTTATAATACCTACCTGTGAACTTGAATTAACCAATTTAGCTGGCAACCCTTGTTTGTTGTAAAGCCACGAAAATGAAAATCGTAATACAGTGAAAGCTCTCTTAAGCGGACAGCGATGGTCGCCTACTTTTTGTCCGCCTATGAGAGATGTCCGCTTATGGGAGTTTCGTAAAAAATAATATTAAAATTCAAATTTAAAAAATTTAAGTTTCGGGCTTCTAAATTAATATAATATTTATTCTTCAATAAACAGAAACAGAATGAATTAAAAATAAACTCAAATTTATGACGTTTTCGTTCATACCTACAAATCTCACTCAAGCAGAAAGAAGTAGGCAACAATTTTTCTACAAAAGAAAATATCTTTGAATGTGGGCGTATGTTCTTGTGTACATATACATATGTACAGCGCAAGTCAACATCTGGTGAAAAAAAAACCAATTGACCGCTTGTTAGATCTTAGCGTCCGCTTATGGGAGATTTTTTTCATAACTAGACATGTTTGAGTGTCCGCGTCCGTTTATGGGAAAGTCCGTGTGGGGGAGAGTATTTTGTATGGATAAAAAACCAAAAATTTTTAGTTCCCAAGAATATGTCCTCTCATAGGAGATATCTGCTTATTAAAGCGTCCGTGTATGAGAGCTTTCACTGTATTTCGTTGATTTATCTGTTTGTCGAAAGATTTTGAGTGATGATAAACTTACAATTTTTTCGGTGAATAAAACAAATTTAACATGGATAATAAAGAACAATGACGGTAGTAAAATGAAGAAAAAATATCTTCTAATGTGCTATTGCTAATCGGTACAGCTAAGAAATGTTCACACAACATGGAAGAGGTGGTGGCCATTTCTGCATACTCAACTAAAAAAAACGAAGAACGCAAAATGACACTGAAGATGGCACAACGCCGAAACCGGTTTGTCTCCAAACCAAATTCGACAAGGGATGACGGAAAATCGTTCTACATTACATCACACGCCTACCCTGTCGGAAACACCAACAACGAAAATGAGAATAAACAAAATTTTTTAGATTATGACACTATTGCACCAAAGGTACAACATGTATTAAAATTACGTAATTCGCTTAATTCAAGTAGGATTTTACTTTCTTAACAGGTAAAAACTCTCCTGTATGTAATTTAGTCTTCAACCAACCACGTCCATTAATACCCATATTGTAATAATTGATTTAACTCAAGCAAAATATTTTCCGAGGACAACCTTCTTAAACTTAACTAACTCCCTTAATTCAAAGCCTCTTTAAACTATTTGGATTGATTCCACTATTGTAAAAATTCATCCAAGTCATTAAATATTTGTTTTAAATTTAGTTTCTAACAGGCAGACACCCTATTCAAACACGTAAAAAATAGTATAAATTTTCGAACTAAAGATTTCATTGCTCCCTTACGTTTGACATCCATATTTTAATATATCTTATAACTTGTGTATATTTAAATAAAACTAGATTTTTCAAATAGTTTGCAACCCACATCAAAATATTATTTTCAAACTAAAAGCTTCCAGCTCTTACGTCTGATGCCGAATACATATCGAAATTACCTAATTTTCTTAATTCAAGTTCACTTTGACTTTTTAAACAGATGGCGACCCTCCTACATATATTTTAGAAATGAAGCATTTCAAAACTCTTTCGGTTGATATCCTTATTGTAATAACTCATTAAAGTTATTAAATAATTAAATAGTTGGCAACCCTCATAAAAAAATTTTCAACCTCGCCTGACACCCATATTGTGATACGTATTCCAGTTACCTAATTCCCATGTTCATGTTCAATTGAATGCTTTACACAGATGGCAACCCTCCCACATGTTGCTTAGAAATAAATCCTTTTCAACACCATTTCGATTGATACCCATATTGAAGTAATTAATTTAACTTAACTGAATTAATTTTTTTAATAGGTATTTACCGGATAGCAAACTAACATAATTTAAACCTTCTCCAAATATATGTGTCTTATGTTAAAATTTCGTGAAAATCGGTCCAGAGGTTTTTGAGTAAATGGGTTACACCACTTTTGCAACTTTACTTTATATAAATACGTATAAGATTTACTCACTTCTCATTGAAAATTTTTAAAGCTACAAATAATGTTGTATGGGCGGTCCATGTGGGCGTGGCCCGATGTTCCAAAATTTAGTTATCTTCTTATACATATATGCCATGGCGATTGACTTCGCCAAATTTCAACTTCGAAGCTGCGTTAGTTGATTTATGCCAGAAAAATTGAGTTAGGACAATTGTGTATTGGTGAATTTACTCCTTTACTTAAATACAAAATTTAATAAAAATTTAAATTTAAATTAAATGTCAATTAAATTGCAATTAAAAAATTTCGGCCGTAAGTGTACAAATTCTATTAAGAAAATTGTGGGATGTAAATAATATTCGTCTTGAAATAAACGTCCCGATAGACCAAAAAAATAAAACGCCCATATAATTATTATGAGAACAAGTAAATAATATTCGTCATGAAATAAACGTCCAGAGAGACGAAAAAAAATAAAAGATCCATATAATTATTATAAGAAGACGTTGGTAATATTCGTCTTGAAATAAACGTCCCGAGAGACGAAAAAAAAAATAAAAAGCCCATATAATTATTATAAGAAGACGGAAATAATATTCGTCTTGAAATAAACGTGCCGAGAGACGAAAAAAAGTAAAAAGCCCATAACAATTGCCACGCCCATTTCTAGGGGTTTGTCGCCTTAAAGAAAAATCTTGCCGTACAAATATAATACCGGTATAGGTATTCTATCGGAATCTGCAATAAAATTGAAATTCTTGCAAAAACTCGATGTTTAACACCTTACTAAATGTATCTCAACATAGGTTTCATTTATTTATTTCAATCAAACATACAACCATAGGTTAAATTACAATGTTTGAGTCTTAACACTAGAAATCTTATGTTCTACACCACAATATGGCAAATAATTAAACAGAAGAAGAGTAATTAAAAAGAAGAAACAGTAGGGGAAGACAGAAAAAAATACGAAGGACAGACATGGAGGTTACAGGTATACATCTCTAGTACTCGTTTAACAAATAGTGTAATAATTTATTCTTAAATTGCAGTGTGCGTTTTATGTTTTTAATTTTATGAGGCAGAGCATTCCAAAGACGGACAGCGAAAACAAAGAACTGTCATTCTGTAACTAAGCAACTGAATTTCATATTAAGTATATTAAGTGATCGAGACGATTTAGTGAACTGAATCCGTTCTTTAAGATACTTGGGCTCCTGAGTTGTAATGATCTTATGAAGGAGTGTAAGACATTTTAGTTTTAGTAAGCCATCAAACGGTACTGAACAAATTTGGGTGGCAAACATAGAAATGTGGTCACGACGTTTAATACAATAGACATACCTTGCGATGTTGTTATAGAGGACATTAAGTTTACCACGACACACACTGTCACAACTAGCATACAGTTCACAGCCATACAATAACGTTGGTAACAAAAAGTTTTAGCTAAAAGCAGTCGAGTTCTCACTGTTGTAAAGTGTTGCGTAGTCCATAAAGACCGAAGCATGCCATAAACCTTGCCTATTGTATTGTAAATGTGGGTACTCCATGACAAAGTTCTATTAAAAAAGACCCCTAAGTTCCTAGCAGTGTCCGCAAATTTTATCACAGAGTTGTTGAGTTTTATTTCCATAAAGTCGTCAATATTGAACGTCTTCTTATTATTAGCGATGCACTGGGATTTGTTTGGATTCAGGACTAAACCATTATCGCAAGCCCACCTATTTACGAGTTCTAAGTCAGAATTCAGGTTAGTAATACAGTTAGTAATGGACGCAAAAGGACAGTTAGTATATAATTGAACGTCATCTGCATAGATATGCACATCACTATGTTTTAAGACATTATGTAGGTCGTTAATGTACAACACAAACAACAATGGACCCAGAATTGAACCCTGGGGAACGCCCCGGGTTATAGGTAAACAGCTGGATGTTACGTTGCCAGCACTTACTACCTGTGAACGATCACTAATATACGATTTCACAAATTTAAGGCCGTTTGTGAGAAGTTAAATAAGTTTTTAAGTTTTAGACATAGGATTTCACGACTAACGGTATCAAAGGCTTTTGAATGGTCAAGAAGAGTTAGAAAGGTAACATGATTGTTGTCGATGTTCTGTCTAATATCATCAGAAACTTTAATGAGTGCTGTCGTGCAACTCCTGTTAGACCTAAATCCAGATTGGTAAGGGTTAAGCAAGGAGTTGCGACTTAAGTAGAAATTTATCTGGCGGTGCATAATGTGCTCGAGGACTTTGGACAGGAAGGGAAGTATCGCAATAGGCCTATAATCACCATTGGGTTTTTCAATTGGAACTATCTTAGCTCTTTTCCAGCAGAGTGGGAAATCCGAAGTTACCAAGATGGTATTCAGATCAAAAGTTACGTAAGGTGGAATTTTAGATAGAATGCACTTGAAGAACTTAGGATGAATACCATCAGTACTAGTAGCATTCGACTTAACGCTAAGTATAGACTGGACAACTTCACAATCATCAACACTTTTGAAACAAAAACCAGGAGACGTAACATTCAAACAAGTACTGTACCTTACAGGACATATATTGCAGCATTCAGCAGACAATTTCACAAATTTTTTGTTAAGCTCATTCACATCTAAATTTTCCGACACATAATTGCTTTTGTTACCAACCCCGATTTCATGAGTACGTTTCCATGTCTTTTTAGAACCTATTGCAATGCTGAATTGATGTTCATAATAATTAAGCTTTTGCTGTTTTATGGCTCTGGTAACTTCTCTTCTCCGAGCCTTGAAATCACTGTAGGTTGTTTCACACCTAGATCGCTTCCATTTACGATAAGCCGCGTTGCGCTTGTGAATCAGTTTCTTAATATAATTGTTAAACCAAGGGCGGTTACGAACACTGGTTGATTTAGTTACGAGCGGAACAAATTCTTCGAAGAGTGTATTTATATGGGTCTGAATAAAATTGATCTGATCGTTTTAAGAAACGAAGTTGTAGACGGATCCCCAATCGGTAGTATCGACAGCCACTTCAAGTTGCTTATAATCAATGGCGCATATTCATAGTCATATTTAGTACTCAACTAAGTCGAAACTATTCTAAGTCACAACTAAAGCTATTCATAGTCGCCTTAGTTTCGACTTTTATGGCTAAGTACCAACTTAAAATTTAGTTTCGGCTGCAGCTGCAACTAAGTCGTAACTAGGAAGAAGTATTTTATCAAATTAAGGGAAAACAGACGAAATATGTAAAAATTAAGTTGGTAGAGGGTGATTTTGATAATATTGAATAATCTCCCATTAACATTTACAAAGATCGATCCATTTTAATCGGAAGATGAAATTAAATGCGTATTACAATTCGAATAAAGCTACTTCACAATTTTATAATTGGAATAATTTATATAAATTCTCAAACAATAAGTCAGTTTCACGCTAGTTCTTTTAAAGTAAATTTGTGCATAACATTTAGATATCTACTATTTGTATGTTTCACAGCATACTTTCGATAAACATCGACTTCACATCACTCCGGTTGTTCTGGCTATTTCACACAATTAACAAGAAAATGATACTTTATTCTTTTGCATAATCATGCAATGTAAATAAAAATTACATAAACGAATGCTCAAACTTGACACTATTTAACAAAAATGTAAGTTTTCCAAAATATTGTAAAGAAAAATCGATACATTTTCACACTCGTTTTGCTATATCGTAAACTAAGTCGAAACTACTTAGTAGAAGTCTGAAATGCGACTATGAATAGAAGTAAATTTTAAGTTGGTACTTAAATTTAAGTTGCAACTTTGTTAGTTTCGACTTAGTTGCTGGACTATGAATACGCGCCAATGTTTTGAAAGTCCCGATATGAAAACGATAACTCATTACAAATGATCATGAAATCAAATGTCAGAAAGATGAGATCGTGCTTAGAAAAATTCGGAACGGATAGTTGGTCGTAGATTAGTATTTTTGATATATCACTTACAAAAAATAACTCCAAAAGAGTGCAGCTGGTTTGAGTGAAATGTGTAGGAGTCCTTATGTTGGCAGAATACAGACCCAAATTTCCCATCTCTGTTGAAAATGTACCTTCTCGAAGTAGGTCGCTGTTAAAATCCCCAGCTATCACTATGTTGTTGTAGTTTAGAGTAAGATTTCCGATGAAATCCATAAAGTGCTCATAAGAAACATGTTTGTTAGGTCTGTAAACACAGCCTATGATAATTTTCTTGCAATTAGATATAATTTCGACAAAAAGACATTCTATAGAACTGGAAGCTTCCGAAGTACACTTAAGTTTACAAGATAAACCAGATTTGACAAATACGGCAACACCACCACCATGACTAGCTCTATCTTGACGAAACAGTTTATACCCATTAAGACAACATACTATCACTATGCCACAAGGAGAACCAAGTTTCAGACACACACACAACATCTACATCAGAAGATTCAAAAATATATCTTAACTCGTCAATTTTGGCTGGTAAACTTTGAGCGTTTAGATGACATACTTTTAATCCTTGCTTTTGCTTACTTAGGATACGTATCATTTTAAAAGTGCTGTCATTGCCTTTGGAACTAAATCGATCATCCACACGCATTTAGACAAAAGAGAACACACCGCACTTTAAGAGCAAATAGAATTTCCCGATATGTGCCAAACGCATTATAACATATAATAATCACAAACAATAGGAGGGAGAGTGTCTTTAGTAAAAAAGGTAGAAAGAAGAAGAGCAGAGCGAGTAACAAAGTTTCTTACGAATAAAACATATCAGAAGGTCCCTTAGTCATTTGCTATTTTGCAGTAGTTTCTCTAAGGCCTCTTTGCAAAGGATCTTGACGACAGTACCACCAGTTTGGACACGAACAAACACCTCACCTCTCAAAGAAAAAGCAGTTGTTATTCGCTTTTGCTTTTTAAGCTGGTTAGCAAACTGCATAATTTCCCGATTACATTTAGTGAGACACCCGCTTAAGAAGAGTCTCTCCTCTACCTTGTATCCGATATCTCGTAGTTGTATTCCTCTGCTGTTGGTTTTGTAAAACCCAGTAAAAGCTTTAAGCAGCGCGGAACGATCTTGGGGAGAAAAGAGCTTCACAATTATTGGGGCACTCTTGGAGTTACTGTTGCTGCGTACACGAATAGCTGCTCGAAATGGGGGAGGGTCCAGTTGAACTGCGCGGCAGATTTTATTAAAAATCTCGCCAACAACCTCACCTGTAGAAATCGGTATACCCCGCACTATGACATCGGCGGCAACGCTGTTGTTCTCGTGCTTTTTTAGTTCCGCCTGAAGCGAGTCTACTTTGGGGCACAGCAGTTAAAATTTAGCACATTCCCGCACAACCTTCTCGAGTCTAACCTCAAACTTGCGCATGTCTTGTTTAACATTGGCCACATCAGCAGCTACCTCGCTTATCCTCTGCATTAATCGATCCTCAGACTCCTTCAAGCGAGCGGTTATCAGATCCACCACGTTCTCAATTTTTGCTTCGAGTCGTGACAGCCAAACGGATGATGGCGGACTCTCGTTTTTACCAGGTTTTAAATGCAGTGTAGGTGGCTTTTGGGGTGAACTACCAACCAATCGAGCTGATTTCGTGCGCGTCGACATTGTTAGAATTTCAAATTAATTTAATTATATATATATATTTATCTGTTTTTAAAGCCAGCAACTATTCAATATTCCGCGGATAGTGCAGACGTTGTGTTAGGTTTGCTAATTATCACAGCTCACCAGTAGATGGCGCCAGCCGCAGAACGTAGATATATAGGTTTGCTCATAATCACAGCTCACCAGTAGATGGCGCTAGCCGCAGAACGTAGATACAAACAGCTGACTCGGCAATAAATCCCAACTGCTTATGTTTGTTTTTGTGTTCGTTTGCTAGATTGTATTTATTTATTCGTTTGCACTTATTTTGCAGAACTTATCCGTCGAGAGAAGGCTTTTATTTAGGGCTGTGCGATTAATTGATTATTCAAAATTTTAATTAATCATAAAGTAAATAACTCAATTATTCGATTAATTGTAAATTATGATTACTCAAAAGTTCAGTTACTCGAGTAATTAAGATTTTGATTAACCAAAAACAAAAATATTTGAGTAATTTGCTTTATGATTAATCAACATTATGAATAAAACGAGTAATCAACATTTCAAAGTACTCTTTACATACATACATATAAAGCAGTTGAAGTTCCTTGATACTTTGAAAAAAAATGTTTCTGTTAGTGTTTGGTATTTTAGGCTATTTGATCAAGTAAGTTCCTATGCAAGAAAAAATACTTTTTCTTCACTTTCCAGCCCGACGTTTCGCTGACCTTCTCAGCATCTTCAGGGGCGATTTCTTTATTAAACACACCAACAAGAATATATACAAACAGATCGTTAGTTGCGAACATAATGAAAAAATTAATAAATTACATGTATAGGTGCACAGGATTAATTGGATTCATATGAAAAAACACAATTTTTTTTTTTAAAACATAGTTACTGGATTACGAAAATTTTTTTTCAACATTACTACATATGTATATAAAACTTACATGTGAAACGATTAAACTATTTTAAAAACATCAAAAACTTAAAAATATGCGCATTCATACCAACTCTGTGTGGTACAATTGTCAAATTATTACTAACTATAAACATAATAAATATGCAGCCGCGATGTCGTCAGTGTCCTCTTTTTTGTATATTGTTCTGTCTCTTTTTTGTAAAATTCGTGAACTTTCTAAGGTATACCTCGCTTTTTCTCAGCAGCGAGGTATACCTTAGAAAGTTTACGAA
>NW_023458557.1:6787193-6788225 GCF_013731165.1 Rhagoletis pomonella | reverse complement strand
TTTCATATACAGAATATAAAAAAGAAAATAAGCATTTTCCAAAGCAAACTCTTTTAACGAGCAAAATTAATTTTTTTGAGTAATCATATTTCAAGTAACTCGATTAATTATCGTTTTGAGTAATCAAAATCTTGATTACTCGGGTAATTGATTAACTGATAAACTGATTAACCAACTTGCTCGAGTAATCGAATAATCGCACAGCCCTACTTTTATTCAATGCTCCTAAGAATGAACTCGATTCACTGTATCCAGTCGATTTTATTTATGTTATGTTTTATGACTTTATTTTAACTTTTCTTGTAAGTTTTTTAGTAGCTAAATTTTCACGATGGCTTTTCACTAGGGTTTTCGAAAACAAATTACAAAAAATTGTTGATTCTCACTAAATAAACCATCTCGCCAGAAAAAAAAATTTTTTAAAATAGTTTTCGAAAAACCCTCATTTTTTTAACCACGTTTTTTGTAGAGAATTAAACAGGGATTACGATGGTATAATTTTGAATCCCTTATTTACTGGTATTCACTATGCAAGTCAACTTCAAAAACTTCAACTGTTAATAGCTAAGTTAGGTTTAGTACAATCTTGAGCATCTTATATATAGAAATGTTAAACCGGTTTCTTAAGCTTTAAAACGACGTTAAGGTGAAGTCTCTACGATGAGCAGAACCCGAGATATAACGATTTTAAGAAGTACATCTCTTCTTCTTTTTTGGCGCTGGAACAGCCTAAGCGATTTTGGCCGAGTCCAAAATAGCACGCCAGTCGTTTCTCTTCTGTACTAACTGACGCCAATTGGAAATGCGAAGTGAAGCCAAAGCCTTCTCCACCTGGTCTTTCCAACGCAGAGGAGGCCTTCCTCTTCCTCTGTTACCAGCATCGCGGCCCTCGTTGAATATTTTCAGAGCAGGAGCGTTTCTGTCCATTCGAACGACATGGCCAAGCCAGCGGAGTCGCTGAATTTTAATTCGCTGCACTATGTCAATATCGTTGTAAAGCTCATACAGCTCATCGTTAAATCGTCTGCGATA
>NW_023458557.1:6779521-6787093 GCF_013731165.1 Rhagoletis pomonella | reverse complement strand
ATCGTTGTAAAGCTCATACAGCTCATCGTTAAATCGTCTGCGATATTCGCCATCACCAACGCGTAAAGGTCCGTAAATCTTTCGCAGAATCTTTCTATCGAAAACTCCAAGAGCCGCCTCATCAGATACTTTCATTGTCCATGCCTCCGCGCCATACACCAGCACAGGCACGATGAGTGACTTATAGAGTGTGATCTTTGTACGACGAGAGAGGAATTTACTTCTCAATTGCCTACTCAGCCCAAAGCAGCACTTGTTGGCAAGAGTGATTCTCCGTTGGATTTCAGGCTGACAATATTATTGGTGTTAATGCTGGTTCCCAAATAAACGAAGTCGTCTACTTTTTCAAACTTGTAACCGTCAACAGTGACGTGGGTGCCAAGACGCGTATGCTCTGACTGTTTGTGTGATGACAGAAGATGCTTCGTTTTGTCCTCGTTCACCACCAGACCCATTCGCTTTGCTTCTCTATCCAATCCCAAGAAGGCAGAACAGACGCAGCCCTTGTTTTTACCGATAATATTGATGTCTGCGTCATACGCCAGCAACTGTACGCTCTTGTAAAGTATTGTGCCTGAGCGGTTCAGTTCTGTGGCCCTTATTATCTTCTCCAACATCAGATTAAAGTTTGGTATCAAACGGCTCGGAGAGGTCCTTCCCTATTCTGACGCAGCTGGTGGTATTGCTCAACGTCATTTTACACAGCCGTATTAGTTTCGCGGGGATACCAAATTCAGACATCGCGGCATAAAGGCAACTTGTCTTCGTGCTGTCGAAAGCGGCTTTAAAATCGACAAATAGATGGTATGTGTCGTTCCTATTCTCGCGGGTCTTTTCCAAGATTTGGCGTATTGTAAATACCTGATCTATGGTGGATTTTCCAGGCCTAAAGCCACACAGATAAGGTCCAATCAGCTCGTTAACGGTGGGCTTCAGTCTTTCGCACAATACACTCGATAAGACCTTATAACCTATGCTTAGAAGGCTGATTCCGCGGTAGTTGGCGCGTATGGCGGGGTCGCCTTTCTTGTGGATTGGACAAAGCACAATTAAATTCCAGTCGTCGAGCATGCGTTCTGCATACGAGCTGATGCATGCACCTCATCAGCTCCTCGCCGCCGTACTTGAATAGCTCGGCTGGCAGGCCGTCAGCTCCAGGAGCTTTGTTGTTTTTCAGCCGCGCAATCGCTATTCGTACCTCGTCATAGTCATAGTCTCTCTTCTTATTGCGGCAAATACATCTCGCTTTCGTCGTCAGTTCCCTATAACGGACCCACATGGCTCGCGTTGCGCCCAGCGCGCAGCGTGGCTCTGTAGGCGGTATCTTTTTTCTCTGCGGCTTCTTGACATTCCTCATCGTACCAGTTGTTCTTTCGGGCTCGCTGAAATCCAACTACTTCTTCGGCGGCGCACAGTGGGGCAAAAAAGGTTGTCGTGGACAAATTAATTTTGAGAGCCAAAATATGAACCGATTTCAAGTTTCTTTTTTACAAACGAAAGATAGTTAAATTCTGCGTCGAACTGTTCGAGGCGATCTTTTTAACAAGCTATAGTTTTTTATTTATTTATGTTGAAAGATGAAAGAAAAAAATTTTACGTTTGAATGCTTCCACTTTTATGGAAAATACTTGAAATTAATTTCAAATGCCTGCAGTTATTTAAAAAATTTATTATAAACATTTCTACATAGGATGCCGCTAATTAAGTAATGTATTTAATTTGTTATATTTTGAAAGCGGTTTTTGTTTCTGTTCGGAAAACTCCAGAACAGCTGTACCGATTTGTTTGAAATTTTGGACGCTTACTCCAACCCCTCCAAGGATGATAATATGAGGGAAATAATTTCGATATATAAAGGGGGCGTGGCCCCTCCCATACAAACCAAAATTTGCATTCTGCATATCTCTGGAAGTGTTCATGGTTGAGTATTGGAACTTGGTACGGCGGTATGTGAAATAAATCGCATACTAATGGAGAAAAATTGGGGCTATTGGAAAAGGGGGCGTGGCACCTTCCATACAAACCAAAATTTGCATTCTGCATATCTCTGGAAGTGTTCATGGTAGAGTACTGGAACTTGGTACGGAGGTATGTGAAATAAATCGCATACTAATGGAGAAAAATTGGGGCTATTGGAAAAGGGGGCGTGGCACCTCCCATACAAACCAAAATTTGCATTCTGCATATCTCTGGAAGTGTTCATGGTAGAGTACTGGAACTTGGTACGGCGGTATGTGAAATAAATCGCATACTAATGGAAAAAAATTGGGGCTATTGGAAAAGGGGGCGTGGCACCTCCCATACAAACCAAAATTTGCATTCTGCATATCTCTGGAAGTGTTCATGGTAGAGTACTGGAACTTGGTACGGAGGTATGTGATGTAAATCGCATACTAATGGAGAAAAATTGGGGCTATTAGAAAAAGGGGCGTGGCACTTCCCATACAAACCAAAACTGCATTCTGCATATCTCTGGAAGTGTTCATGGTAGAGTACTGGAACTTGGTACGGAGGTATGTGAAATAAATCGCATACTAATGGAGAAAAATTGGGGCTATTGGAAAAGGGGCGTGGCACCTCCCATACAAACCAAAATTTGCATTCTGCATATCTCTGGAAGTGTTCATGGTAGAGTACTGGAACTTAGTACGGAGGTATGTGAAATAAATCGCATACTAATGGAGAAAAATTGGGGCCAATAGCAATTTTTGGTTTGTATGGGAGGGGCCACGCCCCCTTTATATATTGAAATTATTTCCCTCATATTATCATCCTTGGAGGGGTTGGAGTAAGCGTCCAAAATTTCAAACAAATCGGTACAGCTGTTCTCGAGTTTTCCGAACAGAAACAAAAAGCGCTTTCAAAATATATATTAGTACAGATAACAAATTAAATACATTACTTAATTAGCGGCATCCTATGTAGAAATGTTTACAAATAATTTTTTAAATAACTGCAGGCATTTGAAATTAATTTCAAGTATTTTCCATAAAGTGGAAGCATTCAAACGTAAAATTTTTTTTCTTTCATCCTTCAACATAAATAAATAAAAAACTAGAGCTTCTTAAAAAAATCGCCTCGAACAGTTCGACGCAGAATTTAATTATCTTTCGTTTGTAAAAAGAAACTTGAAATCGGTTCATATTTGGGCTCTCAAAATTAATTTGTCCACGACAACCTTTTTTGCCCCACTGGGCGGCGGTACTTAATGATCGGGAAATGTGGTTCCACTGCTCGCGTATGTCGGATTGTTGAAGAGTGCTCCCAGAGAGCAGGTGTGTGAGTCGAGTGGCGAATAAATTTACCGTCTGTTGTGATTGCAGCTTTTCGACATTAGTCTTTCCTTGCATTGTTGGCCGCACATTTTTTGCTGCACAGAGGCGGGTGCGTATCTTGGCTACAACAAGATAGTGGTCCGAGTAGATGTTTGGCCCTCGGAGTGTACGTACGTCTAAAACGCTTGAAGCATGCCTTCCGTCTATCTTAAGATGATCGATTTGGTTTCTCGTTTTTCGATCTGGAGACAGCCATGTAGCTTGGTGGATGTTCTTATACTGGAACCTAGTACTACATATTGCCATGTTTCGGGCCCCGGCGAAGTCGATCAGCCTCAGTCCGTTATCGGACGTTTCGTCGTGGAGGCTGAATTTTCCGACAGTGGCTCCAAAGATCCCCTCCTTGCCCACCTTGGCAATAAAATCACTAAGCACGATTTTGACATCGTGTACGTTCCAAGCTCTCATAGAAGAGATCCTAGGACGCCTCATCCTTCTCTTCCGTCGGGGCGTGGGCGCAGAAGAGTGAGATGTTGAAGAATCTAGCTTTGATGCGGATTGTGGCTAGACGTTCGTTCACCGGGGTGGACGCCAGTACTCGGCGACGAAGTCTCTCTCCTACCACGAATCCAACACCGAATTTGCGCTCCTTTACGTGACAACTGTAGTAGACGTCGCAAGGCTTCACGCTTAGTTTTCCTTGCCCCGTCCATCGCATTTCTTGGATGGCGGTGATGTCAGCTTTTGTCTTCCCGAGGACATCAACCAGCCGGGCAGAGGCACCTTCCCCATTAAGGGTCCGGATATTCCCTTAAATCACGTTTGCCGTGGTCGGCATCAGAAAATGGGGGTTTCATCTGATGCTGCTTTTTATTTTTCATTGGGCGGGGTTTTGACGTGGCGGGACCCAAACCCAGCGCACGCGAAGTTTTACGCCTTCTCACTTTAGCTCGCTCCCAAATGGGTGTTTGGTTGCTACCCAGAGGATACGTGGATATAAATATCCGGACGTTGTGAGCTGTGATTTGAACCGTGCGCACAAGAATCGCTTCTGGCTACTCCCAGGTGAATGGCAGTCAAAAGTTTTCCACTTCTGCGCACGGAACCATCCTCCTCTACCAATTCGACAAGCGAGTGCAAGGCGGTTTCGGTAGATTTTCCTTTCGTATAGGAGACATTCTTTTTCATATCGGACACCAAATTTAGTGTCACACTTTCGATTGGCTTCAAATTTTTTTTATGGGTTCTATACGTGAAATAAGCTAGCACGTGTTCGAGGAATTTGTTTCGCTATTTTTGTTGGAGATATGATCTGTCAAAGTTTGCATTTTTTCGTGATTCTGACTAATCATGTAGTTCTTCAAATCGTTATATCTCGGGTTCTGCTCATCGTAGAGACTTCACCTTAACGTCGTTTTAAAGCTAAAGAAACGGGCTTAACACTTCTCTATATAAGATGATCAAGTTAGCAAAACGCAGATTTTATTGCGGATTTTGGCATAATATCGCTTTTGGCATAATATTTCTTCCACAACTTTTTCAATCAATGAATATTCTAGAAATGGGCGTGGCTATATTAAAACCAAGGTTCAAAATTTCAACTTTATTGTAGGTGTCGCCAGAATATCTATGTGGATTGAAAAAGTTGTCGAACAAATATTGTTAACGAAGCGATATTCTGTCGAAATCCGCAATAAAATCTGCGTTTTGCTAACTTAAGTGCTGCAATTTCCACGCGCATTTCTAGGGGTTTGTCGCCTTAAAGAAAAATCTTGCCAAACAAATATTATATCTGGATATGTATTCTATCGGAATCCGCAATAAAATTTTACTTTTTGCAAAAACCCGATGTTTAACACCTTACCATCAAATATATCTTAACCTAAGTTTTCGAAAACAAATTACAAAAAACTGTTGATTCTCACAAAATAAACCATCTCGTTATAAAGAAAAATATTTTAAAAATAGTGTTTGAAAAACGCCCATATTTTTGAACCACGTTTTTTTATAGAGAATTAAACAAGGATTACGATGGTATAGTTTTAAATTCTTACTTACGGGTCTTCACTATGCAAATCAGCTTCAAAAACTTCGACTTCTAATAGCTAAGTTAGCTTTAGAACAATCCGAACCATCTTATATATAGAAATGGAAAGCCCGTTTCTTGGCTTTAAAATGACCTTAAGATGAAGTCTCTACGATCAGCAGAACCTGAGATAATACCATTTGAAAAGTACATAATTAGTCAGAATCACGAAAAAATGCAAACTTTGACAGATCATATCTCCGAAGAAAAAAAAGAAGAAAAAAATTTCTCGAGCATGTTAGCTTATTTCATGTACAGAACTCACCAAAAAGATTGAAGCGAATCGGAGACATGGCATAATTTTTTTACGAAATCCATCCGACTTGAAAAATAATGGCTCATATATGAGCCCACGCTGTTTGATCCACCAGTCACAAGAAAATTGTTGACAGGAAATAGACGGACAGTATGAGTTCGACTGCTTTCAAGGGCAACATCTTTCAACATTCGTAAAATACGTTGTATTCTTCTTCGGCGACTGACGGCATATGTTGTAGGAAAATTCTGACTGGATATTATTTTTTGTAGTGTCCCAGATAAGGTTGTGCGCTGGGCTTAGACCCTTTATAGGCAAGGTGCCTCCAACTACTGGATGTCCTCGAAAAATAAAAGGCTGACATCACTGTAATCCAGGAATTGCGATGGACGGGGCACGGCTGCATGAAATATGCAGCGTGTGATATCTACTACAGCTGCCATGAGACGGCGCACAAATTTGGTTTGGGATTTGTGGTTTGGCGGAGACTACGACACCTCGTCTCCAGGTTTACTCCGATCAGTAAACGAATTGCCGCAATCCGCTTCAAAGCCAAATTAAACAACGTGACGTCTATGAATCCAAAGAGCAGTTCTACGAGTGTTTAGGTGAAGCATATGAGCCCTGCCCCGCCACGATATTAAAATCGTACTGGGCGACTTTAACGCCAGTGTGGACAACGAAGGCATTTTTGGTCCAACAGTCGAAAACTTCAGCCTTCATGACAACACCTCCAACAACGGAGAGAGGCTTATCGACTTTGCCGCGACACGGAACATGGTGGTTAGTAGTACCAGACACCTGCATCGAAACATCGATAAAGCCACATGTGTGTCCCCTGATCAAAGAACTTAGAACCAAATAGATCATGTTGTGGTAGACGGAAGATACGCTTCAAGCGTTCTTGATGTGCGTTCTAAACGAGGAGCCAACATCAACTCGGAACACTACCCTGTTTCAGCCAAGGTCCGCATGAGCCTCTGTGTAATGAAGAACGTGTGTCCGGCAACGCGGTGAAAGTTTGTCGAGAAATTTCGCAATCGACTCTCAATCCTTCTTAAACAAGAAATTGCAGAGAAATACGCTGCATACAAAGCCACCCTGCAGGCAATAGCTACGCAGGCGACAGTGGAACGGTACCGGGAGATGAGGGAGGAGAGACGTCTATTCAAAAGAAATAAACGAGAGGCAGAAACACGTGAATGCGAAGAGTTGTAGGCAGACAGGAATTCGGCTCCAAAATTCTATCAGTAAATGAGGAAATAATCAAGTGGTTTCAAGACTGGGGCTGGTACCTGTAGAGATCAAGATGAAAATTTGGGAACAGATGTCCAGAGTACACTTGAGATGTGGAGGGAACACTTCTCAAGGCTTCGGAATGGCAACGCAGGTGGCGCGTTTGAAGAATAAGAACCCGAATCAATGTATAGGGACGAAGCTCACGTTCCTCCAATTGACCAAGACGAGGTGAGCACAGCAATATGGCGGCTTAAAAACCAAAAGGCCCCCGTAACCGACGGTATATCGGCTGAGCTGCTCAAAGCCGGTGGCGAAGAGCTGGCCGGGCGCATGTACTAGCTATTAAGCAGAATTTGGTCTGATGAATGCATACCCGAAGATAGGAATCTCAGTGTACTTTGCGCCGATTATCGTGGAATAGGCCTTCTTAATACTGCATACAAGGTCCTGTACCTCCGGAAATACGTCACTGTTGGCAGTCATAACTTTGAATTAGTGAAGGAATTTTTTTACTTAGGATACAGCATTAACACCACCAATAATGTCAGTCTGGAGAAGAACAACAGGTGCTACTTTGGGCTCGAGAGGAAATTGAAAAGCAGAGCCTTTGCTCGACGAACAAAAGTCTTGCTATCAAAAAATCACGCCGTACAAATCTATCATTATGCCTGAACGATCGGTGAACCAATGGGTCGCAACTCCCGCAGTGGCACCAA
>NW_023458557.1:6753049-6779511 GCF_013731165.1 Rhagoletis pomonella | reverse complement strand
GGTGGTTCGACCTTTAAATCATTTGGTTTTGCATGAAGGCCTAAACAATGCCCGTCTTTTTTATGGCACAGAAACATGGACGATGTCTAACAAAGATAAGCAGGCTTTGGGGGCTTTCGAGAGCATTATTATTCGCACGAACGGGGCCATAGTTCGCGTGGGCGACGTGTACCGAAGAAGATGGAATAACGAATTGTACGAGTTTATTAACGACATGTACATAGTTAAGCGCAGAAAAATACAACGAAAAATTGCGCTGGCTTGGACATGTTGTACACATGGATGAGGGAGTTTTAGACACATCCATGTAAACAGACGGCTTACCTGGCGCAGACATATAAAAACTAAGGTACTACCAATGAAACTAGCCCTAGGATTCAGTAAGCAGTCTCTAGGTACTAATATGACTTTCCGTGGTGAACATGGATTTTGAGACTATTTGGTATTCAGTAAGCTGTCTCACGTCTTTAGTCTCAACAAAAAATGTCAGCTGGCTCTGAGCTGGTCACAAAAAGAAAAATATGGAGGAAATGATAATTACTTTCTGTTTTATTTAAAAAAAAACGGGAAAATTAAGCGAAGAAATGTTTGTCCAACAACGATTTTACTAGGAAATAAACCAAAATACTTTACTATTATTCATTGAAAACAAAACTTTTTTGAAACATTAAAATCTAAAGACTGTGTAAAAATATAAAACTTACCATAAAAAGAAAAAAATCAAATAGAAAAATAAATAATCCTCGGCACCCGGGGAGGACTCGAACCCGGATCTCTGGAGGGTAAATATAATGCTTTGGCCACTCGGCCATTGCCATTCTTTGAGCAGGGTGCAAAAGGCATACATAAATGCTATCAGTTGACTGTATGTGTTTGTTTCACAACACATTTTTGGTTAACAAACATCTCAAGTCACAAAAATAGTCACTAATTGCTGGTCTCAAGTTTAGACTATGTTCAAACAGGCCAATTAGCTGAGGCTCACACGTCAGATGTGCATTTTGCGGCACGAAAGCAATTGCTGGATTACCTACAGTGATGGAAAAATTGGTACAATCATACCTTTATTTATTTTGAAAGTACATTCGGTAAAAACACAAATTTTTAGGTACATTTGGGACGTGCCCAAATAACTTCTCAGGAAATTAGTTCTTATTTTTATTGACATTTCGATGCATTTTCTGGTGCGCGCAACTGGTCTAATAGCTTCCGTCCTTTGTGAAGGGGCATACAAATGATACAGAAGGGTTGTCAATGTAACGCAACTATAGTTGATTTCGTAAGATAGACGGAAAATATTTCATTTTAAAACGTCAGATCGAAGAAATGGGAGGAAAGTGATTAACCTTTAGAACAACATAGTATTGTCTCGCGCTGTTCGAAGAGATACTTTTCATAGCCAAAATTTGTTTAATGTGAGTACAGAAGTTGATATAGTATCTATGGGAATTGTTATCATTTTATTTTCTCTATATGGATATATATATTTACTTTTTGGATACATCTATCTACTTTTAGGTAAAGTCTACCGTAAATTTGGTACAATTTTATAATTAAATTTTCTATCCCTGATGGAATATCAGCCGTAAAAAAGGACCAGATACGAACAGCTGATTGCTCTTTGTTCAATAAACATACCTCCAAGTCAAAATTAAATATACCTAGGGATGCATAAAGAATCTGACACAAATTTGAAGTCTTTTATGATAAATTGGGTAACAATTAAATCTTAAATTGGTGAAAAAGTTCTTAATTGCCAATTAGGTGCCTGTTTGAACATAGTCTAAGTGACTTGAGTTCGGACTGAATTACTGAATACCAGGGTAAGGTCAGCTAGCTTAAACTGGCTTCTAAAAAAAAAATAGAAACTGAAATTAGGTTATGAGTTGCGCATATCATCACCTGAGTAGAAGATCGACCTATATTGACAACCAGTTTGAAACGCCCTATCTCAGAAGGCTTTTCAAGAACGCCTTTCTTCAGAATTTTGGTTGAAGAACGCCTAATTTCAGAATTTTGTTGAAAACGGCTTATCTCAGCAGTTGGTTGAAGAACGCCCTTTCTCAGCTGGCGATTCAAAAATACCCTATCTTAGGTGAAAATACATTGAAAATGTGCAGAGATAGGGCGTCTTGAATCCGCAGCTAAGATAGGGCATTCTTCAACCAAATTCTGGGATTGGGTGGTTTTCTATCAAATTCTGAAAGTAGGGCGTTCTTGAAAATTTTCTGAGATAGGGCGTTTTCGAACTGGCTGTCGAGATAGGTGAATCTTCCACTCAGGTATCGATATACAATACAGTTATAAACCTATTTGGATGTACGGTATTCAACTATGGGGTACGATCTGTGCAACTAATATTGATATAATATAGGGATATCACTCGAAAACGCTGAGAACTTTGTCAGCGGTGCCGTGTTACGTCCGAAATAAAAATATGCGCAAAGATCATGGTATACCAATGGTTAAAGATGGAGTGGAAAATAGCGAAGAAAAGTGTAAAACAAAATTACGCAATCACCCAAACCTATTGTCTAGGCAATATTTTTGTGATGATTTGTTTGTTAAAAAAATGGAGTCGTCCCTGCATATGCTAAGTTTTTTGCGAAATGTTTCTCGCAAAAAATGATTTCACATAGGTTTGTTTACATTCAAATCTTATAGAACTGATCGTTCCGACTCAGAAACAATAATAACTGTTATATGCAATTCCTAGGAAAGATAAAACAGGGTACATTAAGAAATACATACTGACTATTAAAAAAAATTGTTAGCGCAAATTTTAACCTCCATTTTTAATTAAAATTTTGTTTAAGAATAATCTAATTGATTATAACTGCCTTATTAACATTGCTTGAACTTTTTATTTCTCTTCTAGAAACGTGACGTCCCAGATTATCTCTGTGGTAAAATAAGTTTTGAAATTCTCACCGATCCTGTCATAACTCCATCCGGCATAACATATGAACGAAAAGATATTGAGGAGCATTTGCAACGGGTGGGTCACTTTGATCCCGTGACTAGAGTTAAATTAACGGAAGACCAACTTATACCGAATTTCTCCATGAAAGAAGTGGTCGATTCGTTTATTGCTGAAAACGAATGGGCTTTGGACTTCTGAAAATTATCTAAATTTATCAAATAATGAATAAATAATGGGTTATTTGAATGTATTGTGGATGATTTTCGGAAACAAGAACAAGAAAAGGGATTATTGGACTATTTTAATGCTAAATATATTTAATCGGTCTTTTTTCCGGAGGGCATACTGTTTTTAGAAAATTATCGACGATGGACACAAAAAAACATTGCCACTCAGAAATATTTATTTGGTTAATTACACTGTACGTATTATTTGAACACTTGGAATATTCCAAAAAGAGATACATAAGGCCATGAAAGAGTATTCAAATGTAGATAAACTGCATTCTCAGGTTTGTTCTATTACGTAATTTTTACGAGATAGAGGCCTATACATTGTTAATTTTTATTTAGTAGAACTTATATCTTTGTCATAAAACACATCTTATGTTTTACTTTTGGTACTTCAATTGTTAAACGACACGAATAATTTTTTTTAAACCTTAACCCCCAAAAGTCCTCATTTAGGGGTCATTTTGACCATATGTTTGAGACGGGGTAGAAAGTGGTCCGGGAATTCCTCTAGAATTCCCGGCAAACGAGGGTAGGGAAGATGCCGAACCTCTGATTGAATCAATTGTGTAAATCCGATCATAAATGAAAATAAATAAATGGACAAAAAATTAGAAAATAATATTTCTCAGTCCCATAGAATTTGTTTTGATAACTTTTGATTTTGAAATTTTAGCAAAAGTGATTATAAACCATTTATGAGATTGAATACGAAAAACGTGCAGCGCATGCAATACAATAGTCAAACTACATAACATATACCTAAAAATTCTACAGAGAAAGTACAGATTTGAGATCGATTTTAAGCGGTCGTTATTAATATATCCACATACATACATATATTACCCTTCATATCAATTCAGGTCTATTACATGCGCCCCACGCTCTTCATTTTCAATCTCATGAATTGTTTATAATGACTTTTGATAAAATTTCAAAATCAAAAGTTATCAAAACAAATTCTATGGGACTGAGAAATATTAATTTCTAATTTTTAGTCCATTTATAAAAGCGTGGTATATCAAAACGTTTTATTTTATTTGATTTATTTTATACTTTTTTGTCTTGTCTGTAAAAAATTTTCCAATAGATATTATAATAATTCAACTTGCAGTGAAAAGAGAACAGAAGACTATGGAAGCAAAATGTTTTGTGCTCACGTTGAGTATATACATACATATGTACATTAAAGTGGTCCAAAAATGTATGTAAAAAAATAAGGTCGGATTTTTAAAGCCGCCACCCCCTAGGATTGTTATATACCGAAATAAATATACCCATATTTTTTTATTTTGAAATCAAAAAATATTTAGGTAGTGCTCAAAGCGCTCAAAGTTTTCCATGTATTTTATATGGAGAAAAAACAATTTTTCGTATAAATGGTATAAAACTCTTAAAAATCAATATTTTTCGACCGGAAAACTGTGGTTCTCTTCAGAAGACTTCCAGTATAAATATCCAATTGTTTATTTAACCATTGTTTATGATTAAAGATTTTTATTGGTCCCCCCATTGCATTTTCTAAGGGCTTTGAAGGACCTATAAAATATAGTTACCATGAGAAAATTCCGATCAAAAAATATTGATTTTCAAGAATTCTACACTATTTCTACGAAAAGATGTTTTTTCTCCATATAAAATACATGGAAAACTTTGAGCGCTTTGAGCACTCCCTAAATATTTTTTTGATTTCAAAATAAAAAATAGGGGCACATTTTTTTCGATATAGATCAATCCTAGGGTGTGCCGGCATTAAAACTCCGACTTTATTTTTTTTGGCCACTCTAATGTACATACATGCATATAGCAGGAATTAATTTCATGTAAAGAAATGGCGTGTCATCCTTTTCCGCTGTAGCGTACGTAATGCATATTTTTACGCGCAATATTTAACTTCTTCTGGCGGGGCGACATCTAGAGTCTTCTAATTGTATGTCTTTGATATGATATCTACAACGAGGTTGATATCTAGACTAGGTTGATATCTAGACTTTGTGATAAATACCTTTGTTATATTTAAAGTATAAATGGTGGTGTGGACACACAACATTGCAAGTTGATAAAAGCTAAGTAGCGGGACATAAAATGAACTAAATGCATTAATGCATATGTATGTACAAATGTAGGTAAGAATGTATGCGTCTTCCAAGGAATGTTAAATGCGAATATAGTTGCATCTGTGCCCATAATGACACATATGTTAGTGCTTGGCCGAGCTTCTCCAAATTGTGGCATGCGCCTTGATGTTGTCACACAAAAGGGGGGGACCTACAGTTTTACGCCGACTCAGAACGGCGACTGTATTTTTATACTTACAGTTAAAATTGGGGAAAAATTTACAATTTCGGCATGTGAAACAAAAAATCTCTATAATACGAAAAATTTGGGATTCCAAGATATGTACGAAGTGACAGCACAGCTGCATTCTTCATCTTGTATTAAATCACAATAACGTTAGCTCGGTTCACAAAATATCCCGCCCACGATGTGATAGCATTCACACTGAATGCGTTCATAAATATATACTTATGTATATGAAAACAAAGGAACCAGAAAAAATAAAAAGATTTCTACAAAAGTCAGAAAGCGACATACACAGCCTACAAATTATGTATCGCGTGCAGGGAAGTCAACTCGCTGGAAATTCCCCCGGTTTGCAGGGATTTTCAGTTTAGGTGGCAATCGGGGATTGGATAGCTTTTTGCGAAGAATTGGGTATGTTATGTTGATAGCTTAAAGTAACCAAATTAGACGAATATGTTAATTTTTAACCATTTGTCGCTATTTGGAATGAATTTGAATAACATCAACTGAAAAGTTCTTGAGAAAATGCCTATATCTATATCTATTTATATTTTCAGCAGCAAAAAAATTAAAAAATTAAAAAAATATATATATGAACAATTATAAAAACTTATCAACTTGATACCAATAAAATATTGTATTTGTATGATTGTCTCGTAGTTTAATTTTATTAAGATTTCTACTGGGTGTGGGGTGCATACATGTGTTTTTTAAGAAGAATCACTTCTATCACGTGTACGGTGCTGCACTCGTGCTTTTGAACTAATGATTTTTTTCTCAGCATTTTTGCTTAGTGGCAATACATACATATGGTCAAAAATTTGGGAACGAGGAAAGCGTGAGAAAAATTTTTATTTGAATCACTCGTCAACTTTGACATATTTTGTTAATATACATTGTATAGTATCATAAAATAATTGTGATTTATATTCAATTAAGTGTGCTTCACGGTACTTTAATTTCTCTTGTGCGTGCGATAAAAATGGAGAATATAGTAAACCCTCACAAAAAGTTAAAAATATTAATATCTTACTAATTTTTCGATACTAGAGCTGGCCTTCGGTAAGATAAAGTATTTTTGAAATAGACTAATTCAAATTTAGTGGCATTTTTTGTTTTCTTCGTGAGTTTGATCATGGTTCTCCGATAACCGTGTAACTGTAAAGGCCAAATATAAGAAAAGGCTTTATTGTGCAAAACCGAAATGCAGAAAAGGTGTAATAAATACATTTTTTTTCGTAGATTTCAATCAAGTGTAGAGCAACATAGTTATTGATATCTGAATCGCTATCGTTTTGCAACGTTTTAGTATTGAATTTATGTAACGTTAAAGACCGTTTACACCTAACAATACTAACCTCTTTTAAACTTCGACAACTCTTGAAATACTGTGCAGAAACCGCTCAGCCGGGCTCAAATCAATCAAAATTACTTTGCCAAATTAAAGAGAAATGATAAGTAAAGAAAAAAATGGCGGTTACCATGAAAAAACTACGAAACGCAACAAAAGCGAAAGAAATACAGTTGCCAAACAACGAGCGTGATCGCGTCATTGCAAAGCGTCCTGAAGCAACACGTGAACGAGTGAGAAAATGTAGAGAAAGAAAAAAGGAATGAGACAAATCTAGTGATGCAACTAAATCTATAGGTATCAGCTATAGCAATTTGCTTCCTGTTTAGTTCAAATTATTTAATAAGTTAAATGAATTATTAAACGATGGGTATACATCGAAAAGGGTCTTGAAAGGGTTGATTTTTTACCTACATGTAGGAGGGTTGCTGCTATGTAAAGGAGCGCAAATTCGGAGTTGGATTTGTGGTAGGAGCGAGACTCCGTCGCCGAGTACTGTCGTTCACCCTGATGGACGAGCGTCTAGCCACAATCCGCATCAAAGCGAGATTCTTCAACATCTCGCTCATCTGCGCCCATGCCCCGACGGAAGAGAAGGATGAGGCATCCAAGGACTTTCTATGAGCGCTTGGAGCGCATGTACGAGCGCTGCCCCCGTCATAATATCAAAATCGTGCTTGGCGACTTCAATGCCAGGGTGGGCAAGGAAGGGATCTTTGGAACCACCGTCGGAAAATTCAGCCTCCACGATGAAACGTCCGACAACGGATTGAGGCTGATCGACTTCGCCGGGGACCGAAACATGGTAGTAAGCAGTCAAGCATAAAAAGATCCATCAAGCTACGTGGCTGTCTCCGGATCGAAAAACGAGAAGGCAAATCGATCATGTTGTTATAGATGGAAGGCACGCTTCCAGTGTTTTAGACGTACGCACACTCCGAGGCCCAAACATCGACTCGGACCACTATCTTGTTGCAGCCAAGATACGCACCCGCCTCTGTGTAGAAAAAATGTGCGCCCAAATATACAAGGAAAGCTCAACGTCGAAAAGCTGCAATCACAACAGACAGCCAGCGCTTTCGCTACTCGACTCTCACACCTGCTCTCAGAGAGCACTCTTCAACAAACCGACATATGCGAGCAGTGGAACCTGAGTAGGTTGAATGAGGATGTTCCGAATGAGTGTCCGGCATTCGGAGAGACCCCACATGACTCGAAACATCTCTTCGCATGCCCGGAAAACCCGACAACCCTAACGGCCTTGTGCCTGTGGACAAACCCCACAGAAGCTGCACGCTTCCTAGGGTTGCCGTTAGTGGAACTTGACGACAACGACTGAGATACCAACCGTCCTGGGCGGGGTTGTTGTAGCCGCTACAACAACAACAACAAGCAGTGGAACCACATTTCCCGCTCATTAAGTTCCGCCGCCGAAGAAGTAGTCGGATTTCAGCGAGCCCGAAAGAACAACTGGTACGATGAGATGAGTCAGGAAGCTGCAGGGAAAAAGATGCCGCCGATCGGGCGTAACGCGCGCTATGTGGGACCGCTATAGGGATCTGAAGAGGGAAGCGAGACGTATTTGCCGCAATAAGAAGGGAGAGGCCGAAACACTTGAGTGCGAAGAGCTTGAAATGCTGGCCGACAGGAAGAATGCCCGAAAATTTTACCAGAGAGTTAGGCGACTTACGGAAGGTTTCAAGACCGGGACGTACTCCTGTAAGACCAATAATGGCGCCCTAGTAACTGATGTCCAGAGCGTACTCAAATTATGGAGGGAACACTTTTCCACGCTTCTAAATGGTAGCAGCACGGAAAATTGTGGAGAAGAAGAATCCGAGCCTTCAGTCGATGATGACGGAGTCGACGTTCCACCGCCTGACCATGACGAGGTACGTATAGCAATAACGCGGCTGAAAAACAACAAAACCGCTGATTGGGCCTTATCAGTGTGGCTTTAGACCTGGCAAATCCATAGACCAGGTATTCACAATACGCAAATCTTGGAAAAGATTTGCGAGAAAATGATCGCCGCTCACCACTTATTTGTCGACTTTAAAGCCGCTTTTGACAGCACTAAAAGGAGTTGCCTATACGCCGCTATGTCTGAATTTGGCATCCCCTCAGAACTCATACGGCTGTGTAAAATGATGTTGAGTAATACCACCAGCTCCGCCAGAATTGGGAAAGACCTCTCCGAGTCGTTCGCCACAAAACGGGGTTTCAGACAGGGCGACTTCCTTTCATGTGACTTCTTTAATCTGATGTTGGAGAAGATAATAAGAGCTGCAGAACTGAACCTCTCAGGAACAATTTACTACAACAGCGTGCAATTGCTGGCTTATGCCGACGACATCGACATCATCGGTAACAAAAACCGCGAAGTCTGTTCTGCCTTTTCCAAGTTGAATAGGGAAGCAAAGCGAATGGGTCTGGTGGTAAACGAGGACAAGACGAAGTATCTCCTGTCATCAAAGAAACAGTAAGCACATTCGCGCCTTGGCACCCACGTCACTGTTGACAGTTTCAATTTCGAGAAAGTAGAGAATTTCGTTTACTTGGGAACCAGCATCAACACCGATAATAATGTCAGCATTGAAATCCAACGTAGAATCACTCTTGCCAACAAGTGCTACTTTTGACTGAGTAGGCAATTCAGGAGTAAAGTCCTCTCTCGACGTACGAAAACCACGCTCTATAAGTCACTCATCATGCCCGTGTTGGTATATGGCGCACACTGAGGGAAATAATGCATAGTAAAAATGAATACTTTATATTTGATTATGGTTTAAAAATGTTCGTATTTAAAAATAATATTTTCATACAAAATTTATTACGCACGTAGTTGACTGTTCGCATCTGAGTATGTACATATATGTAAGTGTACATACGCATCCCAAGCATGCAGAGCGCCGCTCTGAGAGCCGTGGCAAATCACACATACATACATAGCAAGAATGATAGAATGAGAATAGAATTCTCAAGAATTTCTCTCAATCGTGCATACATAGTACATACATGTTTATCCGTACAAATCGCGTGCTGTGGTGTTGATGGATATTCAACATTTGAAAGCAAATTTATATGCCTGGGTGTAGCTGAGTGCGCAAAGATGCTTTCCACAAGTTGTTGGTATCCGGAGATGGTCGGGTTCGAATTCCACTGCAGGCAACGTGTAAATAGTTTTTTTTGTTTAGTTTTTGTCTTGATTATTCACTTCACGGATGCTTTTTCAGTACGAACGCGGTCATTTTAGTATGCGCGTAATTGAATTGAATATTTACCAATATACAGTACTTTCGTTGACGTTTATAGTAAGATCAATTACGTTTCTATATGATTTAAATATTTTTTTCCCTCAGTGCAGAAGCATGGACAATGACAATATCCGATGAGGCGGCTCTTGGAGTGTTTGAGAGAAAGATTTTGCGGAAGATTTACGGGCCTTTACGTGTTGGCGAGGCGAGTACCGCAGACGATGGACGATGAGCTGTATGAGCTTTACAACGATATGGACAGCGGCTCCGCTGGCTTGGTCATGCCGTTCGAATGGACACCGACGCTCCAGCTCTGAAAGTATTCAACTCGGAACCCGCTGGTGGTAGCAGAGGAAGAGGGAGGCCCCACTGCGATGGAAAGATCAGGTGGAGAAGTACTTGGCTTCACTTGGCGTTTCCAATTGGCGTCAGTTGGCACAGAGGAGAAACGACTGGAGTGCTTTGCTGAACTCGTCAAAATCGCTTAGGCGGTTACAGCGCCAAAAAAGTAGAAAGAAGAAGAAGAAGGAGGGTTGCTACCTGTTTAAAAAAAAAAAATAGGAAAGTAGGTGACTGAAATATGTATCACCATATATATGGCAGTCCGACAGTTTGAAGAGGGTCGCCAACTGTTTTCAAATAGAGTTTAATTAAATTATACAAAATTATTATATATGAAATCATAATATATTTATATCAAACGAAAGGGTTGCGGCATCGTATTTTTTATTGTATTGCAGTATGTAAATACATAGATTGCCAATGAGTGATATGTTTTCTTGCTCCTTTCATTAATTAACTTTAAGGTTTCAGGAATTTGTTTATTCTTCAGTTATTTTTTGCTAAATATTTTAAATTTGTTCTTTGATCTGACACACATATTATAATATTTCAGTTACCCAAACCCATTAATTAAATTGAATTTAACTGTTTAACCCTGGGAGTACATTCTTATCTTTGTATACGTAAACAATACACGTTGTCGGCTCGTCGAATTGACGAAGAATGTATTTACGTCTAGGGTAAAGAGGTAGCACCCTTATACTTGTAGTTTAGAAGTAAAGTATTTTCAAAACCATGTCGATTGATACCCATATTGTAATATCTAATTCATTTAACTTAATATATATATTTTAATTAAACTTTTTTAACAGGTGGCAACCGCTTAAAAAAAAATAAAACTTTACTGCACATCTACAGACCGATCCATGTAAACTGATACCTCACTTTTGAAAATGGAATGAACTATATGTAAATACCTACGTAAATGCAGCAAGAATCCAAATTTTGGTATCAAAAACAAGTTGCGTTTTTAAATTGAGCGTCCTCAAGTTCACTAGGAAAAGTTTTCATTTAAATCCGTTCATAATTGTATTTCAGCTCAAATTTTATTGGAGCCACAGCACTGTGGCTAGGTAGATGGCATCGTACACAATCACAAATCATGACCGAAGAAGTGGCATACTTCAGATGTATTTAAAAGTGGGAATCATGTTCGAAACATTACTTTATCACATCAAAGTCAAGTCAAGGACGAAAAAATAGTAATTTTTGACACGTCAACCGAAAGATGTAATTAGTTTCTCTTTGAAAACTCTTCAGCACGTCAGATTCGACCAGCACAAGTTTTCAAACTTGCTTTACATGGTGATTTTTGAGGTTTCGAATCCATTCTTTCAAAATTGTGACGTGATGGAATACTTTTGTTGCCAAATTCGGATTTAGCGTATTCAAAAAAAGTACTTTCAGTCAATGTTAATTTCGGCTGTTGCACAGTGTTATTGGACAAATATTGAGATAGATATTATCTACTGAATCAGTATGTATATGATTTTGAGCTAACATATTTTAAAAAATTTCCACTTTTTTTTCTATCTCTATATTTACCATATTCCCAATAAAATCGCAAGGTAACGTTAAAGATTTATGTAGGTATTTTGATTTTTAGATCAGTTCAAAAAATATTTTTCCCAAAAGTTAATGTTTTTTATAGTTTCTTTGAACCTTGATCTTTATTAAAATACCTTGGTTTAATTTTTAACTTTGCAGGATTCGCTAAGTTAACCGTACGTGTGACGTTATCACATAACTCACTTCCAAGAAATGTAACGTTAAAGACCATTTAAAACTGCTTTTATCTTTAAAACAACAAAAGATAGGAAACAAGTGTCTGCATATAAAATGTGGCTTATGAGGTTTATTACCAGGATAAATCAAAAACTTTCGGGTTTTACACAACGTTTCAGAAATATTAGCAGAAATATACGTGCGACTGTAACGTTAAAGACAAAAATGTTGACCATATGTAAGTAGTAGCGGCACAATAGGTGAACTAAATGCATTTATACATACATACATATGTACAAATGTATGTAAGTAATTTATACATTCATATGTACAAATTTTGGTAATATTAATATACATTTGTATATTGAACAAGTGAAGACGTGTTTTTCAAGTGCTCCATATCCATAGTGTATACTGCGAGAGATACTGAAATCTCAAGCACCCAAAGTATTTAAAGAGCTAATAATATTATAAGCTACAGCAAAGCGAAGAAAATATTCGCATCCCCACTGTATCAAGTGAGTAAACCAATTATTAATTCTTGAAAATAAGTTTCCACTGGCGAAAGAGTCACGAAAAAGGAATAGGCAAAGTAGCACAAACACAGCTGAGAGAGACCACACTATCCACTAACGCCTACGTTCCACTTGTGGCGACTTTGCAAGTTGAGGAATATTTGAGGCGTTTGCAATTTCCAGCCAATTTATTATCATCCTCAAATATGTGCGGTGGATGTGTCGGTTAGAATAAAATCGTCTGGCACACTCACAAACAAGAAGCAGTACTATTTATGACGGTTTAATCAACCCGTTCTCCAATTCCGCCAAAACACCCCTGTCGCCCCAGAGGAAGCAAGTGACTTTCTGGTAACATCACCAGCAGCTGACTCAAACGTCATACCAAACATGCGCCAATGACCCATGCCCAACAAAGCTACACAGCCTACTGACAGCTTAGGCGCTCAAACCACGCCTTCAAGCAATGCTGAGTCTCAGTCTGATCAGCAGAATAGCGAAAGAGAGGCACTCAACATTAGGCACGCTAATAGATGAGTTAATCTCACTCACACTCATACTCGAGATGACCCTCCCAATGAGAAAAAGACTGCCAATAACAGCTTTTTTGGAGATTGGCAAATACTAGGTGGTACTAAAGCCAATACCAGACCCTTGAAAACCCCAAACCAAAACCAGATGCTATACTGATCTGAAAGAATTACGTCCTTTCTTACGCGGAGATCTTGCGCAGAATGAATATGATACCACCCTAAACGACCTAGGTAATAAGGTTTCTCGCATTCGTAAGACCAAAAATGTCGAAATGCTATTGCAACTGAATGGTTCAGAAATGTCTACTGAATAAATGCCTTGGTGACGAAGCTAATGTAAAGATTTTAACTCAGGAGACTCTTCGAATGTAAAGATCTGGACGAAATAACCACTAAGTAGGAGATTCTCAGTGCAGTTCAAGCAGGCCTATTAAGTTGTTAATGACGTAACAATCTCTGTTGTAAAGAGCTTGAGAAAGTCGTACAGGGATACACAAACGGCGTTGATCAAGCTTCCAGTGGATATGGCTAGAAAGTTACTCGAAAAAGGGAAGCTTAAAGTAGGCAGGGTAGACTGTCAAATTAGAAAACACCTTCATCCCTGTTCAGAGTTCCGAACAGCTCTCGACGGCAGCAGATGCGTGTATGTATGTATATTAGAGTGGTTCATAAAAACAGTCTTTTTGGAAATTCATAAACGCTACATCAGAATATTGTTATTTGTGATCAAAAGAGAGACACGTAGTTTTTTTATTTAAAAAGATAGTTTTTTTAAAGGTCGGGCTGGTCGGTGTTTTATAAAAACGCTGATGTTCTCAATTTTTTTTATTTTCGTGACATGTTAAAATGCAGCTAAAAATGTGTTTTTAACATTTATTTACTCTGGTATTATTGGGGAACATTCCCATAATTACATACCTGTCTTAGACAGTTAGAATGGGCCTAGTTCCCGAAAATATGCTCTCGAAAAGACACTAGTAAAATGAAAACGTTGATACTGAACGATTTACGCATTGTCATGGGTTGAAACTTGTTACCAGGGGGTTTCTGGGGTTGCTAATTAGGAATCTGAAGTCAATTTTTCAAAATTCAAAATAGCGGATCCCAAATGGAGCCGGCAGCCCCTGTGGTGTAGTGGTAAGCAGTGCGCGCTTTCACACATCAGCACCTGGGTTCAAGCCCTGGTCAAAGCAACATCCCAAAAAATATAGAAAAAGGTTTTTTCTTAACAGCGGTCGTCCCTCGGCAGGCAAAGGCAAGCCTCCGATTGTATTTCTGCCAGGAAAAACAGCTTCTCATAAAAATACAATCGCCGTTCGGAGTCGGCGTAAAACTGTAGGTCCCTCTGCTTTGTGTGACAACATCAAGGCGCACGCCACAAGTCGGAGGAGAAGCTCGGCCAAACACTGACATATGTGTAAGCGCCAATTTATTATCATTATTATTAAATGGAGATACATTTTTTTTTAATGATTGGATTTGTTCGAAACGCGGCACTCGAGAGTTTTTGGGGTCGCCGATTGCGAACCTGAAGTAATTTTTTGAATTCGAAGTGACGGATCCAATATGGCGATCAAATAAAAAAAAAATACTAAAATTAAAACGTTGGTATTGAACGTTTTAAGCATTGTTAAGGGTTGAAACTCTTTTTCAGTGGGTTTCTGAGCTTGCGGATTATGAATCTGGTGTCAGTTTTTTAAAATTCAAAATGGTGGATCCAAAATGGCGACCAACTTAAAAAAATGATTGGATTTGTTTGAATCTCTTAACCGCCATTTTGAAATTTGAAAATCTGACATCAGATTCATAATTTTTTTAATTTGATCGCCATATTGGACCCGCCATTTTGAATTAATAAAAATTGACTTTAGAATCGTAATCGGCGACCCCAAAACCTGTCGAGTGCCGGGTTTCGAACAAATCCCATCATTATTTTTAAAAATTGTTCGCCATTTTGGATCCGCCATTTCGATTTTGAAAAAACTGACTTCAGATTCTAATTAGCAACCCCAGAAACTCCCTGGTAACAAATTTCAACCCATGACAATGCGTAAATCGTTCAGTATCAACGTTTTAATTTTACTGGTGTCTTTTCGAGAGCATATTTTCGGGAACAAGGCCCTTTCTAACTGTCGTTCAGTATCAACGTTTTAATTTTACTAGTCTCTTTCCGAGAGAATATTTTCGGGCACTGGGCCCATTCTTACTGCCCAAGACAGGTATGTAATTAAGGGAATGTTCCCCAATAATACTAGAGTAATTAAGTATATGTAAAAACCACATTTTTAGCTGCATTTTAACATGTCAATAAAATAAAAAAAATTTATAACATCAGCGTTTTTATAAAAACCGACCAGCGCGACCTCTAAGAAAACTTTTTTTTTCAAAATAAAAAAACACGTTTCTCTTTTTTTATCACAAATAACAATAATTTGAGTCAGCGTTTATGACTTTCCAAAAAAATTTTTTTTAACCACTGTTATGTATATACATGTGTATGTATGTATGTATATACATATTTACGTAGGTCCGGGTGTCCAGATTGTTTTAAAAAAGCGAAATTTCTGAAAAAAATCGCCAAAAATCAGCAATTATTTTTTTAAAATAAAATTCATGAAATCGATTTAACAAATCTTTTATTTTATAAGTAAGATCTTGTTATAATATAGTTTTAAAACTAAAAACGAATATAATACCTTCAGACGGTAATAATAAATAACACAAATCACATATATAATAGTGATGTACAAACAATTTTCTTTAAACAAACGCATTCTTTTTAAAAATATTTATTTCAACATATTTGGCAATAGGACTACGCAATTATTAAATTTATTGTAACTCAAATTAATTGATTAATTGCACAATCCGCTTTTAAAATTAAATAAAAACCTAAATAAGACGAGATCAGCTATTTCCACAATCTGAATGATTTACATTTCTGTTGTTGTCATATATTGATCTATTCAACCTTGATAGCATACTGTTTGATATTGAAAACGTTTTGCAGCAGAAAGTATTCACCTTCGTATAACACTTTATTCGCACTATTGAAATATGGCTTTCCAACCTCACCCTATTTAGAATCTTAGTTTTTGTTGAATTGATTACGGAAAAAACGCACTCAACAAAGCATGGGAGTGCGGCAAGGATAATAATATGAATTTACTTATATTTCCAAATATTTTGTTGCCTGTTGTGGTTTTCACTCCGTAAGCTATTATCCAAAATTCTTCAAAGTCGGATGTAAAGGTTCTGAGAAAAGTTATTCCATGGGAAAGTTAAAAGATTTAAATATTCAGTTTCCGCTGCTTTTCTTTCCTTATAAGTCAAATAGTGAATTGGCAGATCCCTGAAACTCGCCCTCTTGGGATTCACACACTTTTCTTGTGAAAAAATCAAAGCTTTTTTAAAAGTATTTAATTGACTAGGTAATCGTTTCAAAAGCTCTTCGTTTAGGGGATTGAACTTTTTTGACAGGTGTTGTTGTTGTTGTTGTAGCGGCTACAACAACCCCGCCCAGGTCGGTTGGTATCTCAGTCGTTGTCGTCAAGTTCCACTAACGGCAGCCCTAGGAAGCGTGCTGCTTCTGTTGGGTTGGTCCACAAGGACAAAGCCGTTAGGGTTGTCGGGTTTTCCGGGCATGCGAAGAGATGTTTTGAGTCATGTGGGGTCTCTCCGCATGCCGGACACTCATTTGGCACATCCTCATTCAATCTACTCAGGTAGGAGTTTAACCTGCTGCAGTAGCCAGAGCGAAGTTGGGCTATTGTCGTTCGTGTCTCCCGAGGCAGATGAAGCTCCGTCTCGTCTATGTCCGGGGCGGTACGCCTGGAACGGCATTCACAGGTCTAGAGTCTATATAACTCGAGACTCACTCCCTGTGAATGCCGTTCAGGGCCAGTCGGTAAGCTGACGGGTCCAGAGGTTGCTTGATGAACCTCTGGACTTCGTCCGTCAGTTCATATAGATGCCTCCTGACGTGCCTAGGCGAGGGCTCCTCTGCAAGCAGCTGTCTGTTTGGGTGGCCACTTCTGTGGCTCCCGATCAGGAACTGCTTGCAGAGCATTATGTTGTGCTCCTTTACGGGGAGCATTTGCGCCTCGCCGTGGAGATGATGTTCGGGCGACAGCAGGAGGCATCCTGTCGGTGTCCTGAGTGCGGTGTTCTGTACAGTCTGTAGCTTCGTCCACTGCGTCCTACTAGTCCCCGGCGACCACACTGGCGCTGCGTAGTTTAAAGCCGGCCGGCCTATTGCCTTGTATGTTGCCAGCAACGTTTATTTGTCTTTGCCCCAAGTACTGCCGGCTAGCGACTTGAGGACCTTGTTGCGGCTCTGTACTTTATTGACAGTAGCGGTTGCGTGCGCAGAGAAGGAGAGCAGGCTGTCGAATGTTACTCCGAGTATTTAGGGGTTATTCACCGTCGGAATTGGTGTGTCATCGACGTGAATTCCCAGCTGTAGCCTTACCTCCTTCGTCCAGGTTGTGAGCACGGTCGCAGAGGATTTCGTAGGGGAGAGGGCTAGACACTTTGCAGTGAAGAAGCGAGAAAGTTCTGAGAGATACCCGTTTACTTTCGAACACAGGTCATGAATTCCATTCCCAGTCGCCATGATCGAGCAGTCGTCGGCGTAAGGGACAATCGAGACTCCCTGTTGTGGTTGAGGGAGCTTTGAAATGTAAAAGTAAAACAGTAGCGGGGAAAGGACAACACCCTGTGGAACCCCCTGTTTTATTTTTCTGAGTTTACTCGAGTTGTCTCTAAACATTACCGACGAGTGTCGACCACTCAGATAATTTGCCGACCACCGTTTGAGCCTCTGTGGGAGAGAGGAGGCCTCTATATCTTCTAGTGGAGTGGAATGGCAGACGGTGTCAAACGCCTTTGACAAGTCCAACGCTACTAGAATCGTTCTCTCACAGGGACGGTTTCGGTTAAGGCCACGAGTTATCTGAGTGTTTATGGAGTTAAGTGCTGTTGTTGTACTGTGTACTTTACGGAAACCATGCTGATGCTTCGCTGGGGTCAAGTGGTTTGTGAGATACGGGAGGGGCAAGGCCTCGAGTGTCTTCGCTACCGGGGAAAGGAGTGTTATCGTATGATAAGAATCTCCTATGTTGGCAGGTTTCCCCGGTTTGAGCAGTGGGACCACTCTCCCCACCTTCCAGATGTCTGGGATGATGAGAGTGGCCATAGACAAATTGAGGACCTCCGTTAGGTACGCTACCCTCGCAGGACCCAAATTTTTCAGCATCAGCATGCATATTCCGTCGGGACCCATGGCTTTGGAGGCTTTCGCCTTCCCGATGGCCACCTGAACTTCACCGCAAGTGAAGGCAAGGGGGGCACAGGTTGTTGGCAGTTTGTGCAGCCTTCTGATCACTCAACGCTTGGCTTTGTCCAGCGGAGGATGCAGTATGAACTGCCGGCTGAAATAGCTCGCGCATCGCTCCGGGTCCGACGAAGCGTGGTCGCCGAAGGAAATTTCGACTCTGTCGTCGTACTTCGTCCGATTGGACAGTGACCTCACGGTTGACCAAAGCTTGCTCACACCAGACGTGAAGTTACAGGTGTTCAGATGCTCCTCCCACTTCTTCCGTTTATGTACGTTTACTAGTTGCCGAATCTCCGCGTTGAGATCCCTGATACGGGGATCTCCGGGATCGGCCTGACGAAGGCTATCACGCTCATCGGCTAGAACAGCCGCTTCGGCAGGGAAGTTTGGACGTGGGTCCGTTATACATCCTGCCGGTATGAACCGAGCTGCAGCAGCAGTGACAGCCCTGCGGAACTTACGTTCACCGAGATGGACGTCGGTTGGTATGGGAAGCGCTGCGAAGGTGTTTTCAGTAAACTCCGCGTAACCTTTCCAATCAGCTTTAGAAAAGTTGATATAGCTCCGGTGTTTGGCGGAGGCAAAGTCGGTTGGTTTATCTATCGAGATGACTATGGGTAGGTGGTCTGATGCTAAGGTCAGCATAGGTTGCCATGTTATGCTGTTTATCAGACCAGCGCTGACTATGGTGATGTCTGGAGAGCTACTGCAGTTGCCCATAATCCTGGTGGGTGCGTCGTCGTTCATTGTGCGGAATGTCGAATCGTCTATCTGCTCAGCCAAGTCTGTTCCCCTACGATCGTTTGACAGGCTTGAGTGCCAAAGATCGTGGTGCGCATTGAGGTCACCTACTACCATACGGTTTTCACCTCTGAGGAGCGCACCTATATCAGGGTGATATCCTGCCGAGCAGCAGGTGACAGGGGGTATGTATATGTTAAATATTTCGAGCTCCACATCGCCTGACCGGATAGCAATGCCCTGACATTCTAGGGTGGTATCCCTGCGGTCGATGTCTGCTTCGATAAGACGATACTGCACGGTGTGGTGCGTGATGAACGCTAAGCCACCACCATTATCTCGCTCGCGATCTCGACGGTGCACGTTGTACCCGGCACAATTCAACAAAGTTGAAATAGCCTGGCTGAGTTGTGGAACTCATTCAGCAGCGCCCACCAGGAACTAATGAAGGACCCCAGCATGAAGAAATCGGGATACGTGAAGGATGACGTCGCTGGTAAAGTAAGTACGCTGTACACAACAGCGTACGCAATAGCGTGGGCCGAAAATCCGCTTTTTTTTAGAATTTTGATTGGTAATAGCAAAAATATGGCTCATTATACTTAAAAAAAAAAATCTGTGTGAAATTTGGAATTTTTTGGTCAATATCCTAGGCTTGCCCAAGTCCATCAAAGTTCAATATGCTCAAAAAATAAAAGTTAATAAATAAATAAATTAATACATTTTTTACTAAAACTGCAATAATCTTCGATAGTATTAGTCCTACACAATTTGGTATATGAACCCTTTTTGTACAGAATCGAAGTTATCCAAGAAACCAATTTTTTTAGTACTTGAACTTTGATGGACTTGAGCGAGCCTCACACACAGATTTTTTTAGAGCATAATGAACCATATTTTTGCTATTACCAATAAAATTTCTAAAAAAAGCGGATTTTCGGCCCACGCTATTTTCAAAGGTTAGTGAGTTAATAAATAAATTAAATAAGTCCTCTAAAATAAAAGGAGAAGAAACCAAACCTGGCTTAGTACGCGGGCTTTAATTTCTACTTATTCATTTAGAAAAGAAGGTTAAAGCCTGCAAACTAGGTGAGATTTCCTTGGAAAGCACGGAATAAACTCTTTAAAATGCGAAAGATGTCGTGTTAGAATAAGAACTGCTTCAGTTGAAATCTGGCAGGTATTAAGTAACAAAAAACATAATTGAAATATGAATAATTCAGTCGAAACTTTTTTAGAACCTTCTTGTATTTCTATTTAGATGAAAGATTTACAAATATTATTAGAATTAATTTCCACGCCAAAATACCCGTACTTTAGAGATGGCACCCGCCATTAATACTTGGATATCCCTTTCGTTGATCGATTGAGCCTGTTTTCGGCACATTCTGCGGAACTGCGTTATTCTTGAATTTTGCATTTTGTTTATTTTTAATTTTGATTTCATATAGGCTCAATAACGCTCGATCGTTTGGAGCTCTGGGCAATTCGGAGGATTGGCCTCTTTTAGTACAATGCTGGTTCCATTTTGTGTATAAAACTCTTGCGCTTTTTTTTGCACAATGGCTTGTTGCCAAATCAGGCCAAAACAATACAGGCTCTCAGAACAACACTCCAGGTGTAACAACACGTTCAGAGAGATTCCGATTCCTTTTCAAAGTCCTGGAACATCCTTCTGCACTATTTGATTTATAGTGCCTGATTTTCCGCCAGATTCCGCATTTCTCTCAATGCTGTAATTTTTCTTGATATTTGACAATACATTTTGTACCGTCGACCCTCCAATTTTCAGCAATTTTACTAACCGACATTGGGAGATGTGTGGATTTTGCTTGAATTAGGCCAAAATCAAATTTCTTTGCTGAAGTTCTTTGCTCGCCACATCACTCATTTTTAAAGTTACGCATATGAAAATTAACTGTAATAAAAAACAACGATAGCAAAATCAGCACACTAAATAAACGGCTGATCGAGTAGTCGGTAACAAAGTTATGCTATGTATATTGCTGCCAAATTTCAAATGAAGCAGATCTTATCTGAACCAGTTTGAAGAAAACGAACTGATCTGTAAATTCTATGAATTAAAAGACAATTTCGATGAGTTGGCAAGAAAAAATAAAAATGAGAGTACAAGTGCTCAATATCTTCTGCCACAAATTGATATACACTTTTTTCTGGTGACTATGCAAATTGGCAAACGTTTAAAAAACTATTTGAACAATTAGTAGTCTCATAAAATGTGTATTTTGAAAACAAAGCTGAAGGGCTCAGCAGTAAGCTGTATTGCGAATTTGCTATCAACTTTAACCAATTTCAGTGTAGCCTGGAACTTAACGAAAAATATACGAACAAAAGATTGCTGGCAAATACATACAGGCATGTTCTGAAAATCGTACGACTTGAAATCGGAACCGAAATGACAATTCGTGCGATTTTGTTTTGGGTGTTCTACAATTCGTTCGATTTCATTAGAATTCGAGCTAAGTTCGAAACAGTTGATTTCATTTTGTCAATTAAACCAACCTTATGACAAAAGAGGCCGTTGGTACAAACTATATAAAAATTTAATTTTCAAGGGAATTTTGAATAAAAATTAAAATGTTTAATGCTTTAGAAACTGTGCTTTGCCCTAAGTGGATTAAGTTGGATATGTCCGAGGAGGATTCAAGAAAATCAAAATTACATTTTGTGCAAAAGTTTGGAATTCCAGGAGTAATTGGGTGTATTGACGGGACTCATATAGCTTTAGTAAAACCCTTGCAGAATGAACATCTTTTTTTTAATAGAAAAGGTTTCTTCAGCATAAATACAATGATTGTAAGTACGAAATGATATAGCATTTGCGAACGTTTGAATAACCCCTTTTCATATTTACAGATTTGTGATTACGATATGGTTATACGAGCAGTGGATGCAAGCAAGCCTGGCTCAAGTCATGATGCGTTTGTTTTCAATATGAGCAGTGCAAAGCAACATTACCTCTCAAAGTACGAAGCTGGTAACCGTGGATCTTGGTTACTGGGTGATTCCCGATTTGGTATAGAACCATTTTTGTTGACCCCATATAGAAATCCCAACCCAGGATCACCAGAGCATAGGTTTAACCGTCAACATTCTAAGGCACGTAACATTATAGAGCGAGTTATAGGAGTTCTTAAGAGCCGGTTCAGGTGTTTAAAATCCACATTACCTTATGCTCCACAAAAAGTAGTGCAGATAATAAATGTTTGTTGCGCGCTACATAACATTTGTAGGCATTATCAAATGGAAGGTATTGAGGACCCAGAAACCGCAGCAGAACCTGCAGAAATCGACGAGGAAATGGCTGAGCTTGAAGAAAACACAAATTTAAATAATGCTGGTCGAAATTTAAGAGACTCTGTCGCTAATAATTTAATATTGTAATACTTAAACTTTATTTACTCGTAGAATTCATATAATGTAAAATAAATTTTATTCATGTATGTATGTACATATATATTTATGTGTACATTCATAGCATTGATGCTTCTAGCTCAAACATCTTCAATTTTATTTTTGCTTTTTCTTGTGTCAATTCCTCCATCTTAATGTGGTGTCTCTTTTTTTCCTCCAAGTCCAGTCTCAGTAAATGATTTTGTTCCTCTAGAAGCTGATTTTGTGTCTCAACCAAGTTACAAATCCGTTCAATATAATTTTTCTTTTCTTCGTCTGTTTTTGCAATTTTGTTTTGATTTTCACATTCACATTTCGCCTAATGTCGCTGAAATGGTTTTAATTTCTTTTGCTTGAGTTTTCATACACGACTGAAGGCAGTCCTGCGTGTCTGAATCCCTGTTTCTTTTTGCTGGTCTTGTACTGATGGCTTCCCTACTTGTCTGTGGACGTTCGTCTTCATCGGAATCACGGACGCTTAGGTTGTTTGTTTCACTGTCTGTGCCGAAAGTTCTGGCTTGCGCTACTCCCTCTACAGCCGCAAAAATTCCGCAAATTCTGGCAACGGATTCCTCATTTTGGGACAAGATATATTGATTAAAGGGGCCTCCTGTTGCTCTTGTTTCCATGTTATTATGGGCCACCTTTTTTTAATGCAACCTTTCCAGTCAAACCATATCTGTACAAAATTTAAACTGTTAAAAGAGTATGAACTAGGAAAAGTGCAACTAACTTTCTTCCATCCATTAACATCCTCCTGGGGTGGACCTTCAGCATTGAGTAACGTGGTTAACTCTTTCCATTTTTCTTCGGCAATTACTCGATCGCCCTTAACAAAATTTTTTGCCAGGTCTGGATTTTCTTCTATGAATTGGACAAAAATCAACTCTTGCTTCGAATTCTTATGTTTTCCCCTAAAATAGGATTAAAAGTATTATTTATTTACAAATAACCACAATTTTTACAATTTCATACTTACATTGTTAAACGTATTATTCACATAAAACGCAATAAACTTTTAAACCGCTAGCGTCCGCCCTGCCGATTATAAAACGGTAAAATTCCAACGATTCCGATTTTCAGAACAGGGTGACAAAACGATTTGGTGATGTTCGAAAAAGCAAAAACGGAACGATTTACAGAACGTGTCATACGATTTAAAAACGGAAAAATCTAAAATTTTGGCCGAAAACGATTTGCAGAACATGCCTGATATTTTAAAAATATTTTATATGCACCAGTAGTGGTTGAGACTGCCTGCAGTGTGCAATCGTTTCAAGAAAAGCTTTCTGAAAGCATACATATGGTATGAGAATTCCTTAACGAATTCGAAAGAAATACCAGACCTTGATTCACTACAAAAATTTCTGAGTTATGAAGGAAACGCATTGGAAGCAGCACAAGGAAGCAAAAAGTGTGATTGTGAAATCTAAAGCGGATGAGACAAAAAATAAATATTGTTTACTTATTATTTTATATATTATATTAAAGCGCGTGATGGAAAAGTTCTAAGGGCGCGCGCTTTACTCGATACTGGATCACAAGTGCACTTAATAACAAAAGAACTCAGAAATAAGCTTAAACTTAGCTTAAGAAAAGAGTCACTTACTATTGGAGGCATTGGACAAAATAAAACTAATACAAATGAAACGATAAATCCGCATATAATCCTTATTTAATTCATAATTTTGAAACAGCTATTGATACATTTGTAATACAAAACATAGTTTCACAGGTTCCTTCAGAACCTATAAACATAACTAAATTTCCAATTAAAACTCGGCTTGCAGATCCTACATTCGCCAATACAGGTAAAACTGACATACTACTAGGTGCCGATTTATTCTTTTCTTTATTAAAGGAGGAGAAAATTATGGTTGGAAATGAAAACTATCGCTTCTAAAATAGCGTCTTAAGGCTGGTTTTTACTATGTCATATTTTGACGCTAAAAATTTGTCGGACATATTTTGACACAACTTTATCTCCTTTACCCATATCTTTACCGATTAATTTATCGGCCAAGAGCAGACAGATAGCCGATATAGCAGCGCATGTACACGACTAAAGATCTCTCCTGATCGAAATCAATCAATATACCGCTTTTTAATCTCATTTGACAAAGTGTTTTCACTTATTTGACGACAAATGCCATTGAATTTGACATAGTGAAAACAAGCCTTTGGAATGGCTAATATTTGGATCAGCCAATAAAAAATCAAGTTTAGTTCATTGTGGCGTCGTTACTCATTCAGACAAAGTCATAAATGGCCCAATTAAAGAAATTTAGGAAAAGTGAATCCATCGAAAATAAAGACGTAAATATTAAAAAGTATTGCTAAAGTATGCATTTAATCTAAGAAAATGGTGTGCTAATGGCATAGAAATCCTAAAAAGTGTTCACATTGATTACGGAGAAAGTCACTTTGAGTTAAATAACGAAATGTCTAACGACGTGAAAGCTTTAGGGGTAACTTGGACTCCATTTGATGACCAATTTTGTACTAAATGTAGCTGGAGCTGCAAAAATAAAATCACAAAAAGAAATATTTTATCAGACATCTCAAAATTGTTTGATCCGTTCGATCTAATTAACTCAGTAACAGTAACTACAAAAATCTTACTTCAATAACTGTGGAAATCAAAAACAGATTGAGACGAAAAGCCTTCTAGTGAAATAATTAACCAATGACAGAAAATTAAAGAAGGGCTATCTCTCTTTACCCAAATTAAAATACCAATCCTTCAATCATCGAGTTACATGGATTCTGTGATGCATCTATGAAAGCTTATGAAGCAGTAGTTTATGCAAAATCCGTGAATACAGAAGGCGAAGAATGTATAAATATTTTAGCACCGATAAAGTAGTCACTGCTGCAGTGCTCTTTGTAGAATTAACGCAAAAAATTAATTGCTCTTCATACTTTTATACAGATTCCACATGTGTATAAAATTAGTGAAACAACATAAAGAAAAAAATGTCGCATATACCCATGAATTTGCCGTTTTTTGCCGTTAATTAATTGTGGAAAAACAATTTTGTCGCTCTTGTATTTTTTTTTATAGATATAAGGTGTTTTGCTAACTTTATATAAAGATAGCGAAGCACCCCTCCAAATCTAAGACAAAAGACCGGGCTTTATATTCAAATTTGCCGTTTCTTGCCGTTCCGGGATGAGCTAGTTTACTTTTGAAAAAAAAACTTGCCTTTTTATATTAAAAAAAAAAATTTTTTTGCCATTTTTTCACTGTTCAATAATTTTTAGAAGAAAAGAATGATAAGAAAATAGAAAAATCAAAAAGAGGTTTAATGCACAAACCAAGCCAAACGGCAAATTATGCAACAAAAAATAATTTTTTTTTTATTATTTTTAACCAATTTTTAAACCGCTTTCCAAGTCCCTCTTTTTTAACAAGGCTGTTTACACAAACAAAGAATTAAACGACAAAATCGAAAATAGTTTTAATGCAAAAAACAAACCAAACGGCAAATTATGCAACAAACAAATTATTGTTTTTAACCTATTTTTAAGCCGATTTCCAAGTTCCTATTTTTTTTAAAGGCGGTTTAAGAAAAAAATAAATTAAACCACAAAATCAATAGTTTTAGTGCACAAAGCAAGCCAAACGGCAAAATATGCAAAAAAATTTATTGTTTTTTTGTCCCAATTTTTCTTAAATAAGGCTGTTTAAACAAAAAAAATTAACGACAAAATCAAAAACAGTTTTAGTTCCTTTTTGCTTCTTTCCACTATTTCATTTGTTAAGCCAATTACAATCAAGCGCAGCTA
>NW_023458557.1:6714259-6753039 GCF_013731165.1 Rhagoletis pomonella | reverse complement strand
TTGTTTTGCCAACTACAATCAAGCGCAGCTAATTCCAGTGCTATTTAAACTTGATCATGTGGTTACTGGTTTTGTTGGTTTTTGTTAATATTTCTATTATTAGAATGTTTAGCTTTTAGGTTGCTCGTCCTTCAGTTATTTGTGTTATTTTCTGACCTTATAACAATTATATTCAACAAATTTTATTGAGCTTGAGGCCGTTAATGAAAAATTTATTGTGGAAAAGCAACAATAATTTGAAAAATGGTAAAAGTGATAGCTATTTCGGAAATCACCACATTTCCTCATCAGACTTCTTTCAGTAGGATTCGAACCGACGATATCACTTGATTGTAGTTGCCTTAACAAATGAAATAGTGGAAAAAAGCAACATGAACTCACAAGAACTCACAAGGCGAACTTAGCACAGTGCGTATGCAACTGGTTGAGTCAGTGGGATCGTCTGATGAGGGAATGTGGTGATTTCCGCAATAGCTATCACCTCTACCGTTATTTCAAATTATTGTTGCTTTTTCGCAATAAGTTTTTCATTCAAAACGGCCCAAGCTCAATAAAAATTGTTGCATATAATTCTTATAAGGCCATAAAATAACAAAAAAAATTCATTGATTTTGTTATTTTTAACCAAATTTTAAACCGCTTTCCAGGTCGTTAATTTTTTTATAAATAAGGCGGTTTAAACGACAAAATCTGTTATGTCGCTGGCTATTGGGGTAAGGTTGGTTGGCATACAGGCAAGGCCCGTCCTGGTCAGGTGGAGTCACCCACCCCTTCTGCAATTTTTTTCTGTAGCCTTGGACCCTGCCGTAACTCCAACTATTGGCAGAGTCCCCTAAGCTTGACCGGTTTCCGTCTGTCTAGCATCCAGTCATGTCCCTGTCATCCTAGTCATTCCGTCGCGCCACCCATTTCCCCTCTTGTTGCAACCAGTGGAACACCCACACCAAACAACTACAAAATTAGCAAATAATTTTTTTTCTATTACTGATTTACATGCTCTTTATTATAAAAAACACTTACAAACTCTATTGCCTAACTATAAATCCAAATCTTGCTACAGTTCCTATTTCCACTAATTTGAGTTTAATATTTATAATAACAACTATACCAACTAACCGTATCACTATATTTAAAAATTCACCCTCTATATGAACATACGTATATTCCAATCCAACAATTTCCTTAACAAAATTCAATTCCTTCATGTAACTAATTATCATCAAGGATACTTAAAATCATACTGGTAATAATAACAAAAAATTCAACTTCAATAAAAAAAACTTCCGAATAACCTAATTCATATATGTACATATGTGTTTATGAGGAAATCAGTATATGTGACAATAAAAAAAGGCAAAGCAAAAAAAAAAATAATAACAATAAATTAAAATGGTACACAAGATAAAAATATAGGTGGTGAGACAAATCTCCCATATCAAGAATATTAAATTTAGCTTAGCGAGTTTCTAATGTTTCGCCCGTTGCTGTACTCAAATCCCAAAAATCCTCCACCCGTATCTTCTCTTGCACATGCATTCTTATATGAATGCAAGTAGTGAATATATATGTGCCTATGTATAACTAGGTGTGTATGTTTATATGTACATACATATGTATATCGGTTTTAGTAGCTTTGTACATAAGCTTACATTCAAGCACTTACCAATCTCACATGTGATGTAGGCGCCTGTATACCGAAGATGGTTAAGCTGAAAGAGAATTAGAAGTATATGCAAAGAAACTTCCAACACCTAGCGATAATGATTGAGTGTAAATATTTTTTTGGGGTACACTACGCATGGGCATGGAATAATGAATTAGACTTTAAAACTCGCCAGTGATAATCGCCACGTTTCTAGCTGCCTACCGCATTATCTTTAAGTTAAAGAGAAAGAAGATAGAAAGTCTAAGTTCGGGCGGAGCCGAACATTAAATACCCGGCGCAAATATTAAATATATGTTTTTTCACCTTTCCGAAACCTACCGCAGATGGTAAGCCGGGGTGTATCAATTTTGAGTAAATTAGCGTCCTTCAATTTCGAAATATTGAAGTTTCAAGCATTTCTGAAATTTACCGTTATATGAAAAGCGGCCGTAATTTTAATCCGATTTCAATAATTTTCAACGCTTTGCTTTTATGTGGCAAGCACAATAACCACACCGAGTTTGGTACAAATTGGTAGAACGGTTACCGATATACATACATATATGTGGTCATAAGTGGGCGGTGCCCCGCCCTTTTCCAAAATTTTACCATAAACGTATTTCTTGTTAAAGAATTGTTGCAAGCATCAATTGTGAATAAATTAGCTTTAATATTTACTGATTTATCGAAGATTTTGTATTTCTCTAAATTACCGTTATATGGGATGTGGGCGTGGTTATCGTCCAATTTTAAAAATTTTCGGCGATTTTGTATGCTGTACCAAGGCCAACAACTGTGCCAAGTTTGGAAGAAATTGGTGCAGCGGTTCCTAAGATATACACATGTAACCATAAGTGGGCGTGGCTACGCCCATTTTCCAAAAATTTATAATATTCTTATTTTTCGTCTAAAAATTGTTGTAAATATCAGTTTTTAGTGAATAATCTTCAGTAGTTACTAAAATATCGCAGTTTTCGTATTTCCGAAAATTACCGTTATATGGGATGTGGGCGTGGTTATTGTCCGATTTTAAAAATTTTCGGCTAGTTGGTATACTGTGCTAAGGCCAACAACTGTGCCAAGTTTGGAAGAAATTGGTGCAGCGGTTCCTAAGATATACACATGTAACCATAAGTGGGCGTGGCTACGCCTATTTTCCAAAAATGTATAATATTCTTATTTTTCGTCAAAAAGTTATTGTAAATATCAATTTTGAGTGAATTATCTTCAGTAGTTACTAAAATATCCCAGTTTTCGTATTTCTGGAAATTACCGTTATATGGGAAGTGGGCGTGGTTACAGTCCGATTTCGCCCATTTTCAATACCAACCTACCTTGGATTAAGGGAAACCTACATACCAAATTTCGTTGAGATATCTCAATATTTGCTCGAGTTATCGTGTACACGGACGGACGGACAGACGGACAGACGGACGGACAGACAGACATGGCTTAATCGATTTCTTTTTTCATCCTGATCATTTATGTATACATTTGTCTATATCTATCTCGATTCGTTTTGGCTGTTACAAACAACCGTTATGTGAACAAAATTAATATACCCTTGTGCACAAGTGCGCTCGGGTATAAAAAACTTAACAGACATATATATCACTACTGGTTAATTAAAATCCATTAGCTGGACCCAGAGCTGGGCGGAAACAAATTTATGAATATAAAAAAACGAGAGAGGCTCAATGTGCCTCCAGAAATAGTGTTCCTGTAAATTCGCTTACTACGTGCCGTAAGGTTACAAGGTGATTCGGGATCAACGCATACAGGTACCAGTGGTAGAATTAGTTTACAAGCTAAAATTCTTGTGCATCGGGCAAATAGTAAGAAAAAAAAATAAAAATTACATAAAAAAAGCCAAAAGTTAGGTTAGGTTCATTGAAAAAAAGAATGACTGTTTCAACCTAGTGTATACAAGAACAAATATTTGGAAATAGTGGTGGTGGCAAGTGGTCGGCGTGGTGATTTAGTCCGTTTTCTTGGATCTGCTCAATCCGCGGAGAGCCGTGACATGAGCGCGTGGAAGTGCTGGCTCAAGTGTTTCCCGTGTGAAGTCCGGTGCTCTATGTAGGTATGTATGTATGTCTTCTCCCTCTCCTTGCCGCCTTATTTCAGCTTACAACTTTGTGGATTATAAATTTTAATCTTCCTTATGTACTCGCGGTCATCAACCTCTGGAATGGTGATCAGCTGTGTCGTTCTTTCTGTGGTTGTACTGCTTGGTCGTAGAAGGGCATTAGTCGGCAATTGCAAAGTCTCGGCCTCTTGGGTCTTCCTGCCAGATGATAATCTGTAAAATTAACCTCCCTTAGCCAATTTGATCGTTGTTGTTGTTACTAAATTTTGGTTATTCGTACGTAATTTTCATGTATGCATGCATGTTATTGTGGCCATGAAGGCTCATGTTTGTATATATGTATGTACTCAGGAATTTACACATATTTGTATGCATCCGCGAGCACAGACACTTTTAATTAGGTTAACTTGGGTATTATTTTATTTATTGGTTTTAGTAATTCAAGTCTAATAATTATTATTACCTTGATTTATTGTGATTAATTGAATTTACTCTAACATAAATGTATTTAATTTTAACTTTATTTATTTTACTTTAACTCAGTTTTTAGCCAATATTAATTTAATTCAGCTTAATTTAATTTAATTTCATATAATTCAATTTTTATTTTATTCTGATTTTCAATTTAAAGTAATTTAATTTAATTTTATTTTATTGTTCAGCACTTCTGTTAACTTTATTTCGACCACCTTTATCTTTTATTTCACACCACATTTATTTCATTTATATCTTTTATCCAAGAGCTAAAATTTTTAAGCATATGCAGTTAAATCCTTGCAACCACTCACCTCAATTAGCAGGATTTTAAACGGACTCTTATCAAAATCCCGTATAAGATTCCGTTTAAGCGGGAATAAAAACTATAAAAAAAAATTTACGAACTTCACAAACTCTTTTAAAACACAGCCAAATGCTTCAATGTCGACTTTCAATCTTACTTTTTGTTACAGCTAATATGATGATCGTGCCCCGATGCATTTGCATTATTATAGAATCTTTTCAACAAAGGTAACGGTGGCGGACTATCCTGTAGCATTAAAAAGACACAAGTGCTTAAATCTCTGCCGCCAGTAATTTTCGCCGCGCCCCACTCATTGTCATACCAGCATCCGGTTCTTTTTAGTCTGCACGTTGCCTTTAAGGCTTTCCACGTATGAAAACACAAAGTGACGGTAAGTGCAGCAGTACGTCAAGAGCACTATACACTACTCAAAAAAATTAAAGTTAAATAAAGAGGCTATCAAGCAACCATTTTAGTTCTTTACATCGAAACCAGATAAATTTTCGTGGACCCCCATTTACAACTCATGGACCCCCAAATTTTTTTCAAGTCACCGTGGACCCCATCGGGTCTTTCCTGGACCACTTTGTGAATCACTGACCTAGGACATTGCTTTGTAAAAGTAATCGCTGAAATACGGTGGGTCGGTAATTGATGGAGTTTACCAGGCAGCTTCCGATTCATTAGTCCGGTACTCGCTCCCCCAAAAAGAAAATTTTGAAAAAATGCCGCTTGCGTTATTTTGGCGGTTAGTGCTCGATATTGTCCCTCCGAATTTTCCTGAATGTGTCTTTTTTAATTTTGCTGTGATATTAACATTAGTTGTTTTGCTAGCCTAAGTGCATCGCAGTTAGGGAGCGCAGGAAGTTGTTGATCGAATGACATAAGAAATTACTTAATAAAAGTAATTATTTTGTGTTTTTTATGTGAATCTATCATTGCACCATGGTAAGTGCGGCTAAATATTTCCTGAAAGTCACCCAGTCTTTTATGCAAAAATCACTAAAAATAAGGTAATTACTAGGGCCGAAGAAAATAAGCACGAAAAAATTAATTTTAATTGCTTGCATATATTCTCGCAAAACAACCAAAATTAAGTATAGTTTAATGTAGATCTGCACTGGTCGTTTTAATTTTTTTAAATATCCGTTTTTCTCCATTCGAGAGAAATTATTTTAATCTCTTCAATAACACCAATGCCTTCCCGTAGAGACGAACAATTGGTTTTAAATTATACCCAAGCAGAAATGCAATTGAAGGTTGGGATTAATAAAAACCAGATTTGTTTTTATGTTATTATTTGTAAACATTTCTTTAGTTCGACGAATGAAAAAAGCCCAAAAAATGGTCAAGAAGAATTTATTGAGCTAAATATTCTTTGTTTGTAACTAGTACAAGGCATCCTTGTTTTCAGTACAAATATATGCCCGTTCCATTATTTCGTAAGTTAAAAGTGAGATAGCAGGCTGTAAAATATCAGATGTCAAAACTCCTTGGACACTACTATTCACACACATGAAATAATAGCAATTTATTTCTTGACCATTTACTTAAAAGGTCCGTACTTGGATTTTTACATTGAAATAAGCAAAATAAACATGATCGTTAAAATTAAGCTTGGAAACCCTGAATAAGCAAAATAAGCAGATCCAATCAAAAGCTTAAAGTTTTCGGCCCTGGTAATTACCAATGTCTGTTTATTGCTTAAGGAATTTCAATTAGGGGATTCCCTTAAACTCGTAAAGTCTTAAAACAGAGGTCCCCAAAATTACATTTCTCGTAGACCCCTTCCAAAACTTTACAGGTTTCGGTGGACCCCGTGTTGCTCATTTCTAACATATTCACAAAGGTCATCAAAAAATGTGAATAATAAATCTTACGATATAATTTTGCATCGCGGGTAAGTTCCAAAACTAAATTCGAAGTGGCAAAAATAAAAAAAAATATTTTCTTGTGTTCTATTTATAAAAATAATGTGATAACACACTTGCAAGTTTTAAAGAACAGAGCTCGTAAAGTCATGAAAAAACTATTTCGCTCCGAGGAGTTATATTTTTTAAGAGCACTAAATAAGCTCCTCAAATTTTCGGCTGAGTCATGAATTTGCATGTGATGTAATTGTCAAATAGTTGTGACGAAGCGTTTTTCGGTGAAGACCCCGATGCTTTTGTTTTCTATGCTGGGGTATACACGCCGTGCCCAGGGTCCGTTACAATAAATGTATATTGCGGGGCCTTTACAAATAGTACTTTATTTAATTATTTCTTATCCTCTAAAAATCGTGTTACTATGTACTTAAGTTTTATGAACATAATACGATTAACGGTGTATGAATTCCTAACGGTGAATTCCCAGCGCGCTGCTTCTGGGTGACGTCGACGCAATTCTGTCGGCGCTTCGCTGATGGACGACGTCGGTGCCCCTATACCGGCGTTCCGCTGCTGTGCGACGTCGGCGCTACTGTGTCGGCGCTCTACTAGTGGACTGCGTCGGCGCTCTGCTACTATGCGATATCGGCGCTACTGTGTCGGCGCTCTGCTTCCGTGCGACGTCGGCGCTCTGCTACTATGCGACGTCGGCGTTACTGTGTCGGCGCTCTCCTTCTGTGTGGCAGGCGTCGCCGTTGCGCGGGCTTGCGGTGGACTGAGGTGTGACGGCACTGTACCCCTGAACGGCCAAGCCTTGTATTGCGAACAGTTAACAAGTCAAGGGCCCTTCATTAGTAGCTGTGCGTTCACAGGTTCAGTTCCGCGTTGACACGCGGTGGTGGGGCGACGCCGGCGCTACTCCTCCGGAGCTCTACTGTTGGGCGAACGGGCGTCGCCATCACGCGGGCTCACGGTTGACTGTGGGGCGGCGGTACTTTACCTTACAAGCCTTGTATTGCGAGCAGTGTACAAGTCAAGAGCTCCTCACTAATAGCTATGCGTTCACGACCACAGCTCTGTGCTGACTGACTGGTATGTTGCCAAGTCACATCTGTTATAGCTGGTGCTCTTCGTGTTGCTGAGTCGTGTGGCTACATGTTGCGTTGCTATGGTGACGGTGTCACCAGGGATTGTTGATACGGTCTCCTATGTTGGCTGGCCGTGTTGATGACGCTGCTATAGTCGTTGTTGTGGCTGTTGTAGTCGTTGTTGCTGGTGTAGGGGGTGGCGTTCGTGTGGGCTAAATTCCGTGGATATTTAGTTCTCACACTTCCCCCCCTCTTCGGCGGACTTAAGTTTTCCGGTGCTTCGGTATTATACGAGCGCCCCACGGTATATGGTTACTCGGTGGTTTGCCGTGGTGAACCTCACTTGGGACGTGCAGATCCCCTCCTGGATGCCATGTGGGGCTTTCCGGACCCTCTCGGCGATTTCTAGGAACTGGTTCAGCGCTGGTCCGTCGGCTTCTTCGGCGGGAATGACCGTTTGTTCCCTTGGCGGTGTCGGTGAACCTTGTCGTGGTGACGCTGTTTCGGACGGTGCTAGTGCTCGGGGCGGTGACGATGACAGTGGTACTACCTCTGGTGATACTGGTGTATGTGGCGGTGAAGGTAGTGGTGTTGTGCCGTTGTTTGGGCTGCGACGGCGCGTGCTGCTGTAGCCTGTGCGGTGTCGGCATTTCCAGCGTGGGTGCCCGTCGTCATTCTGGCTGTGGCCCCATACCTTGCGGCTGCGTGAGCGGCGATCGCGTGTACCGATAAATCGCGGGTCGTTTCCGCGTGGATGGCGGCCTAGCGGCTAGCTGGGTCGCCATTGCTTGCTGCTGGCTGCGCGTCTGTCCAGTAGCGTGCGTGAGTGACGCGTACATCACGGCGGCTTCGGCGCGTGCGTGGGCAGCATCCCGTGGGCCTATGGTCGGCCCCACGCCCAGCATCTGGGTCCTCGGTCGCTTCGCGTTTTCCTCGGCTACGCGTTCGCGCAAGCGCTTCACACTCTTCTCAATTTTACTTAACTCTTCCATGTTCGACGTTTATTGGTCTTCACCCTTTTATAAAATTCTTTCGTTTATTCACATGTGACTGGTTCGCTAGTTGACGATCGAATGTCGGTCTCCACTGATACGACGGTCTTGCTAACTTTGTTTATTTTATTTTAAATTCCCTTCCCCTTTTTTTTTGGGAGTAGAAATTTAATTAATTTCCTTTTATGGTTTTCTCCTTTTTTTTCCGTGTTGCTAAGTTGTTGTATTTCGGCCGTCTTGTACGCTTTCAGTTCGGCAAGGTTCGCCGTTCTTGTCCTCCCGTCGTCGGTCTTTCGTAGCTCCACGGTTACCGGGGAAACGTATCGGAGTACCTGGTAGGTGCGGGCAAATTTTGGGGCTAGATGGTGTTCTTTGGCGAGGACCAGCTCGCCGATTTTTGGGTTCCACTCTCGGCGTCGCAGGTTATAGTGGCGCGCTTGGTCGGTCGCGGCACGCTCCATATTTTGTGTGACGATTTCTTTCTTGTCACAGCTGTTTGCGCTTATTGCGTTTATTAAGTGTCACAATACAGTGATACTCAAACTGTTCGCTACATATATTTTTAAGCTAAATACATCAGCTCCTAAATTGTTGTGTGTGTTGTGTTAAACTTATTTTGCTTGTCTTTTTATTAACATAAGTGTTATTAAATCTTTCAATATGAAGTGTGATCTTGATAACTGCCAAATTAAAAGCGAATCTGAACGCTACTTATCGTGCTGGCTCTGTGATGGTATTTGCCATCTAAAATGTGCTGGTTTGACAGGAAGAATTCTGGACGCTATTAATGATGGCAAAGGCCTTCGCTGGTCTTGCTTAAAGTGCAGGTCAACCGAAGTTGATCTCTTTAAGTTGTTTAGGCAAACCAGAAATGGGTTTTCTGAGGTAGGGAGAGAGTTGTCGGTACTGACCGAAAAATTTAAACATTATGAAAATGTATTTAAATCTTTTAAATGCTTAGATACCGTACAATCTATGAAGGACATTCATGTGTCAAAACGTAAGAGTCTTCATAGTCCCCCTAATGAAAGGACCGTTCCACGTCAGAACAATATACCGAATGACTTAATTAATCTTTCTTCTCCATGTCCACAGACAACGGAGTTATCTTCCTCAAAAGAACATATATCAAAGTCTGCTTCTAATAATAACGACCCCGCAGTGTCTTCCCCTTCCCCCGTTGAAGTTGTGGCACCGCCATCTAATCTTCCACCGCTTAGTCTACCCTCAGTTAGTAACTCAGTTACTCAACCCCGTCCGCCGGTAATCGAGTCTAATACTAGGAGAATGGTTGTGGTTCCCCCAAAGAAGTCTATATTTGTATCTAGATTTTCGAGGGATACTTCCGAGGACGATATAAAGTTTTACATCTCGTCCAAAGTTAAAACTGTCAACTTAAGTATCAGAAAATTTAATTTTAAATATGAAAGAAATATTTCTTCATTTAAAATAGACGTAAATTTAGAAAATTTTGACATGCTGCTTAGTAGTTCTTTTTGGCCCTCCGGAGCTTTCGTTCGTGAATTTGAGTATAGGCCCAACAAAAATAATAATTTAGTAAATATTCCCCGTCAGAATACAGAACCAAAAAACTGATTACTAAATCTGCTTTAAGTATTTATTATCAAAACGTAAGAGGCATAAATACTAAATTAACGAATTTATATCTTAATGGCCTTGAATGCAATTATAATATAATTTCTTTGACTGAAACTTGGCTCAAACCTCACACTTTTAATTCAGAGATTCTTTCAAATAATTATCATATCTACAGAAAAGATCGGAAGGACAGAGTCGGCGGTGGCGTACTCTTTGCCATAGACTCTTCAATACCATCTGAAGAAGTTAGTCTTCCACACATTGAATCTGCAGAATTCAAATGCATTCGTGTTCAGGTTGGAAGGGGGTTTACTTACTTAGCTCTATGCTATATTCCTCCCCGATCTGACTTATCAGTGTATTCACAACATGTATCTTTACTGAAATCAATTAATTCAATGATTAAACCCTCTGATTCATTGATAGTGTTGGGTGACTTTAATTTACCAAATGTATCATGGAACATCATTGACAATGATATTGTACCTTTCTCGTCTAGCGCGTGCAACAACGTATTTTTAGAGGAGATGGCTGAACTCTGCCTGAATCAAGTTAATGTACTTCGCAATAAGTTTGGCAAAGTATTAGATCTTGTTTATGTTGATGATGCATCTAAGTCGGCTGTAAATAAATGTGACCCACTAGTTTTGCCCGAAGATGTCTACCACCCTGCTATTGAGATATCTTACGAAATTATAAACGATGGTCAAAATTGCGATGTCCAAACATACGAACCAATTATTCGCTTTGATTTTTCGAAAGCCAACTTTAAAAAACTGAATAAAGAATTGTCTAAATTGTCGTGGCCTATATACAAAGAAAAAGTTGAGCAAAGCGTTGCACATTTTAATTGTACTGTACATAGATTATTTGAAAAGTATGTGCCTAAACGCATGTGTGTTCCTGAAGAGCAAACACAGTTATGGTTCACTAAAGAACTGAGAAACTTGAAAAACAGAAAGTCACGTTATTTTAGATTACACAAAAAAACCGGCTTACACTCATACTATGTAAAATACTCACTTTTGCGTCACAAGTTCTTTGAATTAAACAAAAAGTGTTATAAAGATTACTTGTGTAAAATCAAACGACGTATAATATATAACCCCAAATCATTTTATGATTTCGTAAACTCCAAGCGAAATGTACGGTTTCCTTCCACCATGAAGTATCAAAATACCGTCTCTGGTGATAATCAAACAATTTCTAACATGTTCGCTCAGTTTTTTAAATCCAATTATTCCACTAACTCCCAAGCATACTTTGACTATCCTTTTAAACTATGTCCAATTAACTCAATAAATATCCCAGTAATATCTTCCGATGATGTAGTAGTTTATCTGAAATCCTTAAAGCAGTCTTTCAGTTATGGCCCTGACCAGATCCCTACTTGTATTTTTACAAATTGTGCTGATAATCTCTATGAACCGTTAACAGCGTTATTTAATTTGCCTCTTAAAGAGGGCGTTTTTCTAACTGTATGGAAGGAATCGTTCATAACCCCGTTACATAAAAGCGGTAGCAGATCTTCTGTGCATAACTACCGGGGAAAAGCTTTCTGCAATTCCGAAATTATTTGAAGCAATTATAACACATCATTTGACGCATTCTATCTCTTCTAGCATTTCATACAGTCAACATGCCTTTTGCAAGGGCAAATCAACTTCTACAAATTTACTTGAATTAAGATCCTATATCTCAAAAGCATTTAGTGAAAGCAAAACTGTTGATGTTATATATACTGATTTCAGTAAAGCATTTGACAAAGTGTGCCACTCGTTGCTCATCTATAAACTTGATCTTCTTGGTCTTCCACCTAAATTTCTACGTTGGATCTCTTCATACCTCTATGATAGATCACAAAGGGTATTGTTTAAAAATACTATCTCTGACATCATTGATGTTACTTCAGGAGTCCCTCAGGGTAGCCACCAAGGCCCGATTCTGTTCTTGCTTTTTATAAACGATATTTCTACAGATATAAAATTCTCCAAAATTTTAATGTATGCAGATGATGTAAAACTTTATAAATCGTACGTTTCAATTAAAGAAAGGTATTTGCTACAACCAGACTTAAACAGTATGGCTTACTGTAAAGTAAATCTTATGCCTCTAAATCTTAAGAAATGTAAAGTAATGTGCTTCTCGCGAAGAGCTGTTCTGCCAGTTTCTTATATAATAGGTAACCATAACCTGGAACAGGTATACAATTTTGTGGACCTTGGTATCACAATGGATCCTAAGCTTAATTTTAATCTTCACATTAATGTGACAGTCAACAAGGCTAAAGGTGTACTTGCATTTGTGAAACGATGGTCAAAAGAATTTTGTGACCCTTATATCACTAAAACCCTGTTTACAACATTAGTTATGCCGATTCTGGAATACGGCTCGGTGGTTTGGATTCCAAGGTATCAAATTTACTCAGACAAGATTGAATCAATTCAAAAACAATTCCTACTTTTTGCTTTAAGAAATTTCCGATGGGATTCTCAATATAGTCTTCCACCTTATACGAGTCGCTCAAAACTTATTAACCTTCCTACACTTGCCAGTCGCAGTGAAATGCTTGGTATAATTTTTATGGTTAAATTACTGACAGGCTCAATTTCAAGTCCGTCTCTTCTGGCTGATGTAAGCTTTAATGTTCGCTCACGCGTATCAAGACACTTTTGTCCCATATTTCTGAAAGCTTGTAAAACCAATTTTGAATTGCACGACCCACTCCGTTGCTTATGCCAGGATTTTAACTCTCATTCCAGCACGTTTGATATATCAGATCCGCTTTTCAGCATTAAGAAAGCAATACTCTCCTCTCTCAATAAGTGAATTATTGACATAAATACATAAAATCAGCTGATGAATTTAGTTCTGTAGCTGAACAGTTTTAGATCTCGACACTTAACAAACTCCTGCCTATCGTGACTCGGCACAAAAATTTAAAATATTGGTTCCGTACGTCATGCGGACTGCGCCCCTCGTGCGGATGGGCGGGAATGGAGGGTAATAAACCGTTGGGATATTATTATTATTATTTTGAACGCTTCCTGCATCCTTGTGGGCTTTTCCTCGGTCGTCGGAGCTATTTCGCCTGTTCCGATATTTATTTCGTCGAAGAGTGCTCCGGGTATTCGTGGTTCCCGTCCTTGCACTAGAAACGCTGGGCTGTAGCCTGTGGAGGCTGTGACGCTCGTATTTACGGCGAGTGTGATTTCTGGGCTTTATAGTGCGGTTGGCGCGTTCCGTCGGGTTTTCTTGGGGTGTGTACCGGGCCGTAAATTTTTGGCGTACCCCCACCTCCTGGAGGTAACTCTGCCAGAGCGTGCTAGTAAATTGTACACCATTGTCCGAGATGAAGACCTTGGGTACAGCAAATCGGGCGAGGATACGCTCCCTAAACGCGCGGCGAAGTCCTTTTGCTGTGGCCTGTCTCATGGGGAACAACTTGACCCACTTGCTAAATCGGTCGAAAAACACAAGTAGCATGGTGTTTTCATGCGTGGACCGTGGTAGGGGTCAATAAAGTCGGCACACACCGTGGCCAAAGGTTCTTGCGCGACCTGCGAGAGCATCTTGCCGGCTGGTTTGTGTTGTGACTCCTTATACTTCTAGCAGGACTCACATTGACGGACGTACCGGCTGATGTCGCCAAACATTCCTGGCCAATAATACCGATTGACAATCCGTGCTACTGTTCAGCGAATACCCACGTATCCCGCGCTTGGTATGTCATGGCTCTCCCTCAGTACTCGTCGACGGAAGGCTTTGGGCACACACAGCTTCCAGGGGACTGCCTCTTCGTCCTGGGATCGACACGGGATGTGAAGGTAGAGCTGCCCCACCTGTATCATGTAATCGGCGTATTTCTCCGGGTTGGTGTGCACTTCATCGACCCGTTTGTGCCACCACTTGCATCGTGGTTCCGCCACAGTTGTTCGTAGTAGCGTTTCTAGTGGTTGTCGAGACAGTGTGTCCGCGACTAAGTTCAGTATTCCTTTGCGGTACTCGATGTTGATCGCATGTTGTTACAACTCCAGGGCCCATCGCGCTATACGACCTGAGGGGTTTTCGATTGAATTTAACCATTTTAGTGACTTGTGTTCGGCCATGACGTTGAATCGGTATCCTTAGAGATAGGGCCTGATTTTGCGTATTCCCCAGACTGTGGACTATGGGGGCCTAGGTGAGTTCTCTTTTGATCACGTCGAACGCTTCCTGTTGTTCAGTTCCCCACCTTCAGTGTTTGCCCTTCTTTACGAGGGTGGTGAGTGATTGGCTTAGCGTACCGAAGTCGGGTACGAACCGGCAATACCAGGAAGCTATCCCGAGGTATTGGCGTATCTCCGTCACGTTGGTCGGTGGTTTTAGTTCATTGATGGCGGCGACTTTATCGGGGTCGGTGTTTATGCCCTTGTCACTAATGACGTGGCCCAAGTACCGGAGCTCCCTTTTAAAAAAGTCGCGCTTCTCGGGGTTAATGCACAGGTTGGCCCACTGTAGTCATCGGAGTACCTCTCGCAAGTGTTTCACGTATTCGGCGAAGGTGTAGCCTATGACGATTATGTCGTGTAGGTAGGCGAACGCGTAGGGCTCCATTTCCGGGCCAACGACTTGGTATAACGCTCTCTGGAATGTGGCGGGGGCGGAATGTAGGCCGAACAGCGTGACGCGCCACTGGAACAGGTCGCGTCCCTTTACGGTGAAGGCTTTCGAGAGTAGCTCATCGATTTCCGCGTCGATGACAGATTGCATTACAGGGTTGCGCGGGAACTACCGCTGTTTGAGGGGGCGTTCGTCAATCATGATGATCCGGTGCTCTCCGCCTGTGGCTACTCCGCTCATAGTCCCGAATTTTTGCAATTCTTCGGCTAGAAAGTCGCGTATGCGGGCTGCCTCATCTTCGTGGTTGGGGTCCTCGTGTTCAATTATGTCGACCCTCTCCCTTGCGGACCGTCGTCTTGTACGTCGCCTCCCTTTTCTGCTCCTTGGTGGGCGACGGCTCGTCATGGCGAGTGGTTCGGGGTCCTCGATGCTTGGTGTTGGCTCGCTTGGTTTCGTCGACGTGGGTTGTGGCTCCGTCAATACGACGCGGTGTCCACCGCAGGACTCCGTAGCTCCCACTCCCCATAGTGTGTCCAGGCCCAAAATGATGTCGTCAATTGCTCCAGGCATGACATGCAGAACGGCGTTGTGGATCGTTTGTCCAAGGCGGACTCGGTCCTCACGGCCTCGGATATTTGGTTCCTGGTGCCATCGGTCATAAGGATTCCTATGACCACAGTTATCTTTTTTCCTTTTTTCCGGCGCTGTACTCGGGGTCTTCATCGCGCCGGTCCCCTGCTGAAGCCCGGCCGCACTCCCAACAGAAACAGCTTCCGTGGGTTACGGCGCCTTCGGGCGAAGGGTCCCTCTTGACTACACTTCCTGCATGTGTTGCCGCTATGAAAAGTTTGAGTCACGGCTCTCGAAGGGGGTGGGGTCCTCGCGGCGGTATTATACGGTGCTTCTCGATGATGCTGATCCATGCGTGGTGGCAGTCCTTGCTGAAATGCCTGTCTCGGTTGGGGTGGTGACATAATGGGGTCGTCACCAACGTGTCTCGTTATTTCTCCTCGGGCGGTTTATGGGGCCTACGGATGGCTTTCGTAGATGCTTTCATAGTCTTCTGCGAGTGTGAGGAGTTCCGTGTGAAAATATCGCCGTTTGATGTAGAGCAAGTACTTTGGGTGGCTATTTCGAAAAATCCTTTCCAGCCGTTGTTCGCTACTTTGACCCGTGTGCCGCATCAGGTTTTGAATCGCGATCACGTAGTCCTTGAATTTTTCTCGCGAGCGCTGCTTCCGTTACCTTATGTCATCTTCCAGGCGTTCAAAATAACGGGTCGGTAAGAAAAAGTGCAGGAAATCACGGTTGAATGACGCCCAGTTGGCCCAATCTCGTTGCTGTTGCGGTACCAATGGAGGGCGGTGCCGTTTAGCAATTCAGGTATCGTCTTTGGTAATAAGTCTACATTTAATGTGCAGACGTCGGCCAGCTCCTCTAATCGATCTGTAAACGCCAACGGGTCGCCTCCTACATCGTTCTTCACCGACCACTTACGTACCTGGTCGATGATGGGCGCAAAAGTAACGGTAGGCACATGGTTTCCGTTGGGTAGCACGTCAGCGTTCGGTGCGATGGATGTCGTTGGCGGGCCTTGCGGTGGCGGTTGTATACTCGGTGGTTGATATGTGAACTGGCTCTGCGTTGGCGGCCTAACGGACACATTAGCAGTTCTTTTGCCTTGATTCACGGTTAACGGTGTCTTTGGTTCACTTTCGTCTCTCCAGTGGACCTCCTGTTCGAAGTATGCTGCTTCCATCACTAGAAATTTTGCGTGAAGTTCCGGGTCGACGAGTGCTTTGGCGGCCCCTGCCACTATCCGTTTCCTTTTCTCTCGAGTGGTGCCTGTGTGTTCGATGCCCAGTTCCTGTATGATGGACACTAGCTGTTCCTTGGATACGCTGTCCAGCCACGCTATGCTCCCTGGTTCTGTCATGGCTGGTTTAATTATCGGCTTCGAAATATTCGCGGGGTCCCTGCTCGGGCGCCAATTGTATTTGTGTTGATGGCATCATTTTTTATCGCTCCGAGTTTTAAAGTGATGCGAAAAATATTCACCACTCGCGTTTTTAAACACAAAACTTGAAACAACAAACATGCAAAGCTATTTACGCCAAACTTCAAATTCATAAACTGCCAGAAAAGAAAAGACCGAATCTATATAAATCGATGATAAACAAACATGCAAGCAAGAAGCTCAAGAAGTGTTCCACCGTCTCAACCTCTTCATAGCAGGATGAGGATGGGCAATTGGAGTTGTCATTTACGCCTATCACAGTCAAGTGTTTGTGCCACGTGAAGTGACCAGTAAGCAGTCCCGCCTTCTCAGTGAGAGGAAAAAACTAGATAGCAACATGAGTTTTGTCCACCTGCATCCACTCGGGGGCTACCAGTAATTACTGAGCGAAGTATCTACCCAGTTTCTGCTGGTGGCTTCGATGGTCGAAGTGGAGAGTGCTTTAACTGTTGCGGATCGAAGAATGCTTGGTCTAGGCCAACTGTCGCATAAGGTCAGGTGTCTCACTCCCGAGTTGTCCAGCAACCAAATTAAAGCAAGCTCGTTATCTTTACCAACATAATTTAGTCGAGACTTGCATTGCCGAACTGGTTTGAAAGTGCTTAGATAGAGGGCTGGCCAATGCCTTAAGTGCAGCTGGCTGTACCTGTAGGCACGGAAACTTCTTCCCTTCTACCTATTTTCCACCACGTAGTCTATGACTTTGGGGATTGCAAATACGTTAGCCTGGAAGACCGAAGCATATTCCCTAAGAGAAAAAGTGTAGCTTATCCCTATTAATTTCGAAAAATACTCCAGATCTTGACCCTGAGTCAGTTTTGGAGGGTGGAGTGCACTAAGGCCCGCGGAAATAACGCCCAACGACTGCTTGACTTATTTCAAAAAAAGGAAACAAAGCCTTTGAGTAGTATTTTCTCTGGCTTTATTTTACTGAAACATTCCAATTATGTATACAGGCATACATTTGCATAAAACGGAACGTGGTTTTAACGAATTGCTCTCTATTTTTGCATAGAGTGTAGTTCTGCGTTAAATTCCCTTCTGCAGTATACGCACAAAATCTAACGGGAATTTTTGCCAATAAGTGATAAGCGAATTATTGGAAATTAAAAGTAAATTGTTACTGTTAAGTTTTTCAGTGGCGGCGGGAAAACGCGGACGGCCGCGTCGCGTCGTGCGATGGCGTCAACGCCGACCGCGGCGGTAGAGCGCCAACAGGCTCGCTCCCCCCCCCGGCCCCAAAAAATTTATTTGTTTATATACTTACATTATTTAAATGCTCTATATGAATGTACAATGAGGAGTTGGGGTTGTTTGTGTACCCACGCCGCAGAAATACTGTGGTGATGTGGATGACGCACGGGTTATTTTAACTGAGAAGGCGACTGAAAATTTTCGCAAACAACAAAAATGAGTAAAGGGCGGAATAACATAAATCAGCCGTGGTCGAGTGGTTTGTGTGATATTAATGCACACACCGTCCGCTAGTCGGATGAGAAGCTCGACCAATCATTTAAAACTTTGCAGAGTGCTTTGCAGAGCAGGTGTACTAGTCTAAATGGTAATACAAGAATTTTGTGTTCAATTTGCCGTCAAATTATTCGACAATCCAAGAAAGTATTTAATTAACTTTTTACTTTTTCATGTTCCTTTTTGTTTCGTTGAAAGTTTGAATTATTTAATTTTCATACACATGTACATTAGACTGCATCACCAAAAAAATTTGCCGTTTTTCCGCCGGCATTACAAAATTCATTATATTTGAAGACGTCCACCAAAATATTTCGGGAAAATATTAAGATTTAAGTGAGCTGGACCGATTTGAAAATACCTCCAAAAATGGTGTTTTTATGGATAAAAATAGTTTCTTAAAGAACTTATTGAAAAAAGTCCCCTCAGATGAGAAAACAGATTAAGCTTAAAAAATATGCATACAAATATTTAAAAATCTTCTCAACGGAATCGTAAGAATGAGATTTTTAATGCTGTTTTTTACTTTTTTCAAAGATTGAATTACAAAAAACTTGAACAACTGGGCCAAAACTATTCTGATTTAGACTTATGGGATCTCAGTAGAAAGGTATTTTCACACTATTTTTATTTCTTTTAAAAAAATGTCATTCGTGTCCCAATTTTTTATTTTTTTCAAACACCAACACGTCTTAATTTAACTTTGAATGACGTTCGTTCATCCTACCTTTCTCTTCCATCCTTTGAATGAGCAAAGAAATTTAAAGGGTCAGAAAATACCTTTTCAATGATACCTCACAAGTCTAAATCGGAGGAGTCTAGGTTCAGTTATTAAAGTTTTTCATATGCCACTCTTAGAAAAAAGTTAAAAAACAGCATCAAAAATCTCATCATTACGATTCCGTTAAATTTTTTTTTTAATTTTTAATATCTTTATTGAGCTTTGTACCACGATTTTTTATTAGGAAAAATCGAAAAAGCAACAAAGTCTAAGCGGTAGAAGTTATAGCACTATTTCGGAGATCACCACATCTCCTCATCAGACTTATTTTTTCAAGACTTCAGTAGGGATCGAACCTGCGTATTCGATGTTCAAAGTCAGAAGCGTTAACCACTGAGATATGTACACCCCGTACAATCTTGTTGCTAATTCATTCTTATTCAACCAACTACTATCAAGTGCAGCTGATTTGCCGCTATATAAACTCGACAGCGTGGTTGTTGTTATCAATTCTATACATCCATTTGCTTATTTGCTTTTTTGTATAGTTTCAGGCAGGCTCTTCCTAAACTATGTATTTGTCAATATTATTGTGGCTTGTTAACATTTTATTTTTAATATTTTTATTGAGCTTTGTACCACGATTGTTTATTAGGAAAGATTGAATTTGAATTTTTTTTAAATGTTTTTATGCATTGATTTGTCGGCCGCTGTGGTGTAGTGGTAAGCAGTGCGCGCTTCCACTCCGCAACGCCTGGGTTCAAACCCTGGTCAAAGCAACATCGCAAAAAATGTAGAAAAAAGGTTTTTTCTAAACAGCGGTCGTCCCTCGGCAGGCAATGGCAAGCCACCGAGTGTATTTCTGCCATGAAAAACAGCTTCTCATAAAAATACAGTCGCCGTTCGGAGTCGGCGTAAAACTGTAGGTCCCTCCGGTTTGTGTGACAACATCAAGGCGCACGCCACAAATCCGAGGAGAAGCTCGGCCAAACACTAACATATCTGTAAGCGCCAATCTATTATTATTATTATTATGCATTGATTTTTTCAAAAAAGAACTTTAAGAAACTATTTTTATTCATAAAATCTCCATTTTTAGAGGTATTTTGAAATCTTTCCAGCTCACGTAAATCTTAATATTATTCCGAAATATTTTGGTGGACGTCGTAAAATATAATAGATTTTATAATTTAAATGGAATAATAGTACCGATTTTTTTTTGTATGAGGAGTGATGCAGTCTAATGTACATACATACATACACATGAGTAAACCATTTGCAAAGTACGCTATGTAAAGTTTTTTCGATTTTTAGTTTTTGGTGGATTACGTACCAGTATTTAAAGTAATTTCATGTGCACTAACAACATAGTGCAAAATCTTTTTATATTCTAAAAAAAACATCAAAAGTTAAGTCTTCTTCTAAAAGTCGCTATCATAGTTATTTATAAACTTTCAAAAGTATCCATCTTCTGATGAACTTAGAAAACTGCCTTAGGTCGTATAGACTGTTGATGTTATCTTGTGACATGTTATGTTATGTTACAATTTTATAAGGCTCTTATTTATCAAAATTTTCAGGTAATAACACAAAAGATTCAATTCAAATGTTACTTGTTATCGTAGTCGTTTTTTTTCAAATTTATGGCTTTCTATTATAAAATCACATACACACACTACACATATATATGCATTGAAATTTGTTAATTTCAATTTGTTCGTAGATATAATAAAGGAAAACAAATATTTAGTTCAATGTTATCATATTACTTAGGTTTTATTTAAAACAGGGGCTTTTGGATGTACATATTGTAACATGGAGACAAGCGCCACAATAGAGATTAAAAACGCCCGCGGTTTTAATTTCACTTTTTAGGAAATAAAGTCCGTGGGCGTTATTGCCATATCGAAAGGGAAATAATGACCACCGGCAAAAGGCAATAAAGCCCGCGGGCTTTATTTCTTTTTTTTTAAGGAAATAAAGCCCATGTGCATTATATCCGCGGGCCTTATTGCACTCCATCGTTTTGGAGTCATCAGTGAAGATTCGACAATGTAAGAATACAGGCTTAGTGCTAGAATTAAACCAGCATTCCCCTTCAGCGAACTCTCTCTCTCTCTCAGAATCCGTTCCACAAAGGTAATGGTGGCGTACTATCCTGTAGCATTGAAAATACAGAAGTGCTCAAATATCTGCCGCCGGCAATTTCCGCATCGCCTCACTCAGTGTTACACCAAAATCCGTTTCTTTTTAGTCTGCAGGTAGCCTTTAAGGCTTCCCCACGTATGATGACCCAAAGTGACGGTAAGTTCACCAGTGCGTTAAGAGCACTATACACCACAAAAAAAATTAAAGTTAGATACATAGGCTCTAAAACCATTTTGGTTCTATACTATCGAAACCAGATAAATTTTCGTTGACCCCCACTTACAACTCGTGGACAACTTTGGGAATCACTGTCTTAATCGTGTAAAACTCGTAAGTTTACGAGGTTTTTTTTATAAAAATTTCGGCCTCTCGGCAACACTGAAGTTTACGAGGTCGTTTGCGAATCAAATTAGCCTCGTAAATTTACGAGGGGCTCGTAAATAGAGCTCCATAAATAATAAATTTTACAGTTCTTTTACGAGGCTCGTAAATTTACGAGCTTCACGAGGTTTACGAAGCTTTTACGAGTTTATGGGAAGACCCCTAATGATTTTCTTGTTTTTATATTTTCGTGAAATAAGACTCTTTGAAAATAACCGAAAAATGTGCACTATTTCCATAATGTCTAGGGACACGATATCGAACCGAAAGTATCGATATGGTACTCATTTAAAGTATCGCTTTAAAAATATCGGGTACCCATTACTATCGGAATAAAAAGACTCGATATTCCAAATATCGATACCAAAAACCAAAAAATTTATCTGAATATAGGTCTCGCATATAGGCCGCTGGGTGGAAGTGGTTAGAAGTGCGCAAACCTTGAAAATGAAAAACAGCTTCCCATAAAATGCAATCGCCGTTCAGAGTCGACATAAAATTGTAGACACCCCCTTTGTGCCACAACATTAAGGCCCACGCGACAAATCGGAGGAGAAGTTCGGCCAAATACTAACATATTGTGTAAGCGCCGGACTTTATTATTATTACAACACGTAGAGATTGAGGTGTTGACTTAAACACCGAGGCCGCGGGCTCAAATCCCACCACATGCAATCCTAACCATAGTATAAATTTTTTCACTTTAAAGCCCAATTTATATCGGGAAGAATTGTTACAGGCCAACCTTATACGCGTGCGTAAAAAGCTAACTCAAATACCAAGATTTGTCTTGCGTGACATTTCGATTTGACATTTATGCTCAATTGGCATTTTGGCGCGACTATGAATTCAAAATTTTTGTCAGCAAACTTCTGTAAATTTGACAGGAATGCAACTCTGAGAAATCACGCACACAAATTGATTTGGATTTATCAAATGGGAAAAACTTGCGTGCGTGCGTAGAAAAACTCTCGGTAATATTAGATTGAGCTGTTAATAACATTATCCTTCACTGAAAAAAAAATCGCGTTGTAAGAAAAAAAAATTTGTATTACCGTTTAAAAATGTTCGTATTTAAATCAAGCGAAAAAGTCTTAACAAAATGGATTTTTCCATTATACATACACTACGTACATATAATGGAAATATTCAATTCAAATACTCCCGTATTAAAATGAAGCATTTTTCACTACACGGATGGCGTTTTGCACGTCTCGGATGCTTTTTCATATGTAATTAAGAAAGTATATGTATACAAAGCATGCACAACGGTGATAACACATACACACATACATGGTATGAAATAATGCACTAATCGCGCGCTGTGATGTTGATTCAAACTCAACATTTGAAAACACCTTTACATGTATGGCTATAGCTGAGTGTGCAAAGACGCTTGATACAATTAGTTGCGGCCAAGAGGGTCCGGGTTCCATTTTCATCAGACGGAACATAAAATTAATTTTTTTTCTTCTTAATTACGAAAAAGCGTCTGTGCACTTCACAACCACATATTTTATAACGTATATACTCAAATTTAAAACGAGTTGGGTTGGTGCTCTTTCATATGCGTATTTTTTTCAATTTAGCACGTTTTTTTTTCTAAAATTTTTTTCCCTCAGTGTTGGAATGTGAGTTTATGACATTCGATACGATACTAGGGTTATGGTATTCGATTCCAAAAAATATCGTTTTAAAACTATCGAGTAGAAAATATCGGTATCGAATGCAGAAAATATCGATATGGTATCGTATCGTATCGAAATTCGTGTCCCTAAGAATGTCACTTTTAGGTGAAAAAGGATTTTTTATTTTGTAATCTGCCGAAACGCGAATGTGGCATTACTTAGTATAAATGACTATTGTAAATGTTGTCGTATTAAATAGCCGCTTTTATGGGTAGAATGCTTTTTCGTCCATCTGGCGACTCGATAAAATAAGATGTCATAGAAGATAAGAAGCTTCGATGACCCGATTAAAATGGATAGCCAGCAGATTAATATTGCTGAGATAACTGCTGGCGCTGCCAATCACACCGATGCCACTAAAATTTTCAAAACGTACGAAGACTTAACCACTACCTCAGCTATTGACAAAGATGCCACCATTAACGAAGATGTCACCACCGCCGCTGTCATTACTAAAGAATTCACCTGTAACACTGAAGTTAACAAAGATGCCACTACAGCCCGCACCATTACCAAAAACAAAAACCAATAATAAAAACAGTACTACGAACAAAGACGCCACTAAAACCATAAACGCGCGCTCCATCGCCGCTGCTACCGCTCTTAACAGCGACGCTGACAGCAAAACCGCAGCCGCTACTAACATTAATGTTGTCAAACATACCCTCGACCCAAGCAAGAAACTCGAGATCAATGAAACTGACTTACATAGATCGCAAAATAGCAATCCTACAAAAGGAACAAGAACTACTGCTGCTGCAAAAGCCCGTGGCCAATTTGAAGCGCAAATGCCAAGAAGTAAATTACGATAGCGCCGTCGGGTCCATCAGGTCCATCAGGCCAAACATGTCAAGCCGTCTGACCTTTCGTGATCTTGAGCATAACATTACGAAATTTGATGGTGAGAACAGAGCATACAGTTGGCATGACTTCATACGCAACTTCGAAAGATTCATACATATGGTGAACGCTGATGACATCTTTAGGTATACGTGTCTGTGCAACGCCATCACCGGAGAAGCTCTTGTCGGCTATATAACCGAGAGGCTGCTACCAATTCAAAGCCAACAAAGCCAAGCACGCCCAAACTTGAAGAAGCCGAAGTCGGGGAGGTACGGTGCTTCAAATGCACTCGCATGGGGCACTTCCAAAGCAAATGCCCATACGAGAAAAGGCCTGATGCTTTCGATGCTGGAAGATGGACCATGGCCACCGAAGAAGAGTTTAGCACTAAAGAAGACTGTAGCCGCAGTAATCGACAACAGGGATGAAGACCATTTTATCAACAGTTGGGATCTATGAATATGGTAAGTGTCGCCTATTTGACCAAGAAAGTTAAATGCACAGAATTTAAAGATTATCTGTCTCTCTTCGATACCGGTAGTTCGGTTAGCTTTATTCGGAGGTCCGCCGTTCCAGTTCAGATTGACGGAACCTCTGCTAAATCAATTTATCGAGGTTTAGGAAGTTATAGATTGCTAACATATGGATAAATAAAAACTGAAATAAAGTTCAAAAATAATATAAAGTCTATTGTTTTGAATATTGTGCCTGATGATACAATGGCAATTCCGCTAATTTTGGGTAGAGACTTTCTAAGAGAATTTAACATTCACTTGTGTTCACTGAACAATATAACAAACATGAACTGATAAGGCATTCAAATGAAGTAAAAGATCATTTGCTAGATGGAAAATTGTATTTCTGTGCGCTAAGCTTGAATGGTACTGCTAGTGTTCAGGGTAAAAAGGGTTATATAGAACCATACGATAATGAACTTCAAAACAAGATAGACTACTTATGTAGACGAATCAAAAGCTGACGCGATTTCTTAGCGGTCCTAGGCGAAGGCCTATGCCCCTTCGATAATTTTTTTGATGAGGTTAACTCAGCAGAAATAACTGCTTGCGTAACTGTGGTAAACATAAACCAGGGATTAGAAGAAAAGGATATCCATACCTTAGAAAAAACTTTGTAGTGTAACTATTTCAAATCAGAAGATATCGAATAAAGAACTGCAAAATTCAACATTTTCTGTAAAAATGTCTTTTTGAAAAATCTCAAACATTGCTATGTCATGTCAACTCAAACAAGGTGCTATGCCATGCCATTCCATCTCAAACATATTAGGGGTATTCTCGAAATCTTGCACGTTGCGCGGATTGTACGAAATGCAAAAATACTATTCCAAATTTCGAAGAGTACGAGAGCACCCCATTGCAAAGTGGTAGCAAGCATGGGTAGCAAGCAGCGAAATTATGTATCAAATACAATAACAAGAGACAGCAAAAAAAACATGAAGTGAGCGAGATGACAGGAATGAGAGAAATATGTAGCAATTCCTTCAACAAAACAACTAGCACAGGGTCGCATTTATCTTTCAATGCTATTTTGCATGGGTTTCGGCGTTGCATATTTTGCAGCGATAAGAAATGTTGTTTCCCATGTTTTTTGCTGTTGTGTGTTTGCAAGTTATGCAATCCATGCAATCCGTGCTACGTGCAATGGCTTTGCAAGATTTGGAGAATACCCCTACTGTTTTAGCATGTCGTTGCTACTTAGCTAAGCTGTTGTTCGCCGTTGTGCTTCTGTAGCATATTTTTAATTCTGTTTAATCCTGCTTTGGATGAAAATATATACACGTTTTTAATTAGACAATTCTTTAATGCATTTTACTATAATAGGTGCTTACAAATTTACAAAATCTCTTGCCGTATATAAAATGTAATTAATAATGCTGACTATGTCGCATGTGTCGCATGTGTTGCTTGTGTTGACATACATAGATTTGATGCATAATTTGATTTCAATTATTCGACAGTGTCTTCATATGTTATTGTGAAACATGTATGAGCGACATAATATGAACTGGCACTTGCATGATGTGACATATGTCGCTATGTTTTATAGTTCAACATTTGCAGGCCTTTAATATCGAGTCTAAACCATACAGTTGCGTGATGCAAATAAAGTTAGTTAATGACAAACCGATCCATTCGGCTCCCAGAAGACTATCGTATTACGAAAAAGTTGAAATGAAGAAAATAAATGATGAATTATTGAAGAAAAATATAATTAGACCTAGTGATTCTCCTTATGATTCCGCGATTGTACTAGTTAGAAAGAAAAAACGGTGAGATCCGCCAATGCGTTGACTATCGCCCCCTGACCAAACTGACGATACGAGACAACTTCCCGCTGCCACTACGAGGACTGCCTCGATTATTTAGGCAAAGAAAGGTTATTTTCGACACTTGACCTGCGGAATGGGTTCTTTCACGTGAAAATGGCACTCGATTCCGGCAAATATACGTATTTCGTCACGCCTTACGGCTAGTTCGAATACGTTCTTATTCCCTTTGGTTAAAGATTGCGCCCGCGGTATTCCAGCGATATGTACATAAAATTTTCAAAGATTTAATCGATGATGGGTCAAAAATGGTATATATGGATGATATCATTGTAGCCCACGGAAATCTAATAGGTAAAGTCCTTAGGATAATGAAAGAGAAGGGCCTGGAACTTAGGTAAAGAAAATTCAAGTTTGGTTTCAATTCTATTGAGTATTTAGGATATTCCGTTAGTTCAGAGGGTATACGCCCCAGCGATGCGCATGTAGACGCGCTCCGAAAATGTCGGCGACGGAGGAGTACCTGCAGACTTTTGAGGAGCTGAAGAGAAAACTTAGGTCCGCACCAGTACTTGCTATTAACGACCCTAAGAAACAAACCGAGCTACACTGCGATGCAATCTCAGCAGGTTTTGGATCTGCTGTACTCCAAAAGCAACCTGACAGTCGTTTACACACGGTAAGTATTTTTCGAAGGCCACAACAGACAGACAGGTAAGATACTACAGCTTTGTGTTAGAGACCCTGTCCATTTATATACACTACATCGGTTTTGAGTTTATTTAAAGGGAATCCCTTTTAAGATAATCACGAATTGCAACTTGCCCACAATGACGCTATGTAAAAAGCAGCATAATCCGCGGATAGCCAGTTGGGCTCTGAAATTGAAGAACTACAACTACTCCATCCAACACAGAGGTGGCACAAACATGATTCACGTTGATGCGCTTAGTCGCTGCCCGAAAGCGGGAACTGCTGATAGGTCCGAGTCACTCGTTGCTGCTACAGTTAAACTGTGTTAGGTAATTTCCACTGTATATGCCGTCGAAGTAGATGTTCACGTTCAGGCAACACAAACCCGTGACGATAGCATAATGAAGCTTCGGTAGAGGTTAGTATTAGAGCCTGTACCGAATTATGAATTGGTGGAAAGCCTAGTCTTTAGAAAAGAGGGGGTACTTGCAGCTGTATTTCCCAAGCGAAATGGAGGGCAACGTAATTAGACTAGAGTGAACAAGCGTAATATGCACAGCATCCCCAAGAAACCGATCCCATTCGACACCATACATATTGATCACTTTGGACCGCTGCCATGTGTAACCTCAAAATGCAAACATATCCTTGTCGGGATTGACGCGTTCACCAAATTTCAAATTTGTCCGCCTATATCCAGTTAACTCAACTAGCACAACGAAGGTTATATCCTGCCTCGATAAATACTTCAGCTATTATACCAGACCAAAACATCTAATATCCGACCGCGGTTCGTGCTTCACTTCCCTTGAATTCAGCGCATACTTACTTAAAAACAATATTTCCCATGTGAAAGGGTAAACAGAGTCATTAAGGCCATTCTAAGCAAAATTTGTGAGCCTTTAAATAATACCATACACTCCACCACTGGGCACTCGTGCGGCACGTTACTCTTTGGCGTAGAACAGACGCAACATCTCGAAGATAAACGTGAAGTTAATTGCGCGTGTGACCTCGAGGCAACTCGAGCCTCTGTTCTTGACACTATCGAAAAGTCACAAGAATACAACTTGAAGCACTTTGCCGAACGTAGAAAGCCCCCTGAGACATACGCGGTGGGCGATTTCGTGATTTTACTCAACGTCGACATGACTGTCGACACCAATAAAAAGTTGGTACCGAAATATCGGGGCCCTTACGTGATCCATTAAGTCCTGCCTCACGACCGGTATGTAATTGGAGACCTAGAGAATTGCCAGTTGACTCAACTGCCTTACGACTGTATCGTAGAAGCGTCGCGCATAAAAAACTGGCTAATCAAAGCATAAACGATCTGAATGGCCCTTTTCGTCCCCATTTGGGCGACACTCAATATCGCATTTTGTTACTACACAATCGAAATGTTAATAATGTAAAAGTAGCAACATGTAATAAGATTATTTTTAGAGAAGAACTATAAGGAAAACCCTAACGTAATCGAGGTCAGTTATAAAGTCAGGTAAATAGCCGCTTTTATGGGTAGAATGCTCTTGCGGCCATCTGTCATAGATGTCATAGAAGATAAGAATTAAATTGTACTAAATTAAGAGTGTGGAAACGCCACCTTACAAATGTCGAGTGAAGCGATTAGCCAATGTGGTGATGACATGTCATGTGATGGACATGTCAAATACCGCGACGGCCATCTGTCGGGCCAGGAGAATAAGATTATCTCAGCAAGTAAAGGAATGTAAAGATAAAAATTCAACTTTGGCAACGTTGTATTTTATGTCACCAGATGGATGATAGCCAATCAGATGAAGGCTTTTAAAATACATTGATGCGCCCACTAAGTAGCGAGCAAAGTTGAAGGAACCGATCAGAGAAGAAAAAGAAACCGAAGGGTACACAAGTGCCAGTCCGCGAGCCAAAAAATAACGTGCTTTGTAAAAAAACATAAATCTTTGGTCCTTTAATATTTAAATAGCTTATTTCTCCAAAAGTGTTCAAATAGCATGTATGGCAAATTGGAGCCGAAGAAAGATTAAACAAAAAGCGGCTTAAGTTCATTATTTTTTGATTGGTTTTAAGCTTGAATCAAGATTTAGTGAATCGAAATCATTTTTTACTTGATACATTTTTTTGCGCAAATTAACTTTCGTTTTACTATTGTATTAGGCATACGTATCAGTTGTGCAATAAAAAATTTAATAGAAATTAACGATTTATATTTCTTTGGTTGAGAGATTAGGGAAATAAAACATGAAGTGCTAGAACATTTTTTTGGTGTATGTGTGGTCTGGAGAGGGGACATGTGGGTGGAAACACTTGACTGGACCGGTAGCGGACTAATAGACAGACAGACTTATGTCAGGATTAGGGGGTGTTGCTAACCGGAAGGAGTCGCAACACTCATGGCTTCCAACTGACAGGACTTCCTTTTCCCACTGTACATCCTCCCATCCTTCAACTACTTTTTCATTGCACTTAGCATAACTAGGCATGCCTACAAAGTTTTTGCTGATGTGGGTGTAGGAAAGGTGAATGGGAACGACCCTCCCATCCGAAGAGCTAGGTGGGGCCCGCCACCATGCCTATGCGCCACCTCGCCTTCACCGAACAGTAGTGATATGTTGAATTGTCGGTACCCAATACTTGGTACCCAACTTCAAAAAGATTTCGGTGCCCAATACTTCCTTTTCGGTACCCAATGCCGATTCTAGACATGTATTAAACCTTCGCCATAATATAAATTTCAAGCTAATATAAAAAAAAAAATATTGCTATTTTAAATGATCTCGACACTTAATTTAGTTACAACTTTTTGACATAATTTTCAACAAAATATCTGTAAAAAAAAGCTGCATCGACTATGAGTATACTTCACAATTAGTACGATTAAGACGATGCTTGCCCAAAAGTTGAACAATATGCATTGAAGGACAAAACCAGGAAGAAATTCTGTGCACAGAGGTGATGGAAAATGCATATATATTTTCATTTGAATCTTTATTAAAAGCTCTATTAGCCCCCAAACTTGACTTTTGAGATACTAGGTTTCCTTGAATCGCTTTTATTCCATATCTTTGGTCTATGTGCATTCTTATTAGAAGCCTAACCATTACGGTATCGAGTATCGAAAGTATTGGATACTTTTTAAATCGGTACCGATTCAGCACACCACTACCGAACATTTCTAATTTTCTTAATTTTCTCATATTTTTGGTCAGTAACTAATTTCCTTTTCAGCATTCTTCTACTTTTCATCTTCTCGTATTGTGCCTTCCTTTTTACTGGCTTACTCTTTACTTTTAACGTTTCGGTCGGATTAGGGTCTAGGCGGCACCATCACTTCGTTCTAGTAAAAGTGATAAGTGCCCGACTGACAAATGACAAAACGTGGGGGAGTACCCTTTATACTTTTGGAGTACCTCTTGCTAGATTCAATACTGATACGAATGGTATCCAAGAGCGGAATTGGTACAACTAGGAGACGTTAATAGACGATTGTGTATGCATCCGTTGGAGCTACCGCGGATGCAATCCAGCAGATGGCCACCACGTTTGGGAAAAGTATCCTGAACGTAGATGCGCTTCACCATACTGTTCGTACGAAGGGGTTCTAGTTGACCTGTACGCCCGACCGAAGATATACTAACATAACGCTCACATAATGAAACAAAACCTCACAAAAAGAAAGGATACATCTACACATATTCATACACGTACCTATTTGTACATGCATGTTGTATAAAAATAAATAAATACAAAATTTCAAAATCAAAAAAACATTTTTGAATTTGCCAAACAGAATAAATCACCCTTTGGAATATCCTTAATATCCGGTTTTTTGCTTAGTTATTTTATATACATATGTAAGTACATACAATAATACAAAATATTTTGTTTGGGAGACAACAATTTATTTTACATATAATCACACTTTTTAACAACAAGCCTATGCTAGGCCAATGGGTAACCAATTATCTCCGAACATAGCAGATATTTTACTTGACAAAATATTAGGGGGCCAAGGGTTCTCTTGCGAGTGGCTTAATTTTTCCTTGGACTCATCTGGTCACTCTAAGAAATAACATTCTCTTTCTTTTAATCAATTTCAAGGAATTTTATCGTGCATATTTTTATTGAGCATATTTGGGCAGCGTTTTACCAGATTTATTTAAGGTGGATTCGTCGTTTTAGTTCTGAAGTAAAGTTGAAGTTGAGTTCAAAACTCAAAAGCGTTCAGAACTTTTTTCAGTTGCTCTCCCAGAGAGAAAAACACAACAATAACCACATGGAAGAAGAGTTCTGAACCAGTCGTGGGCACTACCACCAGCGTTGCCAAGTTGACGTTTTTAAAGTCATTTGGTCGTTTTTTGTATCCTGTTGACGTTCGGACGTTTTTTGTGTAAAAAATTACGTTTTTAACTTCCCAGTAATTTTTCTCTGTTACTAAATCTTGTAAGTAGAACTAATTTTGAATTATTTTCTTAACAAATCTTTACAAGCATTTCTTCGCAGCACTTTTCTACAAAAGATATTTATTCTTTGGACAGAGATGACTTAACTATGATGCAAACCAAGCGCACGCGCATTTTTTTGGATTCTTGGACTAAGGATCCCGCGTTCAAAGGCTGGTTTTGTAAACACTTGAGGTTACGAGGCTTATTGCAATGTTTGCAATTACAAATTAAAAGCCAAATCAGGAAGAGCTGATCTATTGCAACACGCATGCTAGCAAAAGCACCAAAAAAGCTGTAGCAGCATAAAAAGTCAGAAAAAAGTAGGCGACTTTTTTAAGACTGCCGTGAAAATGTAATGAACGCAAGAACGATATATGAAATATTGCTATGTTCCTTCTTACAGACTGTAATTTAGCATTTTCGACAACCGATTACCTAACCAAATGCTACAAGAAAAAGAATTACTAAAAATCAACGCGATTCCTTAGCAACTTAAAACTTGCACATTATTACCTTGGAATTTAATAGGCTTGATAGCATACTCAAAAAAATTCCTAAAAATCTGAATAAAAAGGAGAAAATCTAGCAGAAATTTTGCAGATTTTTTATAATTTTTGCAAAAAGTTTGAAATGTGGATTTATATTTTTTTGTTATATAAAAAGCTAGGCTTTTATGGAAAAATAATAAACATTAAATAAACAAAAACAGCCACAATCGATCAAAATGTTGATGACTTAATCAGCTGATCACAAGTGTATGTATAAAATTATTTTTATATAACGATCTCAAAGCAGTTTACAATGAATTTTAAATGTGCTCTGTCGAAATGATATTTTAATATACCTTACGTAAATACGTATGTACCTTTGTATGCAATAAAAGTTTAATAAGAGCAATTCTCTGTGCATACATTTGAAAAAGACGTTTTTGGGTAGGAAATGACGTTTTTTCAGACCAAAAGGGACGTTTTTTCATGCCGAAGACCTGGCAACACTGCCTACCACAAACAAGCGTTAGCTAAAAGTGAGAAATGTGTTGGTGTGCTTAATTACCCTGCAGGGAAAGCTACCAGTTGTGAACCAGAATGCTACCAGTTTGCGTTTCAGCCCAACTAGTTCACGTTGTATCCTTTTTCAATGATAGCGACTGGTATTTTTAACATGGCGGTGTCATAGGAGATATCAATTGTCCGCTCCTGCATCAGCACGCTACCAGTAGAAATACTAGTAGCGTTATATCAGTTGACGGGATAGACTGCCTATTCATCCCCCGTGGAAAGCATAAGTATGTCATTTTGCTCGCGGCGCTGCAACAGTGGCAATGGTCGACAAAGTAAAGCTTTGGCACGCCAAATCAAGAGATCCGAGTTCGAATCTCAGTGGGTGATTTTTTTTTATTTTTGCTTTTTTTATTTGCTTTTTTTTATTTATATCTCTTGAGTAATTTTTAAATTTACTGTTTTAAAAAGAACAAAAAATGATTTATTTTCATTTTTTATGGTATTTGAGTATTTAGGTTTTTTCCAAATCAAATTAAATTTATGTACTGTATTTTTATTTTATATTTAAATTGAAATAAATATTTAAATTAATTTACTTACTTTACTTTAACAACCTCCACGCGCACTCGAACCTGAGATCTCAGAACCAGAATCGGTAGTCTTCACTCGACGACACAGCCGACATTTGTAATGAAAGCAATTAACCACGTTTTAGTTTTGGTTATGCCTATTCAAAGACAGATGTGGCTGATCACATAAGTTGTTCGAAATAGCCGAAATGGTAGGCCGTCGCTTTAGCACATACTGGTTAATGAACTAGAATTTATACTGGCTGGTTTGGCATTTCACTGCGGAGAACTGGTATAGTTATAGTCCATGACGAACTGGTATGACTCTCCCATTTAATACCAGTTTTCGAACTAGAATTTCTACCAACTAGTTTACTTTTTTCTGCGCGGAACTAGTATAATTATGGTTCATAACGAACTGGTATGACTGTTATCCTTAAATAATAGTTCATGAACTGGAATTTGTGCATACTGGTTTAGCTTTTCACTGCAGGGTAATTATGCATGTTGTCGTGTCGTGTTCCCATCGTTACGCTCTTGCCTGTAAACGTACACGGTTATGCTCTTTGAGCGTTTGCTCGTTCTCTGCCCATGCCTGTTCTTATCTCTTCTCCTTTTCGAATTATTGGTTTCACCAGTCAGTTTTAATTTGTTTTTAATTTTATTTAAGTGACGTATGCTCTTACTTAAATAAATATTAAATCCGAATAGCCACAATCAGAGATATTATATGGCTGATCGTCTAATCAATATACACAAACCGCAATATTGTGTATCAGCTGATTACTTGTATACCAGCCCTGTTTTTACTACTACTTTTAGTACGGTGCTGCAATATTTTTACTCACTTAAATAAAAAGCTTATTGAAACTGAAAAATCCCAACTAGAATTAAATAAAAAATTAAATTTAAAATAATTTCTACTTAAATGAATCTGGCGAAACGCAACCTTGGTTGTTTTTAGTGGTTATTTTAAGCACCTTTAGCGGAATATTTCGCGCATATTTTTATCTTCTCTAGTATTGAAATAAATTCGATTGTAATAAAATTCGTGTGTTTTATGAAAAGTATACTTTAGCGCTGTCAACTAACATGTTGATATAATATTTATTATGTAAGATGGTTGAATCACCGATAATGACAAATGTGTATGGAAATGTTTAAAAACTGTCATCAACATCTCGGTTTAAACGGACATTGTATTGTGTTTTACAAATGTTTGAGGGCAGAAATTTTTAAAGGTATTTTGAAACCGTCAATCTAAATCCAGTGGGTTAATTGCATTGTCCCATCAATTTTTTTTTGTGTATCCATTACACTCATTTGACGCATTAAACGCTTTATTGAGGTCCCTTGTGGCTGTGTGTTTCCAACTTCTTCACCGGTCTGTATTTTAGCCTCCTTAAGCACTTTTGCTTGCAGAAGATCCAAATCTTCGTACGACTCAATATGTGATATTGTTTTTCTGAAATTTGTTATTTTGCTTTTAAAAAGAACTCAAGTTTTTTAATATTTACTTAACTGTTTAGAATAGCAGCGCACACAATTCTCAAGTGACCATTCTTTACCAAAATTTTCCCCCTCTTCAAGCGTTTGCGGTAAGCGTTCATGAAGTGTTTCAGGTAACCTTAAACTGGTTAGTCCCCCGATCATTGATATTATCCCCATTATAACAAGAGGCAGTTTTAAGTTATCTTTCCCCTAAAAGAGGAAATTGAAATTAGTAATTTCTGCGAGAGTGTACAACTAACTTTTTATTGTAGATTAATTACCACCAAATATTCTTCACTTTTGACTAGCTTAGCTCCCCCGGGCACCGTCAGTTTCAGTTACGAATGCGAATTACAATCTTCGTATAGAAGATTCTTAATTAAATTTAACAGTTAGATTTTGTGTCTTTCTTTGACTTCACTCCTCTGTTTTGGTTGTTTATTCTTCCTTTACTTTAACAACAGAAATGCAAAATTAGTTAATTCAACTATTTATCTTTGATTCGCATGGTAATTAGTTAATTCAACTATTTATCTTTGATTCGCATGGTAATTGAATCTGAATTGGTCACAAATAAAGTAATTATATTAAAAAACTGTCAAGTCCGAATAACAAATTAGTTTGAAAACAATTACCAATTTGGGTAAAAGTTGCCGTGGGAGCGTAATGTCTCTTTTAGACAAATAAGTGCATTACTTAAATCGGAAACATTAGGCGTGTTTTTTTACACGCATACGCATGATACATAAAAGAAGGTAGTTCCATTTTCACTTTTTTGTCGCCATATTAACAACCTGACAATTAAGCAGATTGTGACATTTCGTGCTACCATACCAAATATCTAAAATCCTTCAAATTTTATTATTAACTTTTTGTTTATTTAAAAATCATTTTGTTCTAAGAATCGAAATTTGAACAAGCAAAAGGTATTTTGTTGGGTACGGTTCGGTTATTTGCACAATAATTTTGGGTTATTGTTTCCAAACGCGTAACCCGAATCAATAAATTTTAATTTACGCGTGTGGTCAAACGACTAAACGCTGGTTTTACATAAAGATTTCAAACTTTCGAATAAAAATTTATTAATAAATTCGTGTTGAAATATGGACTTATTTGCAAAAGATACTGGGGCCAGTGTAGCCGGAGTTGGACTGATGAGGGTTATTTTTTCTAAGCGCGGCTGAGACTTACAAACGCAGAAAGGTATTTGCGCAAAAATCCTGTGATTGGCGAAACCCGAGTCTACATTTTCTCTATCAAAATGCTACTTTTATCCCATTTTCCAATAGATCCCTAGGGGTCTGCAGAGTGGTCGGAGAAGGAAAGGGTGATTTTTCTTAAAGTTTGACCGTTCTCTAATGGGTGCGGTTTTATGTGCCACACCCCATCCGCATCCGCTCCCCATTTTGGAGATTATGCATTAATTTCCAGGTTCATCATATTCGACATCTTTGAGTGGACTGATGAAATCTTCTGCTTAAAAGAAAATATTACTACTCGTGATCAGGTAGCATGAATTTAATGAAATGTCATAATTTTATTAAAAGTCAAAGGCTAACAACAACAACGAATGTCTATATTGTGAAATAATCAGATGACATAAGGACACTAAAAAAATGTAAAATATCGCCGGTGATACTGCAAATCGCTCTATGTCTATTAGTACCCTTGACACTTGGATGGTCTTTTACTTGCACCGGAATGCATCTGCAAATCGCTACACCCTAACAAACGAATGACGAAACTGTCTACCTTTGGCTGACGAAGATGAACGATTGACAGAAGCGACCAGATACAGATCAGTTAAGCACCAGAGGTAATAAGTGACATAGAACGTTTTGCAGTATCACCGAGGATATGTTCACTAAAATTTTATCAATCTAAAAATAATGATTTTGGAGAGTGGTTATCGAATTTAATGTGAAATTTAAACATTTTTAAGATAAGATGATAATTATTTTTAAAAGGTAAAGGTTGATACATCTTTTATATTTATTTAAAACCCCAAATGTATGATATAAAATCCCCTACACCAAAAAATTTAAATTGGGTAACGTCGTTTCGAATTTTTCACAATTGAGCAAATGTCAGAAATCTGCTTTTTAATCAAAAAGTTGTTTATTGAAACTACCTTCTTTTTTGTATCATGCGCATACGTATCTGCGCTTAAAATTTGTTTGGAGCTGTTAGCGACAAACTTTATGTGCCCTTATGAATAATTGTCGATAAAATCAAAATTACTTGTTGTTAAATTGAAATTGCCGATGATTGTTTTTTTTGCACATTAAGAGTAGATGCGTGTAAAAAAACACCTATAATCAAGCGTTCATATATATTTCTGCCAAAAAAGTAACACAGGAAAAATACAATGTAAAATTTAAATATACAAGTAAAATGTATTTCTAAAACAAGGAATACATAGAAGAAAAAATATAATACTTGTTCTTAATAAGGTTTGTTAAGGGAAATGTGTTGATGACAAAGTGAAATTGGTACAATATTACTTAAATAAACTAACGAACGGTGATGGCTGAAGTGTTTCACATGATTTTTTGTTTTAACTTTGTTTGGAATGGAATAAAGGTTTCAAAATATCATGATTATTCGACTGCTATGCGGTACACGACTTTCTTTCTTTGCCTATCAGTAAATACGAGTATAGAGGGCCAAAGGCTTACAAATGCGAGAGCACACAACGTACAGTTGGCTGTTAGAAAAGAATGGTGACTCCGAATTGATTTTGCACACTAGAGAGAGAGGTTTTGGGTTTCGGTCTACTATCGACAGTTTTTAACACTATCGATACTATCGGAAAATTACCACTCTTAGTTTTAAGTCATTTTCCAAGCGGTAACAATATTGTGGCTAATAAATTTATTATACGGGTAAGTATTTTGAGAATAAAATAATATATTTTCTAAAGTTTTCCGTTAAAATATATCAATTTATAGTTATAGTGTATTTTGAAAAACACCCCCAAATATTGGCAAAAACAAATGGTTATTGTGATTTTTAAAATAACTGATCCCTTCATAAAACAAAAGCAGCCATAAATTTGTCAAATATTTTTCGTGTTTGAAACATTGATTATTCTATGTTATATAACAAAAATGGATTACTTATAATATGTATACATACAAGTTTAAAACTAATGGCCTTATTCATAAAAAATATAGTAGGTTTAAAGAGCTTTATAAATTGACGTTTTCATAAATTTTTCAATATATACACCTTTTATAAAGCTACTTTATTTTTTATGAATAAGGCCATAAGTTTCTTGGTGAAATAATAAAAATTTGTTTCCAGTTTTTGAAAATAATATTCGGCTCTTTTATGGTTGTCGATGTCGACGTCGATGTCATTTTTTCAACAAAAAAATAGCCCTTGTGGGTCCTACTCCAGCTACGCCGACCACTGTATTTTTGAGGAAAGATGTTCCTCGCAAAAATTCTGTGTGTGAGTTAGGCGACTTACGGAAGGTTTCAAGACCAGGACGAACTGCTGTAAGAACAATGGCGATCTGGTGACCGATGTCCAGAAAGTACATAAATTATGGAGGGAACAGTTTTCCACCCTAGTGAATGGTAGCAGCACGGAAAGTTGTGGAGAAAAAAACCGAGCCCGCAGTCGATGATGATGAGCAATTACGCAGCTGTTTGGATGTTCCCGAGTTAGAATACGTGAAGTTTGAAACCGTGGCAAGTGCCGATTTCAAAAACGGTAACTTTTTGATTTTCAGGTAGGTTTTCGATAAGGTTCTAGATGAATGATTATATGTATTTACATATCGAGCCCCAACCGCCAAAATAACATAAGCGACATTTTTTTCAAAATTCTCTTTTTGATGCAGAAATATTCCTAGAGCTTCTAGATGCACTTCTGCATCAAAAATAAAATTTTGAAAAAAATGTCGCTTACGTTATTTTGGCGGTTAGGGCTCGATATATAAAAATCGATTGTATACATATTTATACATACTTACTAGTGTTCGCCGAGCGGTTGAAATTCAACCGCTAAAATTAAGTATAGATTATGTGAGTAGAGTTGAGGTGAAATAACATTAGTTGGAAAGGGTTAAGTGGAGGGGAGTTTAGCTTAGTACTTAGCATATCATAATATTTCATAGCATAACATGACATACCATAAGATTAAATAACATAACATATGTAGCATAACACACTATAACATAACATCGCACATTCTTCAGTTGTATCTCCTTTTTATCCCTATCACATTCTTCCTCTCTATCTTTGTCACTATCGTTATTTAAGTTAATGTTATTTAAGGTTATGTTTATGATCTTCATCTTCATCTCCATCTTCATCTTCATCTTCATCTTCATCTTCATCTTCATCTTCATCT
>NW_023458557.1:6713759-6714159 GCF_013731165.1 Rhagoletis pomonella | reverse complement strand
AACAGAGTGCTGGCGCCATCATTTCTGGAGACCAAGGTGAGTGCGAAATTTGCTGAGATTTATTATATACATACATAAATATATATATTTACATACGTCCATGCACATTAGATATCCATTTGTTTATCATCGCCAGTTTTGTTGTAAATTTGGAATATATGTAGATATGATAGTTGAAATTTGGAGATGAATTAGTATGTTGGATTCCGTTGAGGGGAAGAACCAGATAAGTTAGCATTAGCGTACGTGGACTAAAATTTGAGTTTTATGTTAGGAGTAGTTGGAGATTTAGATAAGCATTCGGTTTAAATATTACCGATATATTAAATAAAGATTGGATTTTACAGTTTTGGGTTTTTGTAATTAAGGGTAGCAAGATTGCATTGAGTTTCAGAGTTAA
>NW_023458557.1:6709817-6713659 GCF_013731165.1 Rhagoletis pomonella | reverse complement strand
CGAAGGGCGAAAGCTGCGTCACTAACATGGTTGTCCCAATTTTTCTGATTGTCCTTTATATACGATCTAATGATCTGAAGGACAGACCGATTTACCCTTTCGGCAGCATTCGCCTGTGGCGAATAAAGCGCAGTTTTTACATGTTTTGTACCATATCTTTCAGCAAAGGGTTTGAAGGTCTCTGATACGAATCGCTTTCCGTTGTCGGAATGAATGTATTCGGGTACCCCGAATACATGGAAAACTTCTTTATCAAGGAATTTAACAACTTCTGCTGACGAACCCTTTCTCATAGGTTTAAGGAACACGAATTTGGAGAAGCGGTCGAGACATACAAACACATACACATTACCATTGGACGTACGAGGATAAGGACCCATAAAATCAATGAACAATCGCTGAAAAGGCCGCTCTGTCACGTGTTGCCTGCCCATCGGAGGCTTATGAAAAGAGTTCTGAGTTTTGTTGCCCTTACAAATATCACAGCTTACTATATATTTTTGAACCTCAGCAACCATACCGGGCCAATAATATTTTTCCCTTATTCTGCCTAACGTTTTATGAATTCCGCCATGCCCTGCGGAAGGCTAGTTATGTGAGGATTCAACCAGACCCTGCCGCAGCTCAGTTGGCACCCAGAGTTTCCAGGCGTGGTCCTCTTGAAGCCTGTCCCCCCGACTGAACTGTGTCCTCTTATAAACGAATCCATCCGATATACAAAGTTCAGGCAATTTACCGCTGTTGTCAGGTATGGTTTTCTTCAATTCTTCATATTCTTGCGTTTTGAAAAATGGCGAGTTTAAGCAAATATCCATTATTCTGTCATTTATCGTCATTTCATCCATGCCTACTCTAGACAGCGCATCAGGAACTATGTTTTGCGTCCCTTTGCGATGCTGAATATCAAAATCAAACGCCTGCAGTTTAAGGCTCCATCTCGCTAGTCGCCCTGAGAGGTCCTTTTGATGCATTCGCCATTTTAAGCTTGCGTGATCAGTGATCACTGTGAAGGGCAAGCCCTCCACATAAGGCCTGAATCGTTTTATGCTCAAAACTGCCGCGTAGCATTCTAATTCCGTAATGCTGTAATTGCGCTGAGCTTTGTTTAACTTTGCGGAGATATACGCAATCGGTCGTTCGTTACCGTCCTCGTCTGGTTGGAAAAGCACACCCCCCACTCCGTCAGTCGATGCGTCGCATTGAATGTAAAAACGTTTGTTAAAGTCCGGTTGGGTCAACACTGCTTTAAGCGCTCAAAAGCCGTCTTTGCGTCGTCTGTCATTGTAAACTTCTTAATCTTTTCCTTCGTGAGACAGTCGTTCAGCGGAGCTGAAATTGTGGCGTAATCTCGTATGAACCTCCGGTACCACCCTGACATCCCTAGGAACCTTCTGAGCTGTTTGGGGGTCTTTGGCTCTGGGAAATCCCTCACTGCTTCAATCTTTTTGGTATCTGTGCGTATGCATCCATCTCCTACCACATAGCCTAGGTACCTAACTTCTTTAAAACAAATTTACTCTTTTCCACATATATAGTTAGTTTGGCCTCACGCAGACATTTAGCGACCCTTTCGAGCAAACACAAATGTGACGAAAAATCAACAGAACAAACAAGTAAGTCGTCTAAGTAAACAAACACAGAGTCACGAAGAGAAGCGGGGATGACCTTGTCCATTAGCCTGCACATTCGTTGTGCTGCGTTGCACAAACCGAATGGCATCACCGTAAAATGGTACAGAGGTCTACCTGGTACAGTGAACGCCGTCTTTTCTCTGGACTTCTTTTCAAGCGGAATTTGCCAGAAGGCGTCTTTGAGGTCTATCGCCGATATAAATCGCGTATTTTGTAGTCTGCTCAAGATCCCGTCAATGTGTGGCAGAGGGTACGCGTCCTTCACTGTACGTTCGTTCACTTTTCTCGCGTCAAGACATAAGCGGTTTTTCGTCCCTTTGATGACCAACGATACAGGTGAGCTCCAGCTACTGTGGCTCTCCTCGATTACTCCCATCTCCAACATTCGGTCTAGTTCGCTGTAAACAAGCTTTTGGATTGCGGGCGATATAGGGTAAAATCTTTGCTTCACTGGTAAGTTTTCGTTGGTCACTTCAATGACATGCGCCTCAACGTCAGTCTTCCCTAGCCCTAGGACTGCGAACGAAGGAAATTGCATTTTTACTTTGTCTAAAGCAAGACTTTGCTCCGGGGTAAGTGTGTGTTGCACCGCGTCAAACGATAAGTCACCCTCGGCGGGCACTAAATCTGCAACGACAGTGCTGCCAGAACAAACATTCATTCCTCTGCTAACCACATTCATAACAAAAACTTGCCAAAAATCGACACCCAAATATACTTCTTGTTGCAGGCCGGGTACAATAAAAAATTCCATCTTTTTCGACACATTATCCCATTCCACGGAAAGCGTTATCATACCTGTCACTGCGGTTTCACCACCGTTTGCTGTTCTAATATGTTGGCCCTTGATAGCCATTATTTTATCTTCCTTGCCTTCGAGTAGAACACTTGTGTTTTTCCCTAAGCAACTCGCCCCGGCTCCTGAGTCCAAAAGCGCTAAAACTTCATGCCCTCCTATTCTAGTCTTCGCAAAGAATCTGTTGTCCCCCTTTATGGTAACAATAGTGGAAATAATCTTATTATGTATCCTCCTTAGATTCTTTTTCTTAGCCCTCATCTTCTGTATTTTAGCAAAGTTCCTATTTCTCTTCTTGCCTATAATCTCCTCGCAAAAAATCCGCCTGCGTGCCTCTTCGTATTCGGTCTTCCTTTGGTGTAGACTTTTCCTAATAACGTTCCTATCTTCCACGATGGTTTCCTGTTCTTCATTATTATTTTCACTGGTAACTGTGTTTCTGCTAAGAACCCTGATTACTTGTTCTCCGGGTTCTCCTCCATCTGGCGTGAGTCCCCGGTTATCTCGGCCAGTTTTAAGTTTCCCTGCACTGGTTTAAACACACAAAAAGACGTATCACCTCCACAAGAAAAACAAATCATATTATGAAAGGACGAATTACACTTACTATCTTTTTGGGCTTCGGTGGGATTTTTGGAAAAATTGTCAACGGGCATACCACAGGTAAAACATAACATGATGTGGAAAGGGGACGGACAAAATGAACCTACGGAGGACGAATACACATTAGGACGACTAGACGGAGACACATTAGGTTGAACACTCACATACTGCTGTGGCTTTTTACGTTGCATTCTACCTATTTCTTCTACTCTCCTATCTTCTGTCTTCTCTAAACTTGGCGGCTCCGTAAAATCTATCTCATTAACCTGTTTTGGTCTATTCCTGTTATCGCGCATCACCTTTTCAGCCCTCTTACACTCGCTTTTGAGATCCGCTAGCGTCTCCATTTTTGAGGCGAAAGTTAGATTCGCGAGGTATGGCTTAAGGTTTCCCCTAATAATGCCTACCAACCCCTTCTCTGGTATTTTTTTTCTAAGGCGGAATGTCAGACTGTGAACGTCTCCGTAGAAATCCTCGAAAGACTCCTGAACCTGTTGCTTCCTTTCCATGATTTCCCTAATTATCTCATAGTCTGATTCAGCTATTACCGTATTGTTCACGCAACTTTTCGATTCGAAAAATTAAACTTTCGACTGTAATTCCCTTGGCAGATTCGTCAAACTTGACATGCCACTTACCTAGGTAAATTTTCTTAAGATTTCTGGACTCATTAAGCGCACTCGAACTACTTTGTCCACTAGCTCTGCCCTCATCTCGGCTCCGTTTTGCATCTGTTGGCCTCTCGCTTCGATTTTCCGGTGTTGACGCCATGCCTACCCTGTTTGGTTGTGCGTGTGTCGAAGCTTCCACAC
>NW_023458557.1:6697109-6709717 GCF_013731165.1 Rhagoletis pomonella | reverse complement strand
AAAAATCGAAATCCAAATGTGATAAACGGCATTAAAATACCAGAAGATTCGATCCATGCATTGCAAAGGGCTTATGTTAATAATTTCAGCAGATACAAAATTAGAATCACGCAGCGCATAGTGGAGGATGTTACGATTGCTCATAGGGTATTTAGCATAATCAAACACGAGCATAGACGTGCTCATCGTAATGCTCGCGAAAATAGGGAACAAATCCTTGAAAAATTTTATTTTCCGGCTATGTCTAAACATATAAGGGAATACATTAGTCAATGTGAAACGTGTAAATTACACAAATATGATAGGCATCCTTCAAAGCCGTATATGCAGCCAACCCCTATCCCTAATTATCCGTGTGAGATCCTACATATTGATATTTTCGAAATAGAGCGACAGAAATACTTGAGCTGTATCGATAAATTCACAAAATTTGCGAAGCTTTTTCCGATAAAGAAAAAATATTCCACTCATTTGCGAAAAAAATTAACAGTTGCACTGCATTACTTTACAGTACCACGAGCTTTAGTTATGGACAATGAACGTGGATTTTTAACCCCACTCATATTAAACTACATTAGATCCTTAGGAATAGAAATATATAAAACACCAACGCAACGAAGCGAAGCCAATGGCCAGATCGTTGACTTTGCGCTGAATATCCTAGACTAACAACCAAAGAACGCGTCGCGATATCTGTTGATAGATATAATAATACATTCCATTCGGTGATTAAAAGGAAGCCCGCCGACGTTTTCCTTAACAGGACTGCTAGAATAAATTACCAGGAACTGGCAAACTTTAGGGAACACACAAATGAGGACATAAAGGCTCTTTTATTGCATGAGCAAGAAAGTAGAAATGCAAGAAATAATAAAACTCGCTCGCCCCCTCGCAATTTCAATAGCGGTGATGAATTGTTCATCGCCAACAAACAAATTAAAAGCAAACAGAAACCACTTTATAAAAAAGAAGCTGTCGCAGAAAATAGGAATGCGACTATTGTCACACAAAGTGGAAAGCAATTCCACAAATCAGACATAAAAAATATCTGAAGATATTAAAACAAAAAAAAAACATTATTATATAAAGTGGAGAAACATCCACAAATGAGACATAAATAAATGTCAAAATATTTACAAGCAACATTGGTGAAGAGACAAAAAACTCATGCATAGATCCTTAAGTCCCAGGGGTTTGGGTACAAATTTTTTTTTTTGTATTCGATCAAGTCATATTGGTTCAATTCCAGTTTACTCGATGGTTCGAGTGACGACAATCGAAGTGGTTCAACTCCACCAGAGGGAGACCTGAAGTCACTCGTGCCATGAGTAGGCCATTTGCAATCATTAACGTTTATGGCTAAAAGGGATTACCGCGAGCCTTCCAATGTCATCTGAGTTTACGTCTGTATTCCAATGGCAAGAAAAAGCCGCAATGGCAAACCAAATTAAAGCAATATGCAAGGTTTGAATGAATTGCAATAAATACACGAAATATTAAAACAAAAAAAAAAAGGGAAAGCATTCCATAAAAGCAAAAATAACCACTAACCTGCTTAAAAGTTGAAAAAAATACTAACTTACTAACACGCAGAAACTAATGCAAAACAATATATAAAAATTAAAATTATTAGTCTAACTTACTACCCCGTACTAATGATACTAATCCTAATAATTAAATACTAACAAATTAATCGTTAAAAAATCCACTGTTAACATCACTACCTGGGTCCCCATGAATTCCTGATATCCCTTATCCTCCCGAGCTCCATTCACTAGAGATAGTATTAGAAATTAAGAAATAATTACTACATTAAATTGTTACTGTAGGATTATTGTTAAAAATTTCGGCATACACGATTCAAAAAAAAAAAAAATAAATTCCAAATAATTAATTAAAAAGCATTCTGTATTCGATTTGACTTAAAAACTTAATTTCGAAGTAATTTAAAGAAAGAAAGTTAAATTCAATTCCTGAAAAGAAAATTATTTACGATGTTCATTTTAAGCTATCTAGGAGGTAGGATTAAGTTAACAATTTCGAATCTAATTCATAGAATCTGCCTCTGTGCAACCACACAAGCATACGTCGTATTCAACCTAGATTCTCCTGTTCTAACTGTTCGAGATGGGTACGGTTGGATAGTCAACGGACATTTCAAACTGGCCCACATGATCGACTTGACACGCTATGATAAAATTTTAAATCGTCTAAGCTATGAAACCTCAAGGATGAACGGGACCAACGCTATCACTGACGTCATCACCTATCAGTTGGAGAAAACTCAAACTCAACGCGACGAGCTAAATGGCCCTAAACCTAAAAGACCCAAGCGTTCAATCAATTGGATTGGGTCAGCCTGGAAGTGGATTGCTGGCACACCTGACGCCTTAGACTGGGATGAAGTCCTGCGGAGCCAAGACGCATTAGTAACCAATAACAACCACCAATATAAGGTAAACTCTGAAATATTCAAGAAAACTCAAGAGCTATTACAGGCTGTTAACAGGCTGGAACGCAACCACCTGGCTAAAGTTTCACAGGAAATAGAGCACAAGGTAGCGATCCTTAAGGAGGACGTTAACGAGTTGATTCGAGCATGTCAAATGGCTAAAGCAGGAGTTGTCAACAGTAACCTATTAAATAAGGAGGAAATAAACCAACTAATAAGCGAAATCGAAGTCCTTCCGTACAGCAACGTCATCGAAGCCATCGAATATGGTGAGCGATCAATCTACACCAACGGCACCCTTCTACTATACGTCTTGTCCATGCCAAAAGTGGCGCAAACAAGGTTCAACCATTTAATCACACGATCAATTTTGAGGGATGGTCATCGAGTCGACTTGAAGTACAAAACAATCCTAATGAACAAGCAACAGACGTATGGTATTAAGGATAGCTGTCTACACCTCGCCACCGCTATGGTTTGCAAACAGGGGTCACTAGATGTACTGCCTGAAGAGGGGTGTTTACCACGTCTACTCAAGGGCGGCCAAACAAGTTGTCGCTACATAACCTGCCTGGAAACAACGGTTGAAGTACTCAAGGAAGATACAATATTCCTGGACAACTTGTCTACAATAACGAATAAGAGTCTGGCAGTGAACCTCGATCTCGTCCATGAAATGACGTCTGGAAACATACGACTTTTGGGTTACCTGAAGGACAAAACTAACTGGTTTGCGACGTCTGAAGGTCTGGGACTTATTTTAGCTAATGATCCTAATTTTCCTGATTTGGAGAAAATTGACGACAGGAGCCAAACTTCCTGAGCTAAATTTGTCCATACTGCAACAGAGTTCTCGAAACCGACTTAAGAAGGACGCCTCCCAAAACGTTGATTTGCGAGACGCAAATCTTTAGAGGGGGAAGAGTTAACACGCACCAGTCGCATTTGTTGCGACCCTCCCACGGTTGGCCGTTACACGTGCCGCAGTGCCAGCATATTTTAATTTCACCATATATTGTAACGGAAGACATTGCCACTTGCATTCCATAATACACCCGTGGGAAGTCAAGGCCATATCGAGTCTCAGACAATGGGTTGTAAACATGTTACGCAACCATTGCGTCGTTGACGGAGAACGAAGGTGGGAAGCAAGCAACGGCCACAACGGGCAGTCAGTCGAGTTCGGGACGGGTTATCATACAGTACGTTTAGTATTAGACTTAGTAGTAAGAAGTTAAGTGTTAATAAAACCTAAGTGAATTCCTAACCTGTCTGTGTTTCCTTTTGGGCGGCTGGCCGAATTAATTTTTTTGACTTATACGGACTTAACGTCCGTAACTTCCATTATTCTGTCATTTATCGTAATTTCATCCATCCCTACTCTAGACAGCGCATCAGGAACTATGTTTTGCGTCCCTTTGCGATGCTGAATATCAAAATCAAACGCCTGCAGTTTAAGGCTCCATCTCGCTAGTCGCCCTGAGAGGTCCTTTTGATGCATTAGCCATTTTAAGCTTGCGTGATCAGTGATCACTGTGAAGGGCAAGCCCTCCACATAAGGCCTGAATCGTTTTATGCTCAAACCTGCCGCGTAGCATTCTAATTCCGTAATGCTGTAATTGCGCTGAGCTTTGTTTAACTTTGGGGAGATATACGCAATCGGTCGTTCGTTACCGTCTTCGTCTAGTTGGAAAAGCACACCCCCACTCCATCAGTCGATGCGTCGCATTGAATGTAAAAACGTTTGTTAAAGTCCGGGTGGGTCAACACTGGCGCTGAAATCTGGCTTTGCTTTAAGCGCTCAAAAGCAGTCTTTGCGTCGTCTGTCATTGTAAACTTCTTAATCTTTTCCTTCGTGAGACAGTCGTGCAGCGGAGCTGCAATTGTGGCGTAATCTCGTATGAACCTCCGGTACCACCCTGACATCCCTAGGAACCTTCTGAGCTGTTTGGGGGTCTTTGGCTCTGGGAAATCCCTCACTGCTTCAATCTTTTTGGTATCTGTGCGTATGCATCCATCTCCTACCACATAGCCTAGGTACCTAACTTCTTTATAACAAAATTTACTCTTTTCCACATTTATAGTTAGTTTGGCCTCACGCAGACATTTGGCGACCCTTTCGAGCAAACACAAATGTGACGAAAAATCAACAGAACAAACAAGTAAGTCGTCTAAGTAAACAAACACAGAGTCACGAAGAGAAGCGGGGATGACCTTGTCCATTAGCCTGCACATTCGTTGTACTGCGTTGCACCAACCGAATGGCATCACCGTAAAATGGTACAAAGGTCTACCTGGTACAGTGAACGCCGTCTTTTCTCTGGACTTCTTTTCAAGCGGAATTTGCCAGAAGGCGTCTTTGAGGTCTATCGCCGATATAAATCGCGTATTTTGTAGTCTGCTCAAGATCCCGTCAATGTGTGGCAGAGGGTACGCGTCCTTCACTGTACGTTCGTTCACTTTTCTCGCGTCAAGACATAAGCGGTTTTTCGTCCCTTTGAAGACCAACGATACAGGTGAGCTCCAGCTACTGTTGCTCTCCTCGGTTACTCCTATCTCCAACATTCGGTCTAGTTCGCTGTAAACAAGCTTTTGGATTGCGGGCGATATAGGGTAAAATCTTTGCTTCACTGGTAAGTTTTCGTTGGTCACTTCAATGACATGCTCCTCAACGTCAATCTTCCTAGCCCTAGGACTGCGAACGAAGGAAATTGCATTTTTACTTTGTCTAAAGCAAGACTTTGCTCCGGGGTAAGTGTGTGTTGCACCGCGTCAAACGATAAGTCACCCTCGGCGGGCACTAAATCTGCAACGACAATGCTGCCAGAACAAACATTCATTCCTCTGCTAACCACATTCATACCAAAAACTTGCCAAAAATCGACACCCAAACATACTTCTTGTTGCAGGCCAGGTACAATCAAAAATTCCATCTCTTTCGACATATTATCCCATTCCACTGAAAGCGTTATCACACCTGTCACTACGGTTTCACAACCGTTTGCTGTTCTAATATGTTGGCCCTTGATAGTCATTATTTTATCTTCCTTGCCATCGAGTAGAACACTTGCTTTTTTCCCTAAGCAACTCGCCCCGGCTCCTGAGTCCAAATGCGCTAAAACTTCATGCCCTCCTATTCTAGTCTTCGCAAAGAATCTGTTATCCCCCTTTATGGTAACAATAGTGGAAATAATCTTATTATGTATCCTCCTTAGATTCCTTTTCTTAGCCCTCATCTTCTGTATTTTAGCAAAGTTCCTATTTCTCTTCTTGCCTATAATCTCCTCGCAAAAAAATCCGCCTGCGTGCCTCTTCGTATTCGGTCTTCCTTTGGTGTAGACTTTTCCTTATAACGTTCCTATCTTCCACGATGGTTTCCTGTTCTTCATTATTATTTTCACTGGTAACTGTGTTTCTGCTAAGGACCCTGATTACTTGTTCTCCGGGTTCTCCTCCATCTGGCGTCAGTCCCCGGTTATCTCGGCCAGTTTTAAGTTTCCCTGCACTGGTTTAAATACACAGTAAGACGTATCACCTCCACAAGAAAAACAAATCATATTATGAAAGGACGAATTACACTTACTATCTTTTTGGGCTTCGGTGGGATTTTTGAAAAAATGGTCAACGGGCACAGCACCGGTAAAACATAACATGAGGTGTAAAGGGGACGGACAAAATGAACCTACGGAGGACGAAGACACATTAGGACGACTAGACGGGGACACATTAGGTTGAACACTCACATACTGCTGTGGCTTTTTACGTTGCATTCTACCTATTTCTTCTACTCTCCTATCTTCTGTCTTCTCTAAACTTGGAGGCTCCGTAAAATCTATCTCATTAACCTATTTTGGTCTATTCCTGTTATCGCGCATCACCTTTTCAGCCCTCTTACACTCGCTTTTGAGATCCGCTAGCGTCTCCATTTTTGAGGCGAAAGTTAGATTCGCGAGGTACGGCTTAAGGTTTCCCCTAATAATGCCTACCAACTCCTTCTCTGGTATTTTTTTCTAAGGCGGAATGTCAGACTGTGAACATCTCCGTAGAAATCCTCGAAAGACTCCTTTCCATGATTTCCCTAATTATCTCATAGTCTGATTCAGCTGTCTTGAAGTGGTTTAGCAGTTCAGACTTAAGTTCAAAATAGCCGAAGCTCGGGTCATCAGCATTGTCTTCAAGAATCTGCCAATACCACTTCAAGGCATTACCGGTAACCAGACAATGAAAACAAGTGAACAATTGGTAGTGCGAAATTTTTCGATTCGAAAAATGAAACTTTCGACTGTAATTCCCTTGGCAGATCCGTCAAACTTGACATGCCACTTATCTAGGTCAATTTTCTTAAGATTTCTGGACTCATTAAGCGCACTCGAACTACTTTGTCCACTAGCTCTGCCCTCATCTCGGCTCCGTTCTGCATCTATTGGCCTCTCGCTTCGATTTTCCGGTGTTGACGCCATGCCTACCCTGTTTGGTTGTGCGTGTGTCGAAGCTTCCACACCAGCTAAACGCTCGTTTATGTTCGACATGCTGCCTCGCATGTGGTGAACCTCAGTCATACATTGAGCGCCATCATCGCCATCATTCGGCTCAGCTGCTCAGTATTGACCTCAGATGAACTAGGTCCACGACCTGCAGACTTCGAACTTCCCGCGGCAGCGTCACTAGGTGGCATATTCAGCTCGTCCTGCTCTGACATTTCTAGGATCTCGTCTAATTTACGCGAAAAACTAAGTATTGTTCGACGTATTAGTGGCTACCTCGTTAGTTACTCGGTCCGAAGATTGTAAATTTTCGGCGTGGCTTAATGTAGCAAACACCCTAGCCGTGCACCTGTTAAAGTAATCGGTGGGCACGAAGTCCACCGGATAGGAAACGCCTGTGTCTATTTGGGTAAAGAGAGACCCAACGACTTGGTTCTCTAAAGCTCTCGCTACGCTTCGTGTGACCCTACGGTTCGAGTTCAGCAGTCTTAATCCCCCTGGCACTATTTCTTCACTCTCACGCTCGTCCATTCACCCAAATAACCCTAGCTATCAAACCAATTCAGTTTCTTCCGCGAAATACTCGAATCGGTGACGCAAACAAAATAACACCAAAAACTCGATAAAAAACTACAAGGGTTTCAAAAAAACTTCAAACTTCTAAAAAAGTAATCTTAACAATATAAAGGGATTGCAAAAAAAACTAAAATTCAACTCAACTTCGATGTGGGATTTGTATGCAAATGTAGTATATAAAAATGCGAAAAAGAAATGTAATTCAGGTAAAAATGATAAATGTAAAATATAAAAATAATATTGAAAATTGAAAAGTAATAAAATAATATTAAGGATAAATGACTAAAATTATAAATAAAAATATATAACTTTAAGTGTTTAACTAAAGTAGGAAATATTAAAAATTCAAATAAATTCAGGCTTTGTTCGTTTTTCGGGGCGAAATTTTCGAATTATTTATTTTTATTTTTGTATTTAAAAATTCGTATAAAATCTCTTCTTTTTTATGTTAGATAGGTTATATATAGTTTTGCTTTGGTGTGTGTTGGTGTTGCCTTGGCGAGGTCATTGTGGGAGTCTTGGTACGTGTGTCCACTGTCCAAAAGTCAAACTCAACTAATCCCCCTCTTTATGTTAACAAGTGTGGCACTTCAACGATTGAAGTTCTGGCTCCAAGCGCGGCTGCCACATTTTCCACCAAAACCCATATTGTAAACTACCCCCTGAGCGAAACCTTCATAAGCCTCACGTATATGCGGTGCTGGACCGCACACACGGCAGCTTGAATGGTATATCTCACAAAAACGAAAAAAAAAAATAAAAATAAATAAATATCAACTGGCCATTGTTTCATCTTCAGTTCCCACTCATAAGAACGCTGAGGTCCTTAAGAGGCACCCTGAAGATGAGGCGGGCACTCCCCCCTATTTGCCAATTGGGCACAAATCGCCTACGGTGAACGAAGACAATGATACCCCCTTGACCCTAACATGTCCGATAGAAAGGAACTAAGATAGAAGTATTTATGCAAAAAGAAAACTAAAATGAACTTAAAAAGGCAAAGGTGTTAGTATTAGAAATAGTGGGAAATGTACAAATTAGTGGGCTATTACGTTGGGCGCCATTGTAATGTAGCAACATGGTCGAGCCAGGCGAGGCGGAATGCAGGCATGCTCGCATCCCAAGCTAGCTCGTCGTCGGGGTGAGTCATTTCCGCCTGCCTTGCTGTCAACTACATTAACAAAAAGCTGTTCATGCCTGTTACCTAGTGTACTAGTGGAAATGACTATAGAAACTGCAAAGAAAGCAAAGAACAAAGAGAAAGCAACAAATGAAGAGATGGTCCTGTCCTGTCCTGTCAGGTGGAGTCATCCCACCCTTCTTCTACGTGAACTTCACGCAAAGCCTTGGGCGTTGTCGTGACTCCTCACCTACTTCACAACGCCCCTAACCTGACATCAGTCCGTCTATCTACCTGTCCGTCATTACGCAGTCATGGTCAGCGTTAGTGCACTCCCACTTCCCCTCAGTTGCACAAGTGCAACCCCCACACCAAAATTTCGTGCTTAGCACATCATCGCTAGAATCCAACAACTATAGAAAAAAAAATCAACCTCAAACCATTTCCTTTCTTTTTTTTCCTTACTTTATTGTTACAAAAATTGTTTAATCCTAATTACAATTTACCATCCAATACTTAACTCTAGAACTCAACTTCAGAAACCAATATTTAACTCGAAGACTCAAAATTCAAAATCCGATATTTAACTCTGAAACTCAACGCAATCTTGCTACCCTTAATTACAAAAACTCAAAGCTGTAAAATCCAGTCTTTAGACTCACCTACACGTAATATTTAAACCGAATGCTTATCTAAATCTCCATCTACTCCTAACATAAAACTCAAATTTTAGTCCACGTACGCTAATGCTAACATATCTGGTTCTTCCCCTAAACGGAATCCAACATACTAATTCATCTCCAAATTTCAACTATCATAGCTACATATATTCAAAATTCACAACAAAACTGGCGATGATAAACAAATCGATATGTATGGTTGTATGTAATGCGTACGCATTTACATCTAATGTGCATGGACGTATGTAAATATATATATATATGTATGTATATAATAAATCTCAGCAAATTTCACACTCACCTTGGTCTCCAGAAATGATGGCGCCAGCATTCTGTTGAGAACCTGTTGGAGAATTAGAAACCCTAAGATTTACATGCATATGTTCGGCTTCAGCCGCGATGCTGAGGCGTCGACCTACTATTCCAGTAGAATATCACTCGCTCGCGTTTCGGGACAACGAGCGGGTCATCAAGTGCGGAAATTCAATAAAATAACTAAATACGCAAACTAAAATCTTTACGTATCGCAATAAAATTACTAGCAAAGACTAAAAGAATAAGGCAATGCAAAAAAATATATATGTAATAAAAAAAAAAATGTGTACCCAAAACGCGTATTTTGGCACCAATCAATCTAGGCAACATATGCCAAAATCAGTACATGTGCTTATGCTCTCAAATGGCGTGTGGATAGAGTGGAGTGCGTAAGAAAATTATAACTGAGCGAATCCAAAAAAGTGTTGAATTCCAAAAAAAAGGAAGAAATAAATGCAATAAAAAAAAATCATAGATTAAGTAGGAAAATTAAGCGGTTATAAAAAACTAATGTGTATTGACTATGTAATAAACTTCGGAAATTAGCAAGAAAATGAGGAAAACTCGTCTAATACAAGATACCAACAAAAAAGATATATTACTAGTACTCTAAATATTGCGATTCTGGCGGTGTAAAAATGAAATAAAAAAAAACAACGAAACGGTAAGTAAAACTAAAGAAATGTGCCTACAAAGAAGATAAAAAACTCCTCTGCTCTCTATGTATGTACGTATGTACCTATGTTTAAGCATATACGTAAAAAAACTCCCACTAAAGTAGAATTAAAATAAAACTGGAACTATGCTCCCGGCGCTGCTGCTGATCGGCGATGTCTTTGGAGCGATAGTCTCCACTGCTCTCTCTGACACTGCTGCCGCCGATGTTATGGTCCTCTCCACCGTTATACTCCTCTCCGCTGTTATGCTCCTCCTCTGCTTGATGTAATCCACATTTATGTTGAGTGGCCGTTGACCTACTCCGGCCGAGATATTTTAATCAGCTGTTCCCTATTTCTTAGCCGGTTATCGGCACTGGTATAGGGCTTAGATATGGGCCAGTTGAAGTGGTTTCATATCTCACGTGAAAGTGCCTATGTATATGCCCGCGTGTGTAAGTATGTACCCTGCAGCAAATCAAACTGGTTCAGAACTTGCGCTGAGCTAGCCTGAAAAGGGACGGTACTGGTTCTTCATCTATCCCAACTCAATGCTTGCAACTGTCTTTTTTAACATGGCGATGTCCTACGAAGTGACAATTGTCGCCCTCTGCAGAACTTTTGAAGTTGTTCTGAGCTGACTCTGGCTTAGATGGTTCTGATACAGTTCATATAACAACAGTTCTTGGATAGTTCAAAAAGGGTCACCTCCGGGCTAGAAAAAATGTGGTTAGTTTTGAGCTGGTTCTAATAAGTATAGTATAGAGCCTTTTCTGTAAATAAGCACGCATACAATTTTGTAAATAAAAATACTTCATTATATGTTTCAAGAGCTATTTGTTTTGAACTAATTTACTTTTTGACGCACACTGTGCTTTAAATTTAGCAACATAAAGTGTCAATTATTCCTTTACTTTCTAAAACCGTTATTCTTAAAAATAATTTATATTTTTTACGTATAATGGGTATTTCTGGGATCCCTATAATTAAAAATCTGAACTAAGTCGTGTCAAAAAATGAGAAAAACGGTGATATATTGAATGATTATTTGTGATAACTCAGCGTTAAATTGCATTAAATTTATTGAAATGTAATACATAGACTTTCCGGCATCTCATAAGAAATATAGAATTTTGAATATTCACAATAGTTTTTATGCTAAATATTTTTCGCAAATTTTTTATTTAAGGATGGCTCATAAGTATTATAACATAAACAAATAAATTCACGTTTCTAACTGTGTTGGAAATTTAGTAGAATTCTAGAAACTGTTATAAAAACTTCAATATTTTAAATCAGAGTTTATAAGTATGCAGTTCTATAGCCCATTAAATTTTAGTATAATTAATCGCGCTGATTTTTTATAACTCTTTTTACGCACGCTCTTGAAGGCATTCTCCTATTTAAATATTTTCGTTTAAGATGCAAGATTACACTTTACTACACTAAAATTTTATGTGCTACAAAACAGAATACTCGAAATATTTATAAAAAATATCTGATTAAAAATTTTAAATTTTGAAGACAGTTTTTAGAGCTCTATAAGTTTGCAGCACAGTTAGGAATTCGAATTTAAATGGTTTATGGAGTATGAGACATAGTACTTAAATAAAAACTAAACGAAAAATATTTAAAATGAAGAACATTGGAAATTAAAAAAAAAAATCAATGCATAACTACACATTTCGGGGGCTTAGTGATACATTTGCGTATGTACATTATCGTTCATATCAATAGCACTCCCATTTCAAAGTGAGATTGTTTACCACTTTTGCTAATTTTTTTACATCTGATTAAAAGGTCAAATATTTTTACGAAAAATCGTTAAATTTAACTTTGTTTTGTATAAAGTTTTAAAACACGGTTTATATGATTTTATTCGTATTTTGTACGTACGTAGATATGTATAAAAATGACATTAATGTACCAATAACGACTTTTTTGGAAATATTTGAGCAGTTGCCCCATAAACTATGTAGAGAATTACAAATTAAATAAACGAAAACAGTTTGTTATTACTTTTAGGGTCTAAGAAAATCGAAAAAATATAGTATATTACATTTGTGCATCTTTTGTCAGCTTTCACATGACCAGGATGAGTAACATTGATGACAGCGCAACTAGCAACATATGAGTTTCAACCGTCCAACTCTGCATCCCTTTTTCAGTAGTTCAGAGAAGTTCTGAAATTTGTAGGGCGGAACTAGCGCTTTGCCAGACTGTCCCTAAATTTTGCTGCAGGGTATGTATGTAGCCACTTGCGCTGATGGCCGGCCCTTGTTGGAATGCGTGCAAATATATCTGCTGCTTTGCTGGTGCGTGTGG
>NW_023458557.1:6675490-6697009 GCF_013731165.1 Rhagoletis pomonella | reverse complement strand
GTTGCCAGACTTGTATGTTAGGGTTTCTAATTCTCCAACAGGTTCTAAACAGAGTGCTGGCGCCATCATTTCTGGAGACCAAGAAATTCCTGAGATTTATTATATACATACATATATATATATATATTTACATACGTCCATGCACATTAGATGTAAATACGTACGCATTACATACAACCATACATATCCATTTGTTTATCATCGCCAGGTTTGTTGTAAATTTTGAATATGTGTAGCTATGATAGTTGGAATTTGGAGATGAATTAGTATGTTGGATTCCGTTTAGGGGAAGAACCAGATAAGTTAGCATTAGCGTACGTGGACTAAAATTTGAGTTTTATGTTAGGAGTAGACGGAGATTTAGATAAGCATTCGGTTTAAATATTACGTGTAGGTGAGTTTAAAGATTGGATTTTACAGTTTTGAGTTTTTGTAATTAAGGGTAGCAAGATTGCACTGAGTTTCAGAGTTAAATATCGGATTTTGAATTTTGAGCCTTCGAGTTAAATATTGGTTTCTGAATTTGAGTTTTAGAGTTAAGTGTTGGATGGTAAATTGTAATTAGGATTAAACAATTTTTGTAATAATAAAGTAAGAAGGAAAATGGTTTGAGGTTGATTTTTTTTTATAGTTGTTGGATTCTAGCGATGATGTGCTAAGCACGAAATTTTGGTGGGGGGGTTGCACTTGTGCAACTGAGGGGAAGTGGGAGTACACTAACGTTGATCATGACTGCGTAATGACGGACAGGTAGATAGACGGACTGATGTCAGGTTAGGGGGCGCTGTGAAGTAGGTGAGGAGTCACGACAACGCCCAAAGCTTTGCGTGAAGTTCACGTAGAAGAAGGGTGGGAGGACTCCACCTGACAGGACAGGACAGGACCATCTCTTCATTTGTTGTTTTCTCTTTGTTCTTTCCTTTCTTTGCATTTTCTATAGTCATTTCCACTAGTACACTAGGTAACTGGCATGAACAACTTTTTGGTAATGTAGTTGACAGCAAGGCAGGCGGAAATGACTCACCCCGACGACGAGCTAGCTTGGGATGCAAGCATGCCTGCATACCGCCTCGCCTGGCTCGACCATGTTGCTACATTACAATGGCGTCCAACGAAATAGCCCACTAATTTTTACATTTCCCACTATTTCTAATACTAACACCTTTTCCTTTTTCAGTTCATTTTAGTTTTCTTTTTGCATAAATACTTCTATCTTAGTTTCCTTTCTATCGGACGTGTTAGGGTCAAGGGTGTATCATTGTCTTCGGTCACCGTAGGCGATTTGTGCCCAATTGGCAAATAGGGGGGAGTGCCCGCCTCATCTTCAGGGTGCCTCTTAAGGACCTCAGCGTTCTTATGAGTGGGAACTGAAGATGAGACAATGGCCAGTTGATATTTATTTATTTTTATTTTTTCTTGTTTTTGTGCGATATACCATTCAAGCTGCCGTGTGTGCGGTCCAGCACCGCAAATACGTGAGGCTTATGGAGGTTCCGCTCAGGGGGTAGTTTACAATATGGGTTTTGGTGGAAAATGTGGCAGCCGCGCTTGGAGCCAGAACTTCAATCGTTGAAGTGCCACACTTGTTAACATAAAGAGGGGGACTAGTTGAGTTTGACTTTTGGACAGTGGACACACGGACCAACACTCCCACAATGACCTCGCCAAGGCAACACCAACACACACCAAAGCAAAACTATATTGATATATATACACCTATCTAACATAAAGAAAAGAAGAGATTTTATACGAATTTTTAAATACAAAAATAAAAATAAATAATTCGAAAATTTCGCCCCGAAAAACGAACAAAGCCTGAATTTATTTGAATTTTTAATATTTCCTACTTTAGTTAAACACTTAAAGTTATATATTTTTATTTATAATTTTAGTGATTTATCCTTAATATTATTTTATTACTTTTCAATTTTCAATATTATTTTTATATTTTACATTTATCATTTTTACCTGAATTACATTTCTTTTTCGCATTTCTATATACTACATTTGCATACAAATCCCACATCGAAGTTGAGTTGAATTTTAGTTTCTTTTGCAATACCTCTATATTGTTAAGATTACTTTTTTAGAAGTTTGAAGTTTTTTTTTGAAACCCTTGAAGTTTTTTATCGAGTTTTTGGTGTTATTTTGTTTGCGTCACCGATTCGAGTATTTCGCGGAAGAAACTGAATACCTATCGTTTGATAGCTAGGGTTATTTGGGAGAATGAACGAGCGTGAGAGTGAAGAAATAGTGCCAGGAGGATTAAGACTGCTGAACTCGAACCGTAGGGTCACACGAAGCGTAGCGAGAGCTTTAGAGAACCAAGTCGTTGGGTCTCTCTTCACCCAGGCTGAAAATTTACAATCTTCGGTCCGAGTAACTAACGAGGTAGCCATTAATACGTCGAACAATACTCTTAGTTTTTCGCGTAAATTAGACGAGATCCTAGAAATGTCAGAGCAGGACGAGCTGAATATGCCACCTAGAGACGCTTCCGCGGGAAGTTCGAAGTCTGCAGGTGGTGGACCTAGGTCATCTGAGGTCAATACTGAGCAGCTGAGCCGAATGATGGCGATGATGGCGCAAAACAGTGATATGTTAGCTCAATGTATGACTGAGGTTCACCACATGCGAGGCACCATGTCGAACATAAACGAGCGTTTAGCTGGTGTGGAAGCTTCGTCACACGCACAACCAAACAGGGTAGGCATGGCGTCAACACCGCAAAATCGAAGCGAGAGGCCAATAGATGCAGAACGGAGCCGAGATGAGGGCAGAGCTAGTGGACAAAGTAGTTCGAGTGCGCTTAATGAGTCCAGAAATCTTAAGAAAATTGACCTAGATAAGTGGCATGTCAAATTTGACGGATCTGCCAAGGGAATTACAGTCGAAAGTTTCATTTTTCGAATCGAAAAGTTGCGTGAACAATACGGTATTTCGCACTACCAATTGTTCACTTGTTTTCATTGTCTGGTTACCGGTAATGCCTTGAAGTGGTACTGGCAGATTCTTGAAGACAATGCTGATGACCCGAGCTTCGGCTATTTTGAACTTAAGTCTGAACTGCTAAACCACTTCAAGACAGCTGAATCAGACTATGAGATAATTAGGGAAATCATGGAAAGGAAGCAACAGATTCAGGAGTCTTTCGAGGATTTCTACGGAGACGTTGACAGTCTGACATTCCGCCTTAGAAAAATAATACCAGAGAAGAAGAAGAGGAGTTGGTAGGCATTATTAGGGGAAACCTTAAGCCGTACCTCGCGAATCTAACTTTCGCCTCAAAAATGGAGACGCTAGCGGATCTCAAAAGCGAGTGTAACTGGGCTGAAAAGGTGAAAGGAATAGACCAAAACAGGTTAATGAGATAGGTTTTACGGAGTCTCCAAGTTTAGAGAAGACAGAAGATAGGAGAGTAGAAGAAATAGGTAGAATGCAACGTAAAAAGCCACAGCAGTATGTGAGTGTTCAACCTAATGTGTCCACGTCTAGTCATCCTAATATGTCTTCGTCCTCCGTAGGTTCATTTTGTCCGTCCCCTTTCCACCTCATGTTATGTTTTACCTGTGGTATGCCCGTTGACCATTTTTCCAAAAATCCCACCGAAGCCCAAAAAGATAGTAAGTGTAATTCGCCCTTTCATAATATGATTTGTTTTTCTTGTGGAGGTGATACGTCTTATTGTGTGTTTAAACCAGTGCAGGGAAACTTAAAACTGGCCGAGATAACCGGGGACTCACGCCAGATGGAGGAGAACCCGGAGAACAAGTAATCTGGGTCCTTAGCAGAAACACAGTTACCAGTGAAAATAATAATGGAGAACAGGAAACCATCGTGGAAGATAGGAACGTTATTAGGAAAAGTCTACACCAAAGGAAGACCGAATACGAAGAGGCACGCAGGCGGATTTTTTGCGAGGAGATTAGAGGCAAGAAGAGAAATAGGAACTTTGCTAAAATACAGAAGATGAGGGCTAAGAAAAAGAATCTAAGGAGGATACATAATAAGATTATTTCCACAATTGTTACCATAACAATAAGGGGGACAACAGATTCTTTGCGAAGACTAGAATAGGAGGGCATGAAGTTTTAGCGCTTCTGGACTCAGGAGCCGGGGCGAGCTGCTTAGGGAAAAACGCAAGTGTTCTACTCGAAGGCAAGGAAGATAAAATAATGGCTATCAAGGGCCAACATATTAGAACAGCAAACGGTGGCGAAACCGCAGTGGCAGGTGTGATAACGCTTTCAGTGGAATGGGATAATGTGTCGAAAGAGATGGAATTTTTGATTGTACCTGGCCTGCAACAAGAAGTATATTTGGGTGTCGATTTTTGGCAAGTTTTTGGTATGAATGTGGTTAGCAGAGGAATGAATATTTGTTCTGGCAGCACTGTCGTTGCAGATTTAGTGCCCGCCGAGGGTGACTTATCGGGTGACGCGGTGCAACACACACTTACCCATGAGCAAAGTCTTGCTTTAGACAAAGTAAAAATGCAACTTCCTTCGTTCGCAGTCCTAGGGCTAGGGAAGACTGACGTTGAGGAGCATGTCATTGAAGTGACCAACGAAAACTTACCAGTGAAGCAAAGATTTTACCCTATATCGCCCGCAATCCAAAAGCTTGTTTACAGCGAACTAGACCGAATGTTGGAGATGGGAGTAATCGAGGAGAGCAACAGTAGCTGGAGCTCACCTGTATCGTTGGTCATCAAAGGGACGAAAACCCGCTTATGTCTTGACGCGAGAAAAGTGAACGAAAGTACAGTGAAGGACGCATACCCTCTGCCACACATTGACGGGATATTGAGCAGACTACAAAATACGCGATTTATATCGGCGATAGACTTCAAAGACGCCTTCTGGCGAATTCCGCTTGAAAAGAAGTCCAGAGAAAAGACGGCGTTCACTGTACCAGGTAGACCTTTGTACCATTTTACGGTGATGCCATTCGGTTTGTACAACGCAGCACAACGAATATGCAGGCTAATGGACAAGGTCATCCCCGCTTCTCTTCGTGACTTTGTGTTTGTTTACTTAGACGACTTACTTGTTTGTTCTGTTGATTTTTCGTCACATTTGTGTTTGCTCGAAAGGGTCGCTAAATGTCTGCGTGAGGCCAAACTAACTATAAATGTGGAAAAGAGTAAATTTTGTTTTAAAGAAGTCAGGTACCTAGGCTATGTGGTGGGAGATGGATGCATACGCACAGATACAAAAAATATTGAAGCAGTGAGGGATTTCCCAGAGCCAAAGACCCCCAAACAGCTCAGAAGGTTCCTAGGGATGTCAGGGTGGTACCGGAGGTTCATACGAGATTACGCCACAATTTCAGCTCCGCTGCACGACTGTCTCACAAAGGAAAAGATTAAGAAGTTTACAATGACAGACGACGCAAAGACTGCTTTTGAGCGCTTAAAGCAAAGCCTGACTTTAACAAACGTTTTTACATTCAATGCGACGCATCGACTGACGGAGTGGGGGGTGTGCTTTTCCAACTAGACGAGGACGGTAACGAACGACCGATTGCGTATATCTCCGCAAAGTTTAACAAAGCTCAGCGCAATTACAGCATTACGGAATTAGAATGCTACGCGGCAGTTTTGAGCATAAAACGATTCAGGCCTTATGTGGAGGGCTTGCCCTTCACAGTGATCACTGATCACGTAAGCTTAAAATGTCTAATGCATCAAAAGCACCTCTCAGGGCGACTAGCGAGATGGAGCCTTAAACTGCAGGCGTTTGATTTTGATATTCAGCATCACAAAGGGACGCAAAACATAGTTCCTGATGCGCTGTCTAGAGTAGGCATGGATGAAATGACGATAAATGACAGAATAATGGATATTTGCTTAAACTCGCCATTTTTCAAAACGCAAGAATATGAATAATTGAAGAAAACCATAACTGACAACAGCGGTAAATGGCCTGAACTTAGTATATCGGATGGATTCGTTTATAAGAGGACACGGTTCAGTCGGGGGGACAGGCTTCAAGAGGACCACGCCTGGAAACTCTGGGTGCCAACTGAGCTGCGGCAGGGTCTGGTTGAATCCTCACATAACTCACCTTCCGCATGGCATGGCGGAATTCATAAAACGTTAGCCAGAATAAGGGAAAAATATTACTGGCCCGATATGGTTGCTGAGGTTCAAAAATATATAGCAAGCTATGATATTTGTAAGGGCAACAAAACTCAGAACTCTTTTCATAAGCCTCCGATGGGCAGGCAACACGTGACAGAGCGGCCTTTTCAGCGTTTGTTCATTGATTTTATGGGTCCTTATCCTCGTACGTCCAATGGTAATGTGTATGTGTTTGTATGGCCCGACCATTTCTCCAAATTCGTGTTCCTTAAACCTATGAGAAAGGCTACGTCAGCAGAAGTTGTTAAATTCATTGAAAAAGAAGTTTTCCATGTATTCGGGGTACCCGAATACATTCATTCCGACAACGGAAAGCAATTCGTATCAGAAACCTTCAAAGCTTTTGCTGAAAGATATGGTACAAAACATGTAAAAGCTGCTTTTTATTCGCCACAGGCGAATGCTGCCGACAGGGTAAATCGGTCTGTCCTTCAGATCATTAGATCGTATATAAAGGACAAACAGAAAAATTGGGACAACCATGTTAGTGACGCAGCTTTCGCCCTTCGTAGTGTGGTTCATTCAGCAATTGGTACTTCACCATATTCCGCCCTCTTCGGTATACCAATGATACAGCATGCTGCATCGTATGAGTTATATCGAAAGCTGGGCGCACTTAGGGACTCTGATAGCGAAATCACCACGGGAAAAGACAACATTCAATTGATTAGGGAAAAAATTATGAAAGAGCTGAAGCTAGCCCACGAACACAACGAAAAGGTTTATAACACGCGAAGTAAAGAAGTGAGATTCCAAAGGCAAGCAGACGGAGTATTTTCAACATACCGGTGACTGCTGAAAATGAAAGCCAACTAAAGCGTAGGACGCCACCCAAGAAAAATAAAACCACGCAGGAGGAGGTGACTACCAACCCTGCAACCAAACAGAGTAAGGTGGCGCCAAACGAAAATTCCGGCAAGATTAAGGAGAAGAAGGTGGAGAAAGAAGGAAAATGGGTAGAGGTCCAACGCAGGTCACATGGCAAAAAGAAGATGGCATACAAACCACCACCACGGCCAGATGCCATCATTATAGCTCGGACGGGAGATATGACCTACAGCGATATACTAAGGACCGTAAAAAAGGAAGAGGCACTGCAGAAACTCGGCGAGAGCGTATCACGCATCAGAAAGACGGTCAAGGGTGAAATACTGCTGCAGCTTAAGGAGACGCAAATGAAGGACACGGGCGAACTCAAGAGCGAAATAGGTAGGCTTCTAGGGGACCAGGCACAGATCAGAGCCCTAACCCACGAGACGATGGTAGAAATCCGTGACCTGAACGAGATTACCACCAAGGAGAATATTGCCGAGGCCATCCGCAACCAGATAAAGGAGCTAAACCACCTTAACGAGAATGCGATAAAAAGCATCAGGGCGGCTTATGCGGGCACACAAACCGCGGTGGTAAATCTCCCAGCGCAGGAGGCAAGATTACTTCTTGACGCGCAGAAAATAAAGATAGGATGGGTTGTGTGCAGAGTAAGGGAGAAACCGAACCCCAAAAAATGCTTCAGGTGCCTGGAATATGGCCATATAGCGAGAGACTGCAAAAACGCGAAAGACAGAAGTCAATGCTGCCTAAAATGTGGAGAAAATGGACACTTTGCGAAAGCCTGCGACAAAAAGCCACACTGCAGAGCATGCAAAAACCAGGGAAGAAAGAACACCGAGCACCAGATAGGTAGTTGGAGGTGTCCGCTATACCAGGAGGCGTGCAAGAAATCAAGAAAATGAGAGTTTTGCAGTTGAATCTCAACCACTGCGAAGCAGCGCAAGAGCTGCTCAGGCAAACGGTGTACGAGGAGAAGGTGGACATAGCAATAATCAGCGAGCAGTATAAAAATATAGACAGTGGAGCATGGATATCGGACCTCACAGGCAAAGCTGCAATATGGACATGCGGAGGAAAAGCTTTCCAAGAAAAGCCGCTGCTTGGTAAAAGCTACTACACACGAGCGAAGGTAGATGGTTTTAACTTCTATAGCTGCTGCATACCACCAAGTATCCCACAAAATGAATACGAGAATATCCTAGACAGTTTGGTTCAAGAAGTCCGGACCACCACAATGAACGTTATAGCAGGGGACTTTAATGCATGGGCAGTGGAATGGGGTAGCGTCCACACAAACAGGCGGGGAGATGCACTACTAAAGGCGTTTTCGGTACTTGATGCGGTGCTTCTGAATTCGGGGAACAAAAATACCTTTGAGAAGAATGGTCGAGGCTCGGTGATTGACATTACTTTCGCTAGTAGTTCCTTGGTGCGCTCAACGAGCTGGAAGGTGTCGGACCTCTATACGAACAGTGACCATCTGGCAATCATGATGGAGCTAGGGAATTGTGCACAGAGCCGACAAAGGGCGATCACCAGGAAGGTGCAAACGAGGGGCTGGAAGGTAGAGACTCTGGATGAAGAGCTCTTCAGACTCGTGCTGGATGAGGAAATGGCCACTGAGGATAACACTGAGCTCCAGGCTGAAACACTGGTGAGGCACATCAGTAAAGCCTGCGACGGTGCTATGTGCAGGAGAAAACACGGCTCTCTCAGGCAGCCGGCGTACTGGTGGAACGAAAAAATCCAGGCCATAAGGGGTGAGTGTCATAAGGTGAGGCGGTTGTGTCAAAGGAACCGTGGCTCGATGGAACATGCCGTGCTGCGCGAGGCCTTCAAAAAGAAGCGAAGTGACCTTAAAAAAGCCATCAAAAGCAGCAAAACCAGCTGCTTTAAGGAGCTCTGCGAAAAGGTGGACGAAAACCCATGGGGTGATGCCTACAAGGTGGTCATGAAGAAAATAAAAGGTGGTAAAGGCCAGGCACCAACCTGTCCCACCCTCCTAAAAGACGTCGTGCAAACTCTCTTCCCTGTGCAAACGCCAGGAGGTCGGCGACCGCAAGCAGAGAAACCGAAGGGGATGGAAGCACCAACGGTTACAGACGAGGAGGTGGTCCAAGCAGCAGAAAGATTTGGTAATGACAAAGCGCCAGGCCTAGACGGAATACCAAACAAGGCTCTGAAGGTTGCCATCAAGCACAACACGGGTCCGTTTACCGAACTCTTTACGCGGTGTCTGCGAGAAGGCGTCTTCCCAAAAATCTGGAAGAAACAGCGGCTGGTCCTACTGCAGAAACCAAACAAGCCGGCAGGAGAACCAAGCGCATACCGACCTCTCTGTATGCTGGATACGCTTGGTAAGATACTGGAGCGATTAATCTGTGTACGGTTGGAGCAGCACCTAGAGGAGGAACTGCCGGGTCTCGCCGATAACCAGTATGGTTTTCGAAGACAGAGGTCTACCATTGATGCAATTAAAAAGCTCACCGATGTCGCAGGCAAGGCAATAGAAGGAACAAGATGGCTATATGGCACGAAGGAATACTGCGCGGTGGTGACATTCGATGTAAAAAACGCCTTCAATTCGGCCTCCTGGCCTCACATACTAAGTGCTCTGGAAAGAAAGAACACGCCGCCCTACTTGCTAAGGATGGTATCCAACTACCTATCTGACAGGCTTCTGCTGTATGATACCGACGAAGGCCCCAGGAAGTACTTGGTGACGGGTGGAGTACCACAGGGCTCCGTACTTGGGCCACTACTTTGGATTGTCCTCTATGATGGAATTCTGGGACTGCCGCTGCCAAGGGAGGTACAAATTATCGGATACGCCGATGATATAGCAATAACAGTAGTGGCCAAAGACCTCTACCAAGTTGAGAACATCTGCAACAGCACGGCGCAACAAATAAAGAACTGGCTCGCTGCAACGAATCTCCAACTCACAGGGCAAAAAACCGAAGCGGTGGTGATCACAAGCCGAAAAAAGATGGAGAGCGCTACGCTCAACATCGATGGACATAGCATCAAAACACAGCAGTCGCTGAAATACCTGGGTGTCATGATAGACTCGAGATTAAGCTACAAGGTGCACATTGATAAAGCCTGTGAAAAAGCGGCAAGAGTGACCACGGCTCTAACAAGACTAATGGCTAACATCGGCGGACCGAACCAAACCAGACGAGCGCTTCTAGCAAAAGTGAGCCAGTCCATACTAATGTATGCAGCACCCATCTGGGGACCCGCGTTGCAGCGCAAGACTTACGCGAAGGCGGCAAAGTCGGTGTAGCGACTAAATAGCATCAGGGTGACTAGCGCCTTCCGTACTATGTCACACGAGGCGGTCGGAGTCTTAGCGGGCATCATGCCCCCAGAAATAATGGCCATGGAGCTAAAAAGAGTCTTCGATAAGTCCCGAAACTTAGGCAGGTGCCTGACAATCGAAGAGCGAAAACAAGAGAGGGATGCAAGTCTAAATGAATGGCAAAGACACTGGGATGTGACGACAAAAGGGAGGTGGACGCACAGGCTGATCAATAACATAAAAGCGTGGGTGGAGAGGAAACACGGAGAGACCGACTTCTACGTGACACAGTTTGTGACGGGGCACGGCTGCTTTCGAGAATACCTGTTCAAATATGGGCATGATGACGGGACAGAGTGCTCATTCTGCGGTAGCGGCGACGAAAACGTACTACACGTATTTTTCCACTGCCGAAAATACGAGGCAGATCGAACAGCCATAGAGCAGCTGATAAAGGAGAGCATGACGCCTGACAATATCGTGGGGCACATGATAAACTCAAAAGCGGTGTGGAGCAGAATTAAGGCGTGGTCCGCAATAGTCCTCCAGGAGCTAAGAGCGAAAGAAAGACAGCGCAGTAGCGAAAAGAGAAGACTGAACGAGAGATAAGCCAGAAAGGCGTGTGTGAAGAGCCAATTGGCAAAGCTACGCCTTGCGACGTAATACCTAACGGCGGTCCCGCAAGGCGAAACACAAGGCTTCAGACGTCGGAGTTAAGGGTTTAGTACGTAGGCGCGCTGTCTCGCAAGTCCTGAATTATGTGATAACATAGTCTGGGCGTGGTCCCGAATGAGGTGCACCCTTAGCGGACAGGATTACGAATCGTGCATAACATCTTTGAAAGATTCCCCCTCCGTTGAAAAAAAAAAAAATAAACACCCGGTGACCAGTACGAGCAAACTCAACCGACGAGCAACAGGAAAGAAGCCCGGCTTTAGGTCGTGGGTCGAGGCCACACGTTAGGCGGAAACATAGCTATGCAACCAGCCGCGTTAGTAACTTTTTTACGCACACGCTCCATGGGTTCGAGCCTGTAGCGCCAGCTGCTTGCCAGATACTTTTCTGTTAACTTGTGTGTGTGTGTGTGGATGCGAACCCGATCAAACACACATATCTGTAATCCGATCAAACCCCTCTGTTAACTACATGCATGATGCCCAAAAGAAGGTAACTACGTTAGAGTGAGAAAGTTTGCTAGACTTGTGGTTCGGTGAAACAGTCTTGAGGTGTGTGTGTGTGTGACAGTTCGTGTTAAACCGTGTTTTTTATTTATTCCTTTGTACATAAGTAAATATATACATAACTAATACGGAATCGGTCACTTGACGTGGAAAGGTATAAAAGGACCAAATCCGAGACAAGCGGTTCTTAAAACGAAAGTTACGGTGGTGCTTTATAGTGAAAGTGAAGTCTTATTTTAAAGTGGTTGCTTGCGGTATTAATTACAAAGTTAAAATTTTAAAGTAAAGTGTGTGAAAACGGTTCCCCAGAGCTTTATACGGATACTAGCGGTACCCGGGGTCACCAGAATCACGTCCTGGATCTGGAGGTAAGTGCTAGCCCTTGTATTTGACAACTTTTATACGCATATGTTCATGTACCTAGATGTATGTACATGGAAGCTATGTTTAGTGAAAAGGCAATGCGAGACTCAAATGTAGCAAAAGTTGACTCGAAATTATAATCTGACAAATACCAAAGAAGGCTAAATGAAAGTTTTTATTGATTTTAGGTCGCCTGCTAGCACAGCGAAAGGACCTCCATTTGTTTGTACAACGGCACGGGAGCGTAAACCCGCAACATCAGGCAGGCATTCAAGGTAAAGTTGGAAGTTGCAGCCAAAGACAAAGGCATATATACATACTAGGCCGGGTCGATTTGTGGGGAGGCAAAAAAATCGCCCATTGCTCTGTGAAAATCATATTCTAGGGATCAAAATAAGAAACTTTGCCGAAGGAACCATACCTCTAAAACGAATTCTGATGTCCCCCAATTTGGGTCGAACTTTTGGGTAGGGCCACCGATGCCAGTGGCACACCCCCTGGAACCCCCTGGGGGTTCACCATACAAACATTTCAAAAAATCGCCGGTTTTGCACTTTACATGAAAAAATCAGCGAAATGCCTATGTTTTTTCTTTTTGGAGTTTATTTTTCTCTTAAGAAATTTATTTAGTCAGAACATATGTAAATGAAAAAATGAATTTTACTTAGTAATAGAAAATAAATTAAAAAAAATTATTAGAAATTAGCGTTTTTACAACCCTTTTAAAACCAAGGCATCACTGTGATGCATTTGCATGTCGTAAACATAGTTCTGTGGGTTTTTTATTCAACCGTTTTAAAAAATGAAGGTATCACTGTGACACAATTGCAAATCGGAAAATTGCTTGTGTGCGTTTTTTAAGACACAGCTGCATGTCGTAAACTTACTTGTGTAGTTTTTTTATAGCACCTACTTAAGAAATGAAGGTTGTTTTTACAACCCTTTTTGTGGGTATTTGAAGGCACCTTCTTAAGAAACCATTTTAACAATTAAGGTATCACTGTGACACAATTGCAGATCGAAAAATTGCTTGTGTTGTTTTTTTTAAGCCACCACAAGACACAGCAGGTAGAATTGAAATTACCATTTCATTCTTATTACCTCGTCTCGTAGACCATATATAACGCAACAGTTTTTGTGAATGCATTAAGTCGTTGTGAAGAACTCAAAGTGTGAAGTGCTAATTTCAGATAAAAAAATATTTCAAAAAAAATAATAAGTGAAGTGACCATTCCAAATCAAAAAGTTTACAATGAATCCACCATCCTCTACACCGCAAGGTGAAGCAACTACATCAACAACTATCGAAAACCCAATGAGTCATATACCCAAGCATGATGTTACTGTTTTTGGTGTGTCTACTGATTTAACTGATCTTAATTTACCAACCCATCTGGATATCTTGAGATATTATTTTTACTTAAGCGAACGTGCTAAAACAGAACAAAAAAAGTTTTCCCATAAATCATTCACTATTCAAGTACAAGATAAGTTGATTGGAATTTGGGAAAAACTTGGTATGGAAATAATGCTGAAAAAAAGTGTATTTAATAAATTGAATAAATTGCTTGACAAGTATCAAGAGCAAATCAAGAGAAGAACCACCACCCAACAATTTACAGAGTATGTAAAATCTCTGGAAACAATTTTTTACATTGGAACATGTAAATGCGATTTGAAGGCAGCTCCATGTGCATGCGGCTGGGTTCCCGAACGCCTCAAAGAGTTCATGCACGATCAACATAATCAGAGAAGACTAACAATGGATGCATTTGTGATGGAAACTGAAGAGCAAGGAGCAACGTCTATGTCATCAATGCCAACATACCAAGATCCCGATGATTCAACAAACGCACCGCCACCGGTTCAAGAAGATATGGATAGAAGCACAAGTTCACAATACACAGAGAGATACGATTGTTTTAACTTTGCCTTGGTATGTGACAGATTTGGTGTGCCTGACAGAGTAGCATCAGCATTGGGAACCGCTCTTTTGCAAGATTTTAAAATTAAAGATAAGCATGGGAAACCTCTCATCATGGATAAATCGAAAGTTCGCAGAGAAAAAGAGAAATGCAGACAAGAAGTGCTTCGCAAACGGTTAGATGATACCAATTTGTTAGCGTTTTCATTCGATGGCAGAAAAGATGATACTTTAACGATAGATAAAATTGATGAGAAGTATCGTACTAGGATGGTAAAAGAACCTCATCTTGTTATTTTGAGAGAACCCAATTCTGAATTGATTGGTTACGTAAGACTGGAACATGAAACCGCTGAATACAAAACAACCAAATTAAATGGTTTTTTCAACGATAAAAATATATCACTGGATGCATTAATTGGAATATGCACTGACGGTGAGCCAACAAACACTGGCCCACACGGTGGAATTATACGACGATTCGAATCGCTGTTAAAAAGACCATTGCATTGGTTCGTTTGCCTTCTACACTTCAACGAACTTCCGTTTCGGCATTTGTTTGAAGCTTTGGATAAATCAACCAGCACTGGACCAAGATCGGAAACCGGAAAACTGAGCCGTCAAATCGAAACTTGTGAAACTCTTCCGGTAAGTTATTGCTATCACTCATTTATTATAATTGTCAACCATTTTTAATTATTTTATTATTATATATTTTCAGGTGGTGGACGGCTTCCAGAAAATTGAGTTGCAAAATATGCCCCCTGCTCCAGAAAAAATTGAATTTTCCACCGATTCGAAGTACTTATACGACATGGCCCATGCAATTTCTAGCGGCGTGGTTCCGGTGGATCTGGCTAATATCAAACCAGGGAAAATTGTACATTCTCGGTGGCTCACCAAGGCCGCTAGATTATTGCGATTATATGTGACAACGGAAAATCCAGATGCAAATTTAAGAATTCTGGTTGAATTTATAATTAAATGTAATGTGCCAATGTACTTCAATATCAAGTATTACAGCTCTGTCGTGTACGGCAGTGCATTATTTTTCAAGTTCATTGGTTGGTCACGATTTCTAGAACCTCGTTTACGCAAAATTGTCAATCAAGTAATTAAAGATAATTCATATTATGCGCATTCGGAAAATATCTTGTTATCAATGTTGTTTGATGATAGCAAAGAAAAGCGCGACTGTGCCATCAAGAAAATTCTACGCTATCGAACCGATGTTGACGAGCCAATGGAACTTAGAGTTTATAAAAAACCAGATATAAACTTTAATTGCACAAGTTATACGGAAATGATCAATTTGAATGATATAAATATCGTATTTGAACCACCATTCACGCGAAGCATCCCGTACGATACATTGAAAGAATATTTAAATCAAGATGATCCACCGTTTAATGATCCAAAAATTCCATCACACATACAAGGAACGGAACGACATGTTCAATTGCTAGCTAGCGTTTCCAAACGGGTTATACCGGAAAATGTAGAGGCTGTTATGGCGACGACATTAGAGAGCCGTGCGAAATTGCCCAGACTTGAAAGTAAAAAAGACTTCAAACAATAATTTTTTTTAGTTTCTTTTCTATAACTCACTTAAATTAATTTTTTCATTTACATATATTCTGACTAAATAAATTTCTTAAGAGAAAAAATAGATATTATTATAAATAAATAATAAATATTATTATAAATAAATAAATAAAAATAAAGAAAAAACATAGCCATTTAGCTGATTTTTTCATGTAAAGGCCAAAAATGGTGATTTTTTGAAATGATTGTATGGGGAATCCTCCCCCTGGGGGGGAGTTCCAGGGGGTGTGCCACTGGCATGGGTGGATCGGCCGTCCAAAGTTAGTGGGGGTCGGTCATACATTTGGACTCGATTGGAGCACTCTAAATGGGTCAAAGTGGGTTTTTTCAAAATTTGCCCCTACCCAAAAGTTCGACCCAAATTGGGGGACATCAGAATTCGTTTTAGAGGTATGGTTCCTTCGGCAAAGTTTCTTATTTTGATCCCTAGAATACGATTTTCACAGAGCAATGAGCGATTTTTAAATCGACCCGCCCTAATACATACATATATGCGTGGATACCACCAGCTACGGCGCACAACCACACGCTCCAGCAAAGCAGCAGATATATTTGCACGCATTCCATCAGCGCAAGTGGCTACATACATACATACTTACACACGCGGGCATATACATAGGTACATTCAGCATAGTTCCAGTTTTATTTTAATTCTACTTTAGTGGCAGTTTTTTTACGTATATGCTTAAACATAGGTACATACGTACATACATAGAGAGCAGAAGAGTTTTTTTATCTTCTTTGTAGGCACATTTCTTTAGTTTTACTTACCGTTTCGTTGTTTTTTTTTCTACTTCATTTTTACACCGCCAGAATCGCAATATTTAGAGTAGTAGGAATATATATATTTTTTTTTTTTGGTATCTTGTATTAGACGAGTTTTCCTCATTTTCTTGGTAATTTCCGAAGTTTATTACATAGTCAATACATATTAGTTTTTTATAGCCGCTTAATTTTTCTACTTAATCTATGATTTTTTTTATTGCATTTATTTCTTCCTTTTTTTGGAACTCTTTCTTACGCAATCCTCTTTATCCACACTCCATTTGAAAGCATAAGCACATGTACTGATTTTGGCATATGTTGCCTAGATTGATTGGTGCCAAAATACGCGTTTTGGGTACACATTTTTTTTTTTATTACATATATTTTTTTTTGTATTGCCTTATTCTTTTAGTCTTTGCTAGTAATTTCATTGCGATACGTAAAGATTTCAGTTTGCGTATTCAGTTTTTTTATTGAATCTCCGCACTTGATGACCCGCTCGTTGCCCCGAAATGCGAGCGAGTGATATTCTACTGGAATAATAGGTCGACGCCTCAGCATCGCGGCTGAAGGCGAACATATGCATGTAAATCTTAGAATATATGTATGTTAGGGTTTCTAATTCTCCAACAGGTTCTCAACAGAGTGCTGGCGCTATCATTTCTGGTGACCAAGGTGAGTGCGAAATTTGCTGAGATTTATTATATACATACATATATATATATATTTACATACGTCCATTCACATTAGATGTAAATACGTACGCATTACATACAACCATACATATTTATTTGTTTATCATCGCCATAGCAATGATAGTTGGAATTTGGAGATGAATTAGTATGTTGGATTCCGTTTAGGGGAAGAACCAGATAAGTTAGCATTAGCGTACGTGGACTAAAATTTGAGTTTTATGTTAGGAGTAGATGGAGATTTAGATAAGCATTCGGTTTAAATATTACGTGTAGGTGAGTTTAAAGATTGGATTTTACAGTTTTGAGTTTTTGTAATTAAGGGTAGCAAGATTGCATTGAGTTTCAGAGTTAAATATCGGATTTTGAATTTTGAGCCTTCGAGTTAAATATTGGTTTCTGAATTTGAGTTTTAGAGTTAAGTGTTGGATGGTAAATTGTAATTAGGATTAAACAATTTTTGTAATAATAAAGTAAGGAAAAAAGAAAAGAAATGGTTTGAGGTTGATTTTTTTTTTATAGTTGTTGGATTCTAGCGATGATGTGCTAAGCACGAAATTTTGGTGTGGGGGTTGCACTTGTGCAACTGAGGGGAAGTGGGAGTGCACTAACGTTGACCATGACTGCGTAATGACGGACAGGTAGATAGACGGACTGATGTCAGGTTAGGGGGCGTTGTGAAGTAGGTGAGGAGTCACGACAACGCCCAAGGCTTTGCGTGAAGTTCATGTGGATGACTCCACCTGACAGGACAGGACAGGACCATCTCTTCATTTGTTGCTTTCTCTTTGTTCTTTGCTTTCTTTGCATTTTCTATAGTCATCTCCACTAGTAAACTAGGTAACAGGCATGAACAACTTTTTGGTAATGTAGTTGACAGCAAGGCAGGCGGAAATGACTCACCCCGACGACGAGCTAGCTTGGGATGCAAGCATGCCTGCATACCGCCTCGCCTGGCTCGACCATGTTGCTACATTACAGACTATTTGGAGCTTCCTCAATAACCCCTAATCTGAGCATCTCATCAATCTCTGTGTGCACCAGCTTTTCTATAGCTGGTGATATCGGAAAATACCTTTGTTTAATGGGAAGAGAAGTCCTTCCTAGCCCTTCCTTTTCGTAAGAAGGGAACAGATTAATCACGTTTTCCAATTTAACTTTTTGCTCCTCCGTCAGGATATGCTTCTTGCTATTATCAAAATCTTCTTCATGGCTATCGATGTCTATTTTCGCGATAAGGTGTGGTGAAATTTTAAACTTTCTCCAAAAGTCAATACCGAGTATTAAATCTTGCGATGGACTTTGAACCACGTAAAAGTGTATAACTTGGGTCTCACCTTTGAAGGTCACAGGTAACGAAATGGTACCATATACTATTTGCCTACGACCATCAGCTGTGCTTACTGAGGTAGCGTGAGTTGAAAACTTGTGCTGCTTGCAAGTCTCTTTGACAAAGTTACCACCTATACATGATACTTGCGCCCCACTATCCAATAATCCAAGGTATTCACGGTTTTCAATAACTACCTCAGCATATGGCCTTAAATCGTTTTCTTTACTAGTGAGTGAACAAACTAACCCACTAACGTTTCTACTATCAGTTTTAACGTTCATCCAGAAGTTTGTCATACGCAGTGCAGACCTTTTTCCCTTAGAACTCTGTTGTCGCCCGTTTTGGCCTAAAATCTCCTTCCGTTTTTCGTTATAAGCTTTTAGACGTTGTTCGTATGGTGTTATTTGAAACAAATTTGGCTTACTTTGTTTCTCATTCATTTCGAAATTCTCACTAACTTTATTGGTTTTTGTTAATAGCTTTTGATTTAGTTTTGGTCCTTGCGAAGGTTCGCTTTCGAGCCTTCGCTCGCATTCGAGTTTTTCGAACTGCAATTTCTGCAATTTGGGTTAGATATTCCCACAAGTCCGCAACCGTAACAAAATATGTTACGCGCCGCGACGCAATCTACGTAACGATGGCCTTCTTGCCTACAATTCCAACACAAAATTTTGGAATCCGTTTTTCGAATGGCTGCTACTTCGTCTATGTCCATAGCGGAAGTCATATTTTCAGTGCCGTCAGAGTCATCCTGCATTTCTATTTCGTTGATTTGCTTTTTATTAAAGTTGGTTTTAGTGTCTTGTGCTGATAAGTTACTTTTGGAGATCTCTTGCAGGAGTGTCTCGCCTTTTAAGCAAAGCATTCGCAATTGTGCAACTGAGTTAATTGTTACGTATAGAAGTTGTTGCCTTACTTTAGGGCGTAAGCCTCTGTGCAACATTTCTACCAACTCCCCCTCACTAATCGGGCTATGTAAACATTCCGCTATCTTCAACACAGCATTTCGATACTCGTCAAAAGTTTCTGTAATACCTTGCCTCCTAGCCACATTGCCTCATTTATATCCGTATATGTTCTATGTTCCTCGAAGTTTGTTCGTAAAGCCTCACATAAACCTGGCCAAGTAACACGTTGAACTGATCGGCGGTAGCGCCAGTACCACTCTTTCTTTCACTCAGTCTTTCGCTTCCTTTGTGAAGAGACCCTGTGCGTGCTCGCAAAGAATGTTAAAGTTTCCGCTAAGGGTATCTATAACTTGTGATTCTATTCTGTAAATAAAGTTTTCTACGGACAAGGTTTTTGAACCATCAAATTTGATGTCCCAGCGTTATTCACACTAGACATGTCGCTTAACCTTAAATTCTCATTTCTAAGTAAGGAGGGTGGATGACTTGAAAAGCTAGATCAGTCCTGAGGCCAAGGCACATTATCAGGATTCTGTCGGGGGCTACTACAATCGTTGCTGTTTTGGTTACCAACCATATTTAATCTACTTAGAGCTGCATTCAAAGAACTTTCAATTTTATTTTCAATAAGCTGAGAAACTCTGGTTTCCAGCTCTTCTAGGTTTGCTGCTTGCCTAGCAGATACAACGGCGGTAACAATGTTTCTGATGCGACTTTCGTTAAGGTCAGCATTAGCGGTAGCTGTGTTTAAAGTAGCAGACGAATTTTCCTCACTAGATCTGGTTGGATTTGGTTTTTGCACTTGCTGAGAGGGTCGTTGGACCTGGGTTTGTTGCTGCTGCTGACGATCACCAGCAGTTTGGGATGTTGATGCCTTTGAAGCACCACTGGCCGCTCCGCTTTGTGACATGGTTTGGGATCGAGTCTGAATTCCAGCGGAACTGGTATTTGAAAATTGTTTTAAGCTAAAAGCTGCACTACACTGTGGACACGTTTGATTTCTTTTGAGCCAAGATTACATGCCGTTCGCAAAATTTTCTGTTCTCTCGAAAAATATTCTCGACAAACAAAGCAAATATGAGCTGAAGGTCTAGGTAGATTTTCGCTACTGTGACGCTATGGCATATTTTCTTCCTGATTAAAATCTAATTCCGTAAACCCTTCAAATGATCCAACCAATATGTCCTACTTCCAAAGGTTTTGCTTAGTTGTAAGAAAGCATAATAAAGACCGTAAACATAAGGATATGGGGTAGAAAATCTAAAAAAACGAATATAAAAGTTTGATTCATGGTCATCTCCATGTTCACTCAGCAGAGATGAATCCAACGAATCGGTCATTGGAACCTTGTTTCGAAGTTTTTAGGGAACTATCACATCACTATTATTGAATCGGTCAGCAAAACCACTTCGGTTTAACTTTTGCAGATTAGAAAAGAAGAGATATTATAATCCCCCGAAACTATAACGAGCAGAGTATTTAAACGATATTTTAGTGGTCAACTGTAAATGCATAGGGCCAATACAAAGGCATTCCTTGTAAAATATGTAAAACTTGAATTTCACAAGATTTCAATCTGAAAAACTTTACCTATATAGGAGCTAACACGTTTAGTGGGCCCCACGTTGGGCGCCATTTTTGTTATGGTCGTACTGCGGTGTAGTCTAGGAAGCTCCTTTAAGAAAATCAAAACTGCCCATGTTATCCCCGTGTGCACCTTGCTCGCTATCCAGCCCGGAGTCTCAGCCATTGCCGTGAGTCTCAAAATGAAGGATAACACTAGGGAAGGCCTACACCTGCAGACCATACAAAAAAAAACTTTATATGCACACTTTCGGACAGTCTTGGCCAATCATATAATAACAAAATTTAATTACAATAACAAGAACACGTTAAGTGAAGTAAAGTACATCCAATTCTCCAGTTTACAATCTTAGCAGTTTTAGATGATGTAACTGCTCCGTGCCCACCCTGACCATGGCTTTCAATATGGCTGAAAAGAAAATTTACAGATGGCCGAAAGCCCCGCCTTCCTACAACAACTCCACCTTTGGTTTCGGACACTGACAAAACTTAAATCATCATTTTCATTTCAAACGATCCAATAAGTACATATGTTTATTCATAAAACATATTATTTGGAAGTACATAAATAAAATTCCTATAGTAATATGAATGAAGTGAGAAAAAGGAATGTATCAAAATAAAGAAAACAAATGCAGGGAAAAAAGGTACTGAAATGTGATTTGAGAGAGATAAATAATAACGGAAATGCAAAAAAAAAAATGTATGTACACAATTACTCTCTCTCTTTCTCTTCTGGTTTTTATAATCTTCGTCGCTTGCGATTTGCTCTAACTTTCGGGATCAATATGTATATATATACATATGCTAACCGTATTAACAAAAGAGGAGAAAATAATCCCGCTCAACTAATTTAACAAAATGAAATATAAGCATAGGTA
>NW_023458557.1:6671663-6675390 GCF_013731165.1 Rhagoletis pomonella | reverse complement strand
AGCACCACCGTAACTTTCGTTTTAAGAACCGCTTGTCTCGGATTTGGCCCTTTTATACCTTTCCACGTCAAGTGACCGATTCCGTATTAGTTATGTATATATTTACTTTTGTACAAAGGAATAAATAAAAAACACGGTTTAACACGAACTGTCACACACACACACACACACCTCAGGACTGTTTCACCGAACCATAAGTTTAGCGAACTTTCTCACTCTAACGTAGTTACCTTCTATTGGGCATCATGCATGTAGTTAACAGAGGGGTTTGATCGGATTACAGATATGTGTGTTTGATCGGGTTCGCATCCACACACACACACGTAACACACGCAAGTTAACAGAAAAGTATCTGGCAAGCAGCTGGCGCTACAGGCTCGAACCCGCCGATTGTGCCTGCATGGTTGCATAGCTATGTTTCCGCCTAACGTGTGGCCTCGACCCACGACCTAAAGCCGGGCTTCTTTCCTGTTGCTCGTCGGTTGAGTTTGCTCGTACTGGTCACTGGGTGTGTACACATACATACGTACACGTATACCTAGACAGTATCACAGGTCTACTACTACATCAATATCATAGATGGAAATAAAATAAAATAAATTAAAATAACATAGTATGATAAAGTATATAAATAGTTAAATAAAAAAAATAAATAAATTCCTTCAAAAATAATTACACTCATAAGTAATAAACATAAATAAATAAACAAAATATCACAGAATTTATAGTCAAGGAAAATAAATAAATAAAAAATAAATAAATAAATTTAAAAATAATTACCATAATAAATAATAAAGATAAATAAATAAGGAAACTATCACAGTATTTATATAGTCAAGTAGTAAAATAAATAAATAAATAAAAAAATAAAAATAAATACATTTAAAAATAATTACCATATCTAATCAATAATAAAAATAAATAAATAAGGTCAGGTATGCGTAAGTAGTCAAGTCAGTAAAACTAAGTCAAAAGACATGCAACACTTAGCACAAGGACAATATTTAACAAATATCTACACAGCAAAAATGTCCTTAGCATGGTATACCCCGATCTTCTTTCCACTGATATCACCGAGTTCATACATCGAGTTTCCTATCGCCTTTAACATAATGCATTTGACCTGTTTTGGACCTAGTTTGGCATTATAGTTCTCGATTTGTGAACTCTGTTTAAAATTGCGGCGGTATACCACTTGCCCAGTTTGGAATCTCACTTCTTTACTTCGCGTGTTATAAACCTTTTCGTTGTGTTCGTGGGCTAGCTTCAGCTCTTTCATAATTTTTTCCCTGATCAATTGAATGTTGTCTTTTCCCGTGGTGATTTCGCTATCAGAGTCCCTAAGTGCGCCCAGCTTTCGATATAACTCATACGTTGCAGCATGCTGTATCATTGGTATACCGAAGAGGGCGGAATATGGTGAAGTACCAATTGCTGAATGAACCACACTACGAAGGGCGAAAGCTGCGTCACTAACATGGTTGTCCCAATTTTTCTGATTGTCCTTTATATACGATCTAATGATCTGAAGGACAGACCGATTTACCCTTTCGGCAGCATTCGCCTGTGGCGAATAAAACGCAGTTTTTTCATGTTTTGTACCATATCTTTCAGCAAAGGTTTTGAAGGTCTCTGATACGAATTGCTTTCCGTTGTCGGAATGAATGTACTCGGGTACCCCGAATACATGGAAAACTTCTTTTTCAAGGAATTTAACAACTTCTGCTGACGTAGCCTTTCTCATAGGTTTAAGGAACACGAATTTGGAGAAGTGGTCGAGACATACAAACACATACACATTACCATTGGACGTACGAGGATAAGGACCCATAAAATCAATGAACAACCGCTGAAAAGGCTGCTCTGTCACGTGTTGCCTGTCCATCGCAGGCTTATGAAAAGAGTTCTGAGTTTTGTTGCCCTTACAAATTATCACAGCTTGCTATATATTTTTGAACCTCAGCAACCATACCGGGCCAATAATATTTTTCCCTTATTCTGGCTAACGTTTTATGAATTCCGCCATGCCCTGCGGAAGGCGAGCTATGTGAGGATTCAACCAGACCCTGCCGCAGCTCAGTTGGCACCCAGAGTTTCCAGGCGTGGTCCTCTTGAAGCCTGTCCCCCCGACTGAACTGTGTCCTCTTATAAACGAATCCATCCGATATACAAAGTTCAGGCAATTTACCGCTGTTGTCAGTTATGGTTTTCTTCAATTCTTCATATTCTTGCGTTTTGAAAAATGGCGAGTTTAAGCAAATATCCAAGTTAACACGCACCAGTCGCATTTGTTGCGACGCTCCCACAGTTGGCCGTTACACGTGCCGCAGTGTCAGCATATTTTAATTTCACCATATAGTGTAACGGGAGACATTGCCACTTGCATTCCATAATGCACCCGTGGGAAGTCAAGGCCAAATCGAGTCTCAGACAATGGGGTGTAAACATGTTACGCAACCATTGCGTCGCTGCCGGAGAACGAAGGTGGGAAGCAAGCAACGGCCACAACGGGCAGTCAGTCGAGTTCGGGACGGGTTATCATACAGTACGTTTAGTATTAGACTTAGTAGTAAGAAGTTAAGTGTTAATAAAACCTAAGTGAATTCCCAACCTGTCTGTGTTTCCTTTTGGGCGGCTGGCCCAATTAATTTTTTTGACTTATACGGACTTAACGTCCGTAACTGGCGCCCGAGCAGGGACCCAGTAGTGTGAAAAAGTGGAGAAGTTATGAAAATAAAAGTGTAAACCTTCAAAGGACAATAAACAATTTTAAAAGAATAAAACTTATACGAAAAAATAAAAGTGTAAACCTTCAAAGGACAATAAACAATTTTAAAAGAATAAAACATATACGAAAAAATAAAAAGACTACTAAGGTTATAAATTAAAGGATATAGACCAATTAAACAATTTAAAGAATAAATTAAACAAGGGATCAGGCTGACTACCGAATGCCAATTCTCCGTTTATTGTAAGTATACTACCACGAATTTATCTTTTTGCTATTTCACAGATGGAGTCCTTGCGATCGACCGTAGCAAATTTAACTGGTGCTGTCAATGCTCTTGTAGGAGAAATTTACACACTAGAAAGGCGCATGGCACACATAGACGCGGCTCACTGTAGGCCTGTAACACTAGGAGCTGACGCCTTAGTCGAACCAGCAGATGGGGTGGTGACTCACACCCCCACTACTGAAGCGGAATTGAGGGACATTTCTGGAGTCCCTGATTCCATGAAGGGCCTGAAAGAGACCGTTACTAACTTGTCAGGTGCTTTCAAGGCAATGCTGGGAATGATGGATTCGCTCGAAACACGATTCACCCACATGAACTCCATCAGCGCGGAAGCGACAGCAGCCTCGATTGATGGGCCACGTGGAGTCGACTGCGCGGACGAGGAGTGTCCAATATGTTCATGCCCTGAACCTACCGGTTTGACGGTATATCAAATAGGCAGCAAGTGTAGGATAGTGTTTTTTGATTAGGAATTTTTCAAATTGAAACAGCGTGTTTCAAGAACATCATAAATTCAAGGACGATCACTGAAACTAGCCATTCCCGACTCTAACGTGACATAACGTAGCCTTCGACAAACCAATCCCTATACTACGATAGACTTGATATCCTGTGCTAGTGACTGGGAACAGTTTAAAGGTGACAGTGCCAAAGTGGAAACGAAAAAAGTGAAAATTGAAAATGAAAAAATAATAAGACCTAAATAAAGG
>NW_023458557.1:6666839-6671563 GCF_013731165.1 Rhagoletis pomonella | reverse complement strand
GTTCCTTCGGCAAAGTTTCTTATTTTGATCCCTAGAATACGATTTTCACAGAGCAATGAGCGATTTTTAAATCGACCCGCCCTAATATGTATATAAGCTGTCAAAATTTTACCGAGCCCCATGAGCTAGGTAAAATTCCAACGTTCGTATTCACCACGCGAAATGTCAAATTTTTACTTTGATCCGTCAAAATTTCGTCTTCAATTGGCACATGCCTTTAGTAAGCAAAGATAAATGTGATAGTAAAAAGATGTAAGCATGGTCGTAGCCAGGTAGGTGCAGGAAGTCAGGAACTTTTTCGTGGAATTTTGGTAATTATTTTTTACATTTATTGTCGCTTCGAAAAAGATATCTAAGATATCTTTGTTTGTTTGTACCTAATTAATGAAAACGATCTCAAATGTGTGATTACACCGCGCGACAGTCAATTTTACACACGAAAAAATCAATATATTCACAAAACTGGACAACAAATATAGTAAAACTGCGTTTTTAGTTTTTTCTCTCTGACATCAGGATTTTTTTAAATGACTTTGATATCTCCAGAATATGATTGAATAAAGAAAATATTCAAAAGATCCGGTGCATTGTATAATAACAATATGGGTATCAATTAAAAGGAAAATGTTTAACTTTTGGGTGCACCAGGACAAATAAGTATTGAAAATGTCCTTTAAAACTTGTTTAAAATATGTTTTTTTTTATAAAAAAAGGTTTTTTCTTTTTAATATTTTTATTGAGCTTTGTACCACAATAACATTGACAAATACATAGTTTAGGAAGAGCCTGCCTGAAACTATACAATAAAGCAAATAAGCAAATGGGTGTATAGAACTGACAACAACAACCACGCTGTCAAGTTTAACTAGCGGCAAATCAGCTGCACTTGATAGTAGTTGGTTGAATAAGGAAAATGCATTATCAACAAGAGTTTACGGGGTGTACATAGCTCAGTGGTTAACGCTTCTGACTTTGCACATCGACTACGCAGGTTCGATCCCTGCTGAAGTCTAGAAAAAAAGAAGTATGATGAGGAGATGTGGTGATCTCCGAAATAGCTGCTATAACTTCTACCGCTTAGACTTTGTTGCTTTTCCTAATAAACAATTGTGGTACAAAGCTCAATAAAAATAAAATCGTCACTAGAGGCGAATAAAGACGCGCTAGTGTTTCGACGGCTAAAAAAAGACGCATAAAAAAGATTGTACGAAAACAGCGCTTAATAAAAACTTCGGCGAAGAAAGACGCGTAACCTAGTTGACGGCGAAGAAAGACGCGTAATCATAGATTTATACTTGGCCAAGGACTGTCACTTCAGTATTATTCGCCAAAAACTTTACGGAATGTACATACTATTACTACCGCAAACATATTTGACCGCGAAAATCAGTCTAAGCGTCCTTCTTCGCCGTCAAATATTTTAACGCGTCTTTTTTCGCCATTAACTATGTTAAGAGTCTTTCTTCGCAGAAGTTTTTTTTATGCGCCTTTTTTCGCGGTCAACTTTTGAGCTCTCACCTTTATTCGTGTCTAGTGACGAAATGTTAACAAGCCGCAATAACATTGACAAATACAAAGTTTTTTTTCTTTTTAAGTGTTTTTTCTCAAATTTGTACATACGAAGTATACAATTACGCATATCAGAAGAAAGAAGGTTTGATTGCATTTACAAAGATATCAATGTTTTAAATTACGTTTAGCAATTTTTTTTTTTTAATATTTTTTTTTATAAGCAAAGGAATTTTTCCTTTTAAATTTTTTTTTCTCAAGTTTTTAAATACGAAGTATACAAATATGCATATCAGAAGAAAGGGGGCTTACAAAGATACCAATTTTTTAAAAATCAGTTCAAAATCGTTTCAGATCTAAAGTTACTAATTTTTCGACCACCCGACCTTTGACCCCTTATAGCACCTGTAATATAAGTGTGCACAAAAAAAGTTATATACGAATTTAATAAGAGCAAAAAGGGGACTTATAATTTAGTTTTTTCTTATAATTATAAAAAATCATTTTTTACCATTTTTCTGATAACATTTTTTTTATTTTCACTTTTTTTTCAGATTGATTAAAAGAAAAATACTAATAAAAATAAAATATTTCACACAAACAGGGTTGAAATTTTTAAATTCCTGCCCGTATTTTGTTTGGAAGTCAAATATTAGAGGCATTGTGCTACTATGATAGCACGGCCGAGTAATCATAGTCAACTTATTTACAGTAGCCAAAAAAATTATAGCCGCACCAAATTTGACAAGTTTCATATTATTTTTGTTGTTATTTAATTTTGGTTAGTTTTTATAGTTCGTTCTTTAACAACATCCGTATAAATACAAGTTTAATTGCAGTGTCACACGATTGGGCATTTGCCGAAATTTAGTGCAAATCGTATCCCAATTGTGTAAATACCCAAATATTTTTCTTTATTCCAATCACGGAAAATAATTTGTTGAAATTCTTCAATAGAAGATTGCTGTATTGTACAAATGTTTTGATAACAAAAAAAAAATTGTCCACATTTTTTATTTTGTACCAATAGCTTAACATAAAAATGCACAAATCTTTACAAATGTACCAATCGACTGACACTGCCTTAAAAATTTATGGAATTAAAAAATAAAATTCAACAAAATTTTCGTAACAATTTCAAGTTTTTAGTTAGGCTCTGAGTATGCAGTTTTTTAGCCCATTGAATGCTAGTAGAATAGAGTACAAGTTTAAAATGGCTAGAAATTACGGTTGATTTCTTAAAATTTTTTAAAAAGCTAGAAATTTTTCCGAAAGTTTGTTGATTTTTTTTTAATATTGCATAAAGGAAACTTGGATTTACACGAGTTTTGCTAAAGAATGAACTATATTTCTATACAAAAAATAGATAACAACAAAAATAGTACGTTAAAACTTCGCAAAAAGTGGTTCGGCTATAATTTTTTGACCACAGTATGTTTTTTTTTTATATATTTAATTGGACATGCAAATTGTACACAAAGGTATGTACATAACAAAATTAAAACAAATGTTTTTTTTTTGCCTCAAAGCTCCTTTTGTCTTTTTACAAGCTTTTATTTTACTTAGTCATCCCGCGGAAATCGCGAAAATTTCCAATCGATTTTAAACTAACTTCCCGACAAGTTAGAGACTTGAAAATTTCAGCATAGTTCCAATCACGATAACAATGCAATTTAAAATATAAATGAATTCCCTATATGTTCCAGGGGTCTTTATTCAAAGGCGGTCAAAAAATAGCGTAAGTTGCCAAAGAACGTAAAACCACTATAAAATTGTTAAACCTGCCGGCGGTAGTGTAGCAAGGCTAGTTGTGGCAAATTCTAGATATCAACCTAGTCTAGATATGAACCTCGTTGTAGGCATCATATCAAGGAGATATAAATAGAAGACTCCAGTCGTCGCCCCGCCCGAAGAAGTTAAATATTACGCCTAAATATATGCCCCATTTACATACGCTACAGCGGAAATGGACGACACGCAATTTCTTTATATGAAATTAACTGCTGCTATATGTACATATGTATGTTTATACAAAACGTAAAAAACAACATTTTGCTTGCAAAGGCTTCTGTTCTTTTTCATTGCAAGTTAAATTATTTTAATATCTATTGCAAAATTTTGTACATAAAATGAAATAACACTTTTTAATATACAACGCTTTTATAAATGGACTAAAAATTAGAAAATAATATTTCTTAGCCCCATAGAATTTGTATAGATAACTTTTGATTTTGAAATTTTAGCAGAAGTCATTATAAACTATTTATGAGATTGAGAATGAAAAGCGTGGGACGCATGTAATAGACCTGAATTGAAGGGTAATATATGTATGTAAGAATGTGGATATATGAATATCGACCGCTTAAAATCGATCTCAAATTTGTACTTTCTCTGTAGGTCTATGTTATGTAGTTTGACTATTGTCTATTAAATCTTATACTTTGAATTGCATGCGCTTCACGTTTTTTCATTTTCAATCTCATAAATGGCTTATAATGACTTTTGCTAAAATTTCAAAATCAACAACGTGCCCTCGCTAGGGCAGGCACCTTGCCGTTGGTTCGGGGGCTTAGCTTCCTGACCCCGGACCGCCTCAGGGAGTAACAGTGGCCTTACCGTGGCAAGGGACGCTATCACGGCGGACGATATGAGATCCCCGGTATTATACTTAGACCACTGGACTCGCCTCGACAAGAAGGTGGTCGTACGAACAAGATGAAGAACCACAAAAAGAACACAAATACAAACAAAAAACAAACAAGATGGCTGGATAGCCTGAAAGACTTAACGCCTGAAGAAGCGGAGCTGTTCGCAGAATACGCCCGAGACGATGACCGCCCCTCATCCAGTAGGTGCAAGACCAGGCCAAACGAGGTGGTTAATGGCCCCCACTAATGCATATGAGACGAGCACCAGCAAACGCCTGAAGAACCCAGCAGAGGTTAAAGATCGGCGAAACACCAAGGAGAACAAAACTCGGCCCACTAACCAGCAACTGAGCCCACCCACCGTCAGCACACGGCCCATACCCGCCGAGAGAAGCGCTGACAAACGGTCTGAGGTAAGTGAGCCCTCACTTGCAAGCAAAAGAACGGGGGGACGCAGACGACCAAGAAGCGATTCAGATAGCAGTTTGGAGGCCAACCTCACTGTTGGATCCCAGCGGAAACGGTCATCCCACCACCTACACTACAATACACTACGTTCGTAAATTT
>NW_023458557.1:6662388-6666739 GCF_013731165.1 Rhagoletis pomonella | reverse complement strand
AACTTTGGACGGCCGATCCACCCATGCCAGTGGCACACCCCCTGGACCTCCCCTGGGGGGTTCCCCATACAATCATTTCAAAAAATCACCATTTTTGGCCTTTACATGAAAAAATCAGCTAAATGGCTATGTTTTTTCTTTATTTTTATTTATTTATTTATGAAAAAATGAATGAAAAAATTAATTTAAGTGAGTTATAGAAAAGAAACTAAAAAAAATTATTGTTTGAAGTCTTTTTTACTTTCAAGTCTGGGCAATTTCGCACGGCTCTCTAATGTCGTCGCCATAACAGCCTCTACATTTTCCGGTATAACCCGTTTGGAAACGCTAGCTAGCAATTGAACATGTCGTTCCGTTCCTTGTATGTGTGATGGAATTTTTGGATCATTAAACAGTGGATCATCTTGATTTAAATATTCTTTCAATGTATCATACGGAATGCTTCACGTGAATGGTGGTTCAAATACGATATTTATATCATTCAAATTGGTCATTTCCGTATAACTTGTGCAATTAAAGTTTATATCTGGTTTTTTATAAACTCTAAGTTCCTTTGGCTCGTCAACATCGGTTCGATAGCGTAGAATTTTCTTGATGGCACAGTCGCGCTTTTCTTTGCTATCATCAAACAACATTGATAACAAGATATTTTCCGAATGCGCATAATATGAATTATCTTTAATTACTTGATTGACAATTTTGGGTAAACGAGGCTCTAGAAATCGTGACCAACCAATGAACTTGAAAAATAATGCACTGCCGTACACGACAGAGCTGTAATACTTCATATTGAAGTACATTGGCACATAACATTTAATTATAAATTCAACCAGAATTCTTAAATTTGCATCTGGATTTTCCGTTGTCACATATAATCGCAATAATCTAGCGGCCTTGGTGAGCCACCGAGAATGTACAATTTTCCCTGGTTTGATGTTAGCCAGATCCACCGGAACCACGCCGCTAGAAATTGCATGGGCCATGTCGTATAAGTACTTCGAATCGGTGGAAAATTCAATTTTTTCTGGAGCAGGGGGGCATATTTTGCAACTCAATTTTCTGGAAGCCGTCCACCACCTGAAAATATATAATAATAAAATAATTAAAAATGGTTGACAATTATAATAAATGAGTGATAGCAATAACTTACCGGAAGAGTTTCACAAGTTTCGATTTGACGGCTCAGTTTTCCGGTTTCCGATCTTGGTCCAGTGGTGGTTGATTTATCCAAAGCTTCAAACAAATGCCGAAACGGAAGTTGGTTGAAGTGTAGAAGGCAAACGAACCAATGCAATGGTCTTTTTAACAGCAATTCGAATCGTCGTATAATTCCACCGTGTGGGCCAGTGTTTGTTGGCTCACCGTCAGTGCATATTCCAATTAATGCATCCAGTGATATATTTTTATCGTTGAAAAAACCATTTAATTTGGTTGTTTTGTATTCAGCGGTTTCATGTTCCAGTCTTACGTAACCAATCAATTCAGAATTGGGTTCTCTCAAAATAACAAGATGAGGTTCTTTTACCATCCTAGTATGATAATTCTCATCAATTTTATCTATCGTTAAAGTATCATCTTTTCTGCCATCGAATGAAAACGCTAACAAATTGGTATCATCTAACCGTTTGCGAAGCACTTCTTGTCTACATTTCTCTTTTTCTCTGCGAACTTTCGATTTATCCATGATGAGAGGTTTCCCATGCTTATCTTTAATTTTAAAATCTTGCAAAAGAGCGGTTCCCAATGCTGATGCTACTCTGTCAGGCACACCAAATCTGTCACATACCAAGGCAAAGTTAAAACAATCGTATCTCTCTGTGTATTGTGAACTTGTGCTTCTATCCATATCTTCTTGAACCGGTGGCGGTGCGTATGTTGAATCATCGGGATCTTGGTATGTTGGCATTGATGACATAGACGTTGCTCCTTGCTCTTCAGTTTCCATCACAAATGCATCCATTGTTAGTCTTCTCTGATTATGTTGATCGTGCATGAACTCTTTGAGGCGTTCGGGAACCCAGCCGCATGCACATGGAGCTGCCTTCAAATCGCATTTACATGTTCCAATGTAAAAAATTGTTTCCAGAGATTTTACATACTCTGTAAATTGTTGGGTGTTGTTTCTTCTCTTGATTTGCTCTTGATACTTGTCAAGCAATTTATTCAATTTATTAAATACACTTTTTTTCAGCATTATTTCCATACCAAGTTTTTCCCAAATTCCAATCAACTTATCTTGTACTTGAATAGTGAATGATTTATGGGAAAACTTTTTTTGTTCTGTTTTAGCACGTTCGCTTAAGTAAAAATAATATCTCAAGATATCCAGATGGGTTGGTAAATTAAGATCAGTTAAATCAGTAGACACACCAAAAACAGTAACATCATGCTTGGGTCTATGACTCATTGGGTTTTCGATAGTTGTCGATGTAGTTGCTTCATCTTGCGGTGTAGAGAATGGTGGATTCATTGTAAACTTTTTGATTTGGAATGGTCACTTCACTTATTATTTTTTTTGAAATATTTTTTTATCTGAAATTAGCACTTCACACTTTGAGTTCTTCACAACGACTTAATGCATTCACAAAAACTGTTGCGTTATATATGGTCTACGAGACGAGGTAATAAGAATGAAATGGTAACTTCAATTCTACCTGCTGTGTCTTGTGGTGGCTTAAAAAAAACATCACAAGCAATTTTACGATCTGCAATTGTGTCACAGTGATACCTTCATTGTTTAAAAGGGTTGCGGTGCATTCCAGTGATACCTTAATTGTTAAAATGGTTGCAAAAAACGCGCATTTCTTAAGAAGGTGCCTTAAAATACCCACAAAAAGGGTTGTAAAAACAACCTTCATTTCTTAAGTAGGTGCTATAAAAAAACTACACAAGTAAGTTTACGACATGCAGCTGTGTCTTAAAAAACGCACACAAGCAATTTTCCGATTTGCAATTGTGTCACAGTGATACCTTCATTTTTTAAAACGGTTGAATAAAAAACCCACACAACTATGTTTACGACATGCAAATGCATCACAGTGATGCCTTGGTTTTAAAAGGGTTGTAAAAACGCTAATTTCTAATAATTTTTTTTAATTTCTTTTCTATTACTAAGTTAAATTCATTTTTTCATTTACATATGTTCTGACTAAATAAATTTCTAAAGAGAAAAATAAACTCCAAAAAGAAAAACCATAGGCATTTCGCTGATTTTTTCATGTAAAGTGCATAACCGGCGATTTTTTGAAATGTTTGTATGGTGAACCCCCAGGGGGGTTCCAGGGGGTGTGCCACTGGCATCGGTGGGTCGGGCCTCCAAAGTTAGTGGGGGTCGGTCATACATTTGGACTCGATTGGAGCACTCTAAATGGGTCAAAGTGGGATTTTTCAAAATTTGCCCCTACCCAAAAGTTCGACCCAAATTGGGGGACATCAGAATTCCTTTTAGAGGTATGGTTCCTTCGGCAAAGTTTCTTATTTTGATCCCTAGAATATGATTTTCACAGAGCAATGGGCGATTTTTTTGCCTCCCCACAAATCGACCCGGCCTAATACATATGTATACACATAATAATGCTTGGCGGTAATAAAGAGTGAACATGAAAATGAAAGCTGAAAAGGCACAAAAAGCGTGCGTTACTTGCAAGTTATAAAATAAATATAAATTTTAACTCTCATTTTTGTTGTTGGTATTTCCGACAGGGTAGGAGTGTGATGTAATGTGGAACGATTTTCCGTCATCCCTTGTCAAATTTGGTTTGGAGACAAACCGGTTTCGGCGTTGTGCCATCTTCAGTGTCATTTTTCGTTCTGAATAGTTTCTGCTTGTCTGTCACTATTTATAGCCGTGTTAAATCGTCGTTGGTTCAAAGTTAGGTACGTCTCAGCGGATTATATTCTTTCGTTCAACCAGTAGTTTCAGTTCTGTGTGTACATCCTCAGGTAGAAATTAGCTGCTCACCTCTTCTTTGATTGTTGCATGGATTCGCAGGTAGGTAAAAATCAGTTATTTTCTTTCTCTTTGTTTCTGTAGTTTGGACCTGCATTTCATTTTTTATGGTAGTTGCAGGGATTCTGTTTTGTTTTGCGTATAGTAGCCTGAGTGGTTCGAATAATATATCAGATGCGGTGTTTATTTGCTCATTTATTATTTTTCCGACGAACGTCTTTTGTTTGTATATCTCCATATTCTCTAATACGTTTAGGCGTTGTCCTTTGTGCTGTACATGGAGAACTTTGGCTGTCTTTCCTATTTTCATTGGCGTACAATGGTTTTCTGCCATATGGTTTGCGAAGTTCGATTCCGGGGTGGTAGAAGGTTTTAGCATTTTTTTGTTGTAGTCCCTTATAT
>NW_023458557.1:6660282-6662288 GCF_013731165.1 Rhagoletis pomonella | reverse complement strand
CACATTGCTTGTCTAGTGGGTCTTCCTCGTTTGCACTATTTCGTAGTCTCCTCCCCACATTGTCCTTCGTTCTAAATGCTGTATTAATGTTATACTTTTGGAATACCTTAGCCAATTTATATGAAGTTTTGCCCGTATAAGTCAAGACTGCCCAAGCCTTTTCATTATTTTCCTTCTTATTTGATTTCTTCGTTTTTGTTTCTCTTCTTATCTTGTTTACTAAGCCCTTTCTGTATCCGTTATTTTCCGCGATTGCGTATATCGTATTAAGTTCTTTGCTGTAAGCTTCTTTTTCCAATAGGGTTCATTCAAGCCTGGTTATTAGATGTCTAAAGGCTGCATTTTTGTGCCGTTGAGAGTGGTTTGAAGTATTGTGTATTATCGTGTCTGTGGCCGTGGGCTTTCTATATATCCCGAATTCGCATTTGTTGGTAACCTTATTTATTTTAATTGTTATGTCCAAATAGTTTATTTTGACTTCGTTTTCCTTATCCATAGTGAAATTTATACTCGTGTGTTGGTCGTTGAGATAGCCTACAATTTGTTCTTCCTTGTCTCCCGTTACAAGACATATGATGTCATCGACGTATCTTGCGTAGAACTTTACTCCCAGGCTTGTTGTCAGCTCCGTCATATACTTTTCCTCTACATGTTGCATGAATATTTCCATTAAAATTGCAGATGTGGGATTACCCATCCCTAGCCCGTTAGTTTGTCTATATATTTTGTTATTAAACTTGAAGTAGTTTTGCTCTAGTGTTACCCTCAATGTGTTCACGATTTCCGTTGCTACGTTCTTGTCTGTTTTTTCTATCAAAGTTTTAGTCAAGATGGTAACTGGTTCTGCCGTTTGTATCGATGGGTAAAGATCCTTGACATCAAATGATACAAATTTCGCATCTTTGGGTATTTCTAGCGATTTCATCCTTTCAATTAACTCCGCTGTATTCGTAATTGTGTATTTATTGGGCAGTTCCAGTTTTTCTTTCAGCAACGATTTTAGATATTTCGATAGTTTGTATCCTGGTGCAGATTTATGGTTGATAATTGGTCTCATCAGATTTCCTGGCTTGTGTATTTTTGGGAGTGCTATCATTGAAGGGGCCGAAGGATTCATTTAATGTCATTGTATATGCTTTCCTTAGATTTATTATTGTTTTTGTTTGTTTTATTGCGTGCTTTACTGCCACTTGGTAGTCATCGGTTGGGTCCTTTCTCATCATCCGACAATTTGTCTCTTTGATTAGTTGCTCTGTCTTTTCTTTGTATTCTTTTTCGTACATTATTACCGTTGTGTTCCCCTTGTTTGCTTTTGTTGTGATTACTTTATTCGTTTTGAGTTTTTTCTTTAGCCCTTTGACCGTTTTATTTTCGTCGCTTAGTTTTTTTCTTATCCATAGATTTTATGCTTTTTTCAATTATACGTCTACATATGTGTCTTGCATGATCTTGATCCTCGCTTGGTAGTAATGATATGGCCATTTCCGCGTCTACAATAGTGTGCTCTGCCTCTTTATTTTTATCATAATTTTCTATGTTGTGTTTCAGACCTTTTTCCAATATTTCTGTCTCTTGTTTGCTAATGGGAACCTTAGCCAAACTTACGAATCTGGAATGGAAAGGCATTTCGCTGTGTTGTATGTTCTTTGTGATGTTTTGCTTTCTATTGAGGTCATCGAGTTTTTTGTTTAATAGAGAAACAAAAACGAAGAAATCAAATAAGAAGAAAATAATGAAAAGGCTTGGGCAGTCTTGACTTATACGGGCAAAACTTCATATAAATTGGCTAAGGTATTCCAAAAGCATAACATTAATACAGCATTTAGAACGAAGGACAATGTGGGGAGGATACTACGAAATAGTGCAAACGAGGAAGACCCACTAGACAAGCAAGGTGTATATATGTTGACTTGCGAATGTCAACATAGTTACATAGGACAAACAGGGCGCAAGATAAAAACAAGATATCGTGAACATATAAGGGACTACAACAAAAAAATGCTAAA
>NW_023458557.1:6655815-6660182 GCF_013731165.1 Rhagoletis pomonella | reverse complement strand
GGCGTGTGGCTTTGTTGTTGTTAGTGACTTATTCTGATATACTACACACTCTAAAGCGAACATCTGCAGGTAGTGAAACATTTATAAAAGTATTGAAGGTTGTAACTTCTACCAAGAAAAATATTCTCATAGAAATTATGCAGCGCTCGGAGGAGACATATACTACGAATACACCAAAAACAGGTAAAACGACGGCTGAACAAACTAAATCAGTATTATCCAGAAAAAAAGCTTTACTCAGTGCCAAACCGTAGTAATTTACTGAATAGATTGGGTGTAACAAAACCACAGACACTCCCACCCTAAAGATCTTTTATTTCGCAATGATGAATTCCAAACCCTGACAGCGTAATATCCAGCGATAAGCGATTCCACCGTGGTTTAATGCAAATGTTTCTATCTTAGCTGGGCCAACGCTGGACAATCAAACAGAATGGTCTCCGTTGCCTTTTAGTCTTCAATACAAACACGGCATTCCGTATGCGTGGTCAAGGCAAGTGACAGCCCTATTCAAAGGATGTATGTCCTTTCGAGCGAAGAGATAGTCAAAAAGCGTTCCTAATTTACCTACTCGGTAACTGTAAGCATGGATAGACGATGAGCCTTCTCTAGCCAGTTCATTGGCGACCTCATTCCCTTCGTTTCCTTTGATCCCTTTTTGACCTACTGCCCAGCACAGTGTGACGTGTTTGTCGCTTCCAAAAGTTGAGAAGTGTGAAATCATTCATTGTCATGTACATATATTTTATTACATTCAAGTGAACGGTGCCACCCACATCTCGGTCATTGAATTGGGAAATCTTGTTTTGTCAGACTTACTCTAAACACCACAGCAGGCTGAAATATTCGCCTCATATTATTCTCGCCTAAATCGCTCTGTACAATCTGTAAATTTATGCACTATACATACATACATTTTTGTGTATGAAAACTTATTTACAATGTAGGTCTGTATATACCCTTTATCCTGTGGACCCTACTTTTAATTTTTTTTTTTCTTTTTTGGATTTCACAACACTTTATGGGGTGATGTGCTCGGACAGCTGTTCTAAATCAACGCAATTCGCATGAAATTGAAACTAAAGTAAATACAACTACCATAAATATATATGTATAAATGTATGTATGTATTAGGATCCCGGGATCCCGGACTTTTTAAGGTCTCGAAAATCCCGGGATTCTTGGCAAGTAATCCCGGGATTTTCGGGATTTGTAATTTGCACTGATGGCAATAATAGAAAAGCCTTTTCTTGACCAGTATTCGCTATGTTTCTATTTTTATTTAATAATTGTTATACATATAACACCGCGCGATAGTAAAATATTTGCGAAACCATAGGGCAAATATAATAAAATTGCGTTTTTTAGTTTTTCACTCTGACGTCAGTAATTCAAAAATGATTTAAACAATTCAGGGAAATGTACTTAGAGAAGAAGTATGGGTATAAAATTAATGAGGAAATCCTGTAGAATTTAAACAGATTCAAGTTTCTGGTGCAGAAGGGCTGGTAAATACTGAAAATGTCATTTTAAAATTTTATCCTTGAAATTTCGCAATATTTGTTTTTGAAAAAATTATATGTTAAGGGCTTATATAAACTCGATAACATCCTCGAATTTCGTTCTTCTAATTTTGTCAGCTTAAAAATTACCTATTCATCCTTGTAAGTCCAAAAAGTGTAAATTTTTTAAATTCCAAAGGAATTTCCTATTGCATTTGTTACCCATATTTTTATTCTACATTGCATTGATTTTTTTTAACAATTTTTGGAATTAATCATATCTTTGAAATTGCAAAGTCCTTCAAAAAAAATCCTGCGGTCAGAGACAAAAATAAAAGCGCCACTTTAAATAAAAAAGTAGGTTTCAAACACATTTATTTATTATCTACTAGCGGTACCCCGGTGTGCTTCTCTACACCAAATATTGAAAAATTAATGAAAAATCCTGCACGCCGTACTTCCTTTTGTTGGGAGTGCTCCTCAACATTTTGCGATCTTCTTTGCGATAACATAATGTTCGCAAGACGTGTACGTCGGCCTATCTTTGAACGACGGGATCGTGGCATTTTATTCAATAGCGAACGAAAAACCCAATGCATAGGAACGAATTCGATAAATCGTATGGTAAACGCACTTTTTTTTAAATAATCAAATGAAATTCACAATCGACAGTAAAAGAGCACTTGAAAAAACTTCATTCGAAGCTAAAGAACACAACACAGCCACAATTTTCCACAATGGTTTTGTTCACTATAAATCAATGAGGAGAAATACCTGCATGGAAAATTTCCAGTGTACTCAAACTTTTCGTACGAAACGCTGCAACAAATTTGTGCAAAAATATTGAAATTGACGAAAAAAATAAAATGAAATATGAATTAAGAACTATATTAATCAACACGTGTGATTCTCCAAAGTCCAAAATAGAAAGACCGAATATTAATGTACACCACCTTTTCGATAATACGATGAAATGACAGATATGTTGTGTTGTGGTGACTTTCATTCCATTGGCTCTACAAAATCCCTATTGAAAAACTTGCAGCCATGTTTATACTTGACTTAATTTATCCGAAGAAAAAATAAACTCAGCACATTATAGCAACAATTTTTCACTGTGTTTTCGATTTTTCATGTATGTGCTGTTGTACCATATACGTGGTTCATGTGACAGACATAAACTGTCATATATCATGAACCGCTGGACCGACTTCGGGCCCACTTCACATAACCCATCTGCATGATAGTCCGAATATACCGTTTAAATTTTGTAGAATTCGTGCACTTATTTTTTTATTTAAGATAGGAGGTGCCACGCCCCCTTTCCCAATACCGCACATTTTTCTCGATGAAAATGGAATTATTTCATATGTCTCTATACCAATTTCCAGTAATCTACTACAAAAATTTCAAGAGATATACCAGATGAAAATTTTTATTAGTATGGGAGGTGCCACGCCCCCTTTTCCGAATTCGGGGAAGCTTAACACAAACCATCTGCATTATAGCCCGACTATGCCGTATAAATTTGGTTGAAATCTTGTACTTATTTTTTATATATAAGATGGGAGGTGCCACGCCCTCTTTTCCAATACCGCCCATTTTTCTCCATGAGTATGGAATTATTTGATATACCTCTATACGAACTTCCAGTACACTACCACAAATATTGCAAGAGATATACAACATACAAATTTTAGTTAGTATGGGAGGTGCCACACCCCCTTTTACGAATTCGGGCAAACTTCACACAAACCATCTGCATGATAGCCTGAATATGCCGTAAAAATTTGGTTGAATTCGGTGAAGCCGTTCTCAAGTTATAAGCTCACACCAAAAACGTGTACATATTTTTATACATAAGATACATATGACACGCCCCCTTTTCCAAATTTGGGCAAACTCCACATAAAATATCTGCATGATGGCCCGAATAAGCTATATAAATTTCGTTGAATTCGGTGAAGCCGTTCTCAAGTTATAAGCTAACTCACTAATTTTTTTATATAAAATAGCGGCGCCACGCCCCCTTTTCCGAATTCAAGCAAACTTCACGTAAACCATCTGTATGATAGCCCGAATATGCCGCATAAATTTGGTTGAATTCGGTGAAGCCGTTCTCAAGTTATATGATCACACCAAAAACGTTCACTTATTTTTATATTTTAGTTAGTATGGGTGGTGCCACGCCCCCTTTTCCGAATTCGAGCAAACTTCGCATAAACCATCTGCATGATAGATCGAATATGCCACATAAATTTGGTTGCATTCGGGGAAGCCGTTCTCAAGTTATGAGGTCACACCAAAAACGTGCACTTATTTTTATATATAAGATGTGTGCCTTTTCTTTCGTACGTGTTTATTGATATATCTGTACTGTAGTGGTTTCTTTAACTGCATCTGCAAACCAGGCTATACTTAGTAAATTTTTTATGTAAGATACTTCCAGATAGTTGCTTCTCCATACTCAAATGCAATGTAGTTAAAATATATTGAGGAGCCATCATAAAATTAGGACTATTTTGGGATTTTTAATTTTCTGATATTTTCTTCCCCAACTTTGACTATCTCTGGTGAAAAAAATGTACTGAGCTATAACTTTACATTACATAAAACAATTGTTCACTTAATAAAGATTTCAGAAAGGTGCCACTCTTACTGTTTCGAATAAAAAAAAAAACGTTATAGCCCCTTTTGTGGGCAAAGTACTGAGATACGCTAGAATGTATTTAATAGATTTAAATTTAAGTTGCTCTTGTTACCGACGAATGACATGCCAAATAGTACAAAGGTACATTATTACCTGCTCCTGACATTATTTTATGTTTCTTACCGGAATTAGTGAAATTGGATCCTTCGAACATT
>NW_023458557.1:6654428-6655715 GCF_013731165.1 Rhagoletis pomonella | reverse complement strand
TTTTATGTTTCTTACCGGAATTAGTGAAATTGGATCCTTCGAACATTGTGTTATTAATACTATGACAGAGAACACGCAGTATGAATATGCGGATATTCACCTAATTTACGGTGAAGCTTGCTGTAATGCCAGAGCTGCTCAAAGACTCTATGCAGAGCGATACCCCACTCGTCGGCATCCGGGTCGTGAAGTATTCGCCCGGACCCATAGAGAAATATATGAAGGTAAGTGATTTTTATAATTTTCTTGTTTGCTTGCTTGTTATCTATCATTTTTCACTTTTTTAAGGTCGCATACCTGGAAGGCGTGGCGCCGTAACAGGACGTCCTGCAACGGTAGATATTGAAGTTGTGTTAGAGGAAGTGGAACTAGGTCCATCGACTTCAGTGAGAATGATGGAAAGACGGACGGGAATACCAAAAACTACAGTTCACAAAGCTTTAAAAGACCATCGATTTCATCCCTGTCGAGGGTTAGATTTTGCTGTGAAATGTTGCGAATGCATGAATCAGACCCCAACTTTTTTTAATAAAATAATTTGGAGCGATGAATCATCATGCAAACGTGATGGTTATTTTAATTTACATAACCTTCACAGTTGGCAGATAAACAATCCTCACGAAATCAGAGAAGACCGTTCGCAGTCCCGGTACAAAATAAATTTGTGGTGCGGTATTTTTAATTGTCAGATATTGGGAGCTGTGGAACTGCCGCCAATGTTCAACTCTCACAGTTATTTAGAGAGAGAAACTTATCCTCGCCGATGGATTGGACGATACGGGCCAATCACGTGGCCTGCTCGAGCGCCAGACCTGAATCCATTAGGTTTTTTCTACTGGGGCTGTCTTAAGGAAAAAATTTATTCAAAAACAATTCAAAACGAAGAGCATTTGCGGGAGCAAATAAATGGAACTGCTGCTGAGATAGCCCAATTGAGTTTAATATCTCCAAAAGCGTCTTTTCTTAAAAGGTGTCGAGCTTGTATTAGAGTAGACGGTCGCCAATTTGAGCATATTTTATCAATAAATTAATAAATTTTTCTTCAAACAACTCATGTATATTTTATTTCACGTGCACCCATCCTTCACAAAAATATTGATAGATATAGCCCTTGTTATAGACCCTAGTCCGAATTCTGGTAAGTAACACAAAATAATGTCAGGAGCAAGTAATAATGTACCTTTGTACTATTTAGCATGTCATTGGTCGGTAACAAGACCTACTTAAATTTAAATCTATTAAATTCATTCTAGCGTGTCTCAGTCCTTTACTCACAAAAGCGGCTAT
>NW_023458557.1:6651588-6654328 GCF_013731165.1 Rhagoletis pomonella | reverse complement strand
CCCTCAAAATACCGTTCAAAATGTCACTTTTTTTTAATTTTGGATTTTGGCTCCCATTCCACTAGAAAACACTATATTTAATATACCATTAGCACTGTTTCTGAAAGATTTCTCTTTATTTTATCTTAAGACTCGATTCTTGGGACATTGGATGCAGTAGCCGAGTGGCCAGATTGGAAAAAGAAAAGCTACCTTTAAACTCTAATAACTCGTAAACTATCAGCTTTCACAAAAAAATGTATATAACAAAAACGGTTATACTGGTCGATATGTTTACGAAAGTGCAGCAGTTAACCCTTTAATGCAGAGTCTGTCATATATGAAACGCTTTGTAACCCTTTCAAGGCAGAGGCAAAATGGTTGTCAATATGTTTTCCACGTACTTTTTATTTATTTTTATTTTTATTTTATTTTTTTATTCTTTCATTATTATTTTACTATGGAAAATTTTCTACGATTAATATCTACGTCACCATGGGAAAAAGCACGTTCAAAAGCATATTGAGAACCTTTTTCCTCTGCCTTTAAAGGGTTAAAAAGCGTTTCATATATGACAGACTCGGCATTAAAGGGTTAAATGCTGCATTCCATTATCTCTTTTCTAAGCGAAGATCTACGATTTCGCCTATAGTGCGTCGCCTGTGGGCATTCTTTCATATATGTATGTATGTGCCATTTCTACCTATAGAAAATGCGAAGAAAGCAGAGAACAAAGGGATAGCAACAAAAAAAGAGACGGTCCTGTCCTGTCCTGTCAGGTGGAGTCATCCCACCCTTCTCCTTCGTGAACTTCACGCGGAGCCTTGGAAGTTGTCGTGACTCCTCACCTACTTTACAACGCCCCCTAACCTGAAATTAGTCCGTCTATCTATAATTCCATCATTATACAGTCATTGTCAACATTAGTGCACTCCCACTTCCCCTCAGTTGCACAAGCGCAACACCCACACCAAAAATTTCCTGCTTAGCACTTCATCGCTAGAATCCAACAACTATACAAAAACATATCAACCTGAAACCATTTCCTTCCTTTTTTCCTCACTTTATTATTACATAAAATGTTTAACCCTAATTACAATTCAATTTCACTGCGCTTAACTCTAAAACTCGAAATCTAATATTTAGCTCTAAAAATCAAACTCTAAATTTAAACATTTAATTTCATAATAATACAATCTTGCTACACTTAAATATAACAACCTCAACTCGAAATCCAATATTCAACTTCCCATACCCGTAATATTTACTCCTAATATTTATCTCGATCTCTATCAACTCGTAACATAAAATTCAAGTCTAAATCAACGTACCCTAATGCCAGCTAAATTCTCTTGTTCTACCTCTAGGAGGTCATTAATTGTCAAATTCAACTACTCTTAACATTCTTAGGGCCGGTTGTTCAATGTCTGATTAGCACTAATCGGAGGCAGAAGCTCCGGTTAAATACAACTACTGCTTTATCGATCACATGTTATATGCATGATGTCGGAAACGTCGATAATGATGTTTAACCGGAAAGTAGTGATAACCAAACATTGAACAACCGGCCATTAATTGCAATTCAAAAATTTGCAGAAAAAAAACTCGCGGTGGTGAACGAATAGTATCCATGTATATCAGTGATTACATACGTACAGTGGCGTAGCCAGGATTTGGGGAAGGGGGGGGAATAAAAAAATTTCCATCGATAACTTAAAGTTGTGATACACAATGGCTAGAGGCGTCGCACTATAGGCAAAACACGAGTTTTTTTTCAAAATCGTAGATCTTCGCTTAGAAAAGAGATAATGGAATGAAAATGACTATAGAGAAGTTACAACAACAATAACTTACCCCTCAAAATACCGTTCAAAATGTCACTTTTTTTTAATTTTGGATTTTGGCTCCCATTCCACTAGAAAACACTATATTTAATATACCATTAGCACTGTTTCTGAAAGATTTCTCTTTATTTTATCTTAAGACTCGATTCTTGGGACATTGGATGCAGTAGCCGAGTGGCCAGATTGGAAAAAGAAAAGCTACCTTTAAACTCTAATAACTCGTAAACTATCAGCTTTCACAAAAAAATGTATATAACAAAAACGGTTATACTGGTCGATATGTTTACGAAAGTGCAGCAGTTAACCCTTTAATGCAGAGTCTGTCATATATGAAACGCTTTGTAACCCTTTCAAGGCAGAGGCAAAATGGTTGTCAATATGTTTTCCACGTACTTTTTATTTATTTTTATTTTTATTTTATTTTTTTATTCTTTCATTATTATTTTACTATGGAAAATTTTCTACGATTAATATCTACGTCACCATGGGAAAAAGCACGTTCAAAAGCATATTGAGAACCTTTTTCCTCTGCCTTTAAAGGGTTAAAAAGCGTTTCATATATGACAGACTCGGCATTAAAGGGTTAAATGCTGCATTCCATTATCTCTTTTCTAAGCGAAGATCTACGATTTCGCCTATAGTGCGTCGCCTGTGGGCATTCTTTCATATATGTATGTATGTGCCATTTCTACCTATAGAAAATGCGAAGAAAGCAGAGAACAAAGGGATAGCAACAAAAAAAGAGACGGTCCTGTCCTGTCCTGTCAGGTGGAGTCATCCCACCCTTCTCCTTCGTGAACTTCACGCGGAGCCTTGGAAGTTGTCGTGACTCCTCACCTACTTTACAACGCCCCCTAACCTGAAATTAGTCCGTCTATCTATAATTCCATCATTATACAGTCATTGTCAACATTAGT
>NW_023458557.1:6648029-6651488 GCF_013731165.1 Rhagoletis pomonella | reverse complement strand
ATTAAAAACTATTTTGGATCTGAAATATCTGAACTAAGGCCATTGTTCACTGGTGTCCCACAAGGGTCAATCTTAGGACCTCTACTATTTAGTCTGTTCGTTAATGACACATTTCGGACTTCTATGCACGCCAATATGCATGCCTATGCGGACGATGTCCAGCTCTATATGTCAGGTCCTCTTGAGATCTCAGCTAGTTTGTGCGCAAGCTTCAACAGAGAACTGATGTCCATAAGGTCCTGGGCACTGTTAAATGGTCTTCGTCTTAATTGTGAGAAGAGTTTTTTTTCACCTATTTGTAAGAAACGTCTCAACCTAGCAACTATTCCACCGTTACACATTGTGACAAACCTTTTAAATTTGTGTCAAAAGTAACTTACATTAGGTTTATTATCAACAACGGCCTTACCTGAATTGAGCATATGAATTCAACTGTATAATAGTCTATAATACTTTAAGGAATTTGCGAATGTCTGCTCCATTCACACGGACATAAATCAGACATAAAATCGCAATCCAACTTATAGTGCCAATTATCTGTTATTCTGAGGTAGTCTACAGCAGGTTAGATTCCCAATCAGCTAACAAAATAGACGTAGTCTTTAACCAGATCACGCGCTATGTGTTTGGCCTAGCAAAATATGAGCATATTTCTGCTTGGAGAGCGCGCCTACTTGGCTGCGAAATTTCTGAATACCTCAAAGCTAGAAACTGTATATTCCTTTTTTGTCTTATGACAGATGAGGCACCCAAATATCTGTTTGAGAAATTAACGTTCCCCAAATCAGCGAGTAAAGGACTTGACCGTCCCTGTATCTCAGCTCTGCACGGCTATTTTTTGTCAATGCTATCCGCATCAGGAACTCTATATCATCACATATTCGCGGTACTTTAAACAAAAGCAACTTTTAAAATGTTCTGTATGCGTATTTCCGTAAGCTTCACTTCAGCGTCCCTGAGATGTGTTCTCTATGTACTTATATAATTAAGTCTTATTTTATGTATATGTCATGAAATTGGAAGACTCACTTAAAAATACTACTTTCTCTGTTACCTACCCAGCCAGCAAAATATCCAGAAACGAATCCGAAAATGGAAACAATTTCGTATAAAAATCTGATGTTTCATCCGTTTTCCTATTCCGTTTTCGGACGTTTTTCAGATCAATTCTCCCACTAAAGTGTTCATCCGAAACGTATGTGCAGTAAACTATCGAAAATGGTTGTAAAACGGATTCGCTTTCGGCTGTTTTCCTGAAATTTTTCTGAGTCAATTTTTTGTTGAAAACGATTTCATTATGAACTTCACAAAAACTTTTTATAGTTACAGGAAACCAAACAAAAAACAAATTTAGAATTCAGCAATTATTTAAATTTTAATAAATAATTTTAATCTGTTGCTTCTGATGGAATTCGAACCTGGGACCTTCTGAAAACTAACAAATAGTAGCACACTTCTCTGCACATTCAGCTACTGGCGAATACGTATACATGTTTTCAAATGCTCAGTTTGAACAAATATTTTAAAATTATTATTTTGAAATAAGACGATGACATTTTTCGGGTACGAAAAATGAACAAATATGGAATTCGCTTTCTGAATGTTTCCAGATAAGAAAAATGTACGAAAACTGCACTGTCGGCAAAAAGTACGTTTCTGTGCTGGCTGGGTATCTGATGTTACTTTTATTTAGTCTTAAGTAATTTTTGTAATTTTTGCTGTTCTGGTTATGTATATGTATGTATGTATGTACTGTTATGAATCCTTGTTGCACTATAAAAGATCTTTCTTTCGATCTTATTTTGCTAATGATTTGATTAATAGGTGAAATGAAATGAAAACTTCGTATCTCTTCAAGAGACTTCCAGTAACAATGCCCAATTGTTTATATAACCATTTTTAATTATTAACTATTTTTCTAAGAGCGCTTTGAGCGACCTCTAAATACTATTTATATATACGGGGTAAACTTTTTTTTCTATATGGAACAATCCTAGGCGATGAGAGCATAAAACTTCCGAATTTACTTTTTCACATGCACTTTTGGACCACCCTACTATGCACTGCTTTCCAAATGTCTTTATTATCAAAATATTTCCAAATGGCGTTTGAACCACTTTTGCGCAACAACGTCGAAAATCAATGGCAGCAACGTTAAAAAACTGTGCTGTGCTGTTCGTACATCGCTTCGACAGTTAAAAAAACTGCACATACGAACTATTTGAAATTTCGCAGCCAAAGCAACAGAACAACAAACTGAAACCAACATTCAGCTGTGCTGCGGCTGAGCTGTGGATATATGCACAGCAATGAAAAACCACAGGTTTTTTAGTGCTGTTGCTGCTATGCTGACAGTTTTGAAAACACTGCTGTTGATATACCCAGCAGCTCAAAGAAGGTCAGGGGGGGCCGGCTTAACATGTCCACCCCTCGAAGCAGGCATACTATGAAAAAAGGCGGCCATTAGGATCGTTAATAGGATAGGGGACCTGCCGACAAAATAGCTGCGGGAGGAACAAGTAAGGTCGCTGAATTGGGCGAGGCTAGTAGTAGCCAGCTTGGGCCAACAAACCGGCAGGCACTGCTCCAAAGAGGCAACGACCTGGTGAACAGGCAGGGGATAGGGTAGCCCAAAGACCGAGAACAGGCGGCCATAAATTCCCCTCCTTCAGGGATGTAGTTAAGGGAGGCCCATCATTTAAAGAGAGGAGGAAGAGACTATCCCAAATGAGAAGTGGAGGCGGGTGGAGAAGCCTATTGCCGAAATCTACCTCCAGGTCTTAGAGGAAAACCCTGTACCTCCTCCTCTCTGCCATGATTACTGATGGTATCAGGGTAGAGCAAAGCTCATTTCCTAGCAGACCTTGGGCTCGGGTTTAAATTTAGGCTTAACCAGCCGAGCCTGAAACATAGAGTGAATCTTTAGATCTTGCAATAAGGACCTGTCAACGCACAATCGGAAGGTGGGGAAGATTGAAAAGCCGATAGTGAACAGAAAGCAGGTGTTGCTGATCCTTAATGCCGAATCTCTCGCCTCATTGGCGCAGGAGGATTGGATAGTTAGATTCGGGTTTGTTGATGCAGTCTACAAGAAAAAAGCAAGTGGTTGCCTCCTGCGACGCTAATGCCCACAATTCGATGTGGGGAAGCACAGACACGAATGCTAGAGGTGAGTCGGTACTGGACTTCATTATAGGAAATAAACTTAGTGTCTTAAATTTAGGCTCAGAGCCGACCTTTATAATAAAGAGTAGAGAGGAAGTTTTGGATATAACCCTGACTTCGGACATGTTTGCCCTTAGTATCAAAAGATGGAGAGTACTTAGTGAAAGGTCTTACTCTGATCATCGTTATATTGAATTCGAAATAGATCTTAAGACCCCCCCCCCCCCCCCCCCCCCTCAATCGAGGGAGTTCAAAAACGTACTAACAACCGACTAAGCCCTCCACAACAAACAA
>NW_023458557.1:6646710-6647929 GCF_013731165.1 Rhagoletis pomonella | reverse complement strand
GACAACGGAAAGCAATTCGTATCAGAGACCTTCAAAACCTTTGCTGAAAGATATGGTACAAAACATGTAAAAACTGCGTTTTATTCGCCACAGGCGAATGCTGCCGAAAGGGTAAATCGGTCTGTCCTTCAGATCATTAGATCGTATATAAAGGACAATCAGAAAAATTGGGACAACCATGTTAGTGACGCAGCTTTCGCCCTTCGTAGTGTGGTTCATTCAGCAATTGGTACTTCACCATATTCCGCCCTCTTTGGTATACCAATGATACAGCATGCTGCATCGTATGAGTTATATCGAAAGCTGGGCGCACTTAGGGACTCTGATAGCGAAATCACCACGGGAAAAGACAACATGCAATTGATTAGGGAAAAAATTATTAAAGAGCTGAAGCTAGCCCACGAACGCAACGAAAAGGTTTACAACACGCGAAGTAAAGAAGTGATATTCCAAACTGGACAAGTGGTATACCGCCGCAATTTTAAACAGAGTTCACAAATCGAGAACTATAATGCCAAATTAGGCCCAAAACAGGTCAAATGCATTATTTTAAAGGCAATAGGAAACTCGATGTATGAACTCGGTGATGTCAGTGGAAAGAAGATCGGGGTATACCATGCTAAGGACATTTTTGCTGTGTAGATATTTGTTAAATGTTGTCCTTGTGCTAAGTGTTGCATGTCTTTTAACTTAGTTTTACTGACTAGACTACTCACGCATACCTGACCGTGTTTATTTATTTTTATCATTTATTATGGTAATTATTTTTTTAATGTATTTATTTTTTTTATTTATTTATTTATTTTACTACTTGACTATACAAATACTGTGATATTTTTCTTATTTATTTATTTTTATCAATTATTATGGTAATTATTTTTTTTAATGTATTTATTTTTTTATTTATTTATTTATTTTACTACTTGACTATACAAATACTGTGATATTTTCCTTATTTATTTATTTTTATCAATTATTATGGTAATTGTTTTTTTATGTATTTATTTATTTTTTTTATTTTTTTATTTTTATTTCGCTAGTTATATACTTTAGCCTACTATGTGATTTTATTTTATTTTATTTACATCTGTGATATTGATGTAGTAGTAGACCTGTGATACTGTCTTTAGCTATACTTGTACGTATGTATGTGTACACACCCAGTGACCAGTACGAGCAAACTCAACCGACGAGCGACAGGAAAGAAGCCCGGCTTTAG
>NW_023458557.1:6645319-6646610 GCF_013731165.1 Rhagoletis pomonella | reverse complement strand
TGAAGTTTCGCGCTAAACCGGTTTTGGTGGTTGAAAAATTGAAAATGTTTAACAGTTTCCAGCGGCTGGACTCTGTTACTGTGAGTTTTAGAGTGTACACTGAAAATTCTGTGCACTCTTCATTTTGCGATTCAGGAAGTGTGAGAATGAGTTTTAACTGTCAAAATTGTGTACATTTATAATAATAATAATAATAAACCCAACGGGCTTTACCCTCTATTCCCGCCCATCCGCACGAGGGGCGCAGTTCGTATGACGTACGGAGCCAGTATTTTCAATTTTTGCGCCGAGCCACAATAGGCAGGAGTTTGTTAAGTGTCAAGATCTAAAACTGTTCAGCTACAGAACCAAATTCATCGGCTGATTTTATGTCTATGTTAATAATTCAATTACTGAAAGAGGAGAGTACCGCTTTCTTAATACTGAAAAGCGGATCTGATATATCAAACGTGCTAGAATGAGAGTTAAATCCTGGCATATGCAACGGAGTGGGTCGTGCAATTCAAAACTAGTTTTACAAGCTTTCAGAAATAGGGGACAAAAGTGTCTCGATACCCGGGAGGGAACATTAAGGCTAACTTCACCCAGAAGAAGCGGACTTGAAATTGAACCTGTCAGTAATTTAACTATAAAAATTCTACCAAGCATTTGCCTGCGACTGGCAAGTATAGGAAGATTAATAAGTTTTAATCGGCTCGATAAGGCGGAAGGTTATATTGAGAATCCCAACCGAAATTTCTTAAAGCAAAAAGTAGGAATTGATTCTATCTTGTCTGAGTAAATTTGATACCTTGGATTCCAAATCACCGAACCGTGTTCCAGAATCGGCTAACTAATATCGTAAACAGGGTTTTAGTGATATAAGGGTTACACAATTCTTTTGACCATCGCTTCACAAATGCAAGTACACCTTTAGCCTTGTTGACTGTCACATTAATGTGAAGATTAAAATTAAGCTTAGGATCCATTGTGATACCAAGATCCACAAACATATATACCTGTTCCAGGTTATGGTTGCCTATTGTATAAGAAACTGGCAGAACAGCTCTTCGCGAGAAGCACATTACTTTACATTTCTTAAGATTTAGAGGCATAAGATTTACTTTACACCAGTAAGCCATGCTGTTTAAGTCTGATTGTAGCAAAGACCTTTCTTTAATTGAAACGTAGGATTTATAAAGTTTTACATCAATTGCATACATTAAAATTTTGGAGAATTTTATATCTGTAGAAATATCGTTTATAAAAGCAAGAACAGAATCGGGCCTAGGTGGCTACCCTGAGGGACTCC
>NW_023458557.1:6644013-6645219 GCF_013731165.1 Rhagoletis pomonella | reverse complement strand
CAGAAAAATTGGGACAACCATGTTAGTGACGCAGCTTTCGCCCTTCGTAGTGTGGTTCATTCAGCAATTGGTACTTCACCATATTCCGCCCTCTTCGGTATACCAATGATACAGCATGCTGCATCGTATGAGTTATATCGAAAGCTGGGCGCACTTAGGGACTCTGATAGCGAAATCACCACGGGAAAAGACAACATTCAATTGATTAGGGACAAAATTATGAGAGATGCTGAAGCTAGTCCACGAACACAACGAAAAGGTTTATAACACGCGAAGTAAAGAAGTGAGATTCCAAACTGGAGAAGTGGTATACCGCCGCAATTTTAAACAGAGTTCACAAATCGAGAACTATAATGCCAAACTAGGCCCAAAACAGGTCAAATGCATTATTTTAAAGGCGATAGGAAACTCGATGTATGAACTCGGTGATATCAGTGGAAAGAAGATCGGGGTATACCATGCTAAGGACATTTTTGCTGTGTAAATATTTGTTAAATGTTGTCCTTGTGCTAAGTGTTGCATGTCTTTTGCCTTAGTTTTACTGACTTGACTACTTACGCATACCTGACCTTATTTATTTATTTTTATTATTTATTAGATATGGTAATTATTTTTAAATGTATTTATTTTTATTATTTTATTTATTTATTTATTTTACTACTTGACTATATAAATACTGTGATAGTTTCCTTATTTAGTTATCTTTATTATTTATTATGGTAATTATTTTTAAATTTATTTATTTATTTATTTTACTACTTGACTATATAAATTCTGTGATATTTTGTTTATTTATTTATGTTTATTACTTATGAGTGTAATTATTTTTGAAGGAATTTATTTATTTTTTTTATTTTTATTTTTATTTAACTATTTATATACTTTAGCATACTATGTTCTTTTAATTTATTTTATTTCCATCTATGTTATTGATGTAGTAGTAGACCTGTGATACTGTCTTTAGCTATACGTGTACGTATGTATGTGTACACACCCAGTGACCAGTACGAGCAAACTCAACCGACGAGCAACAGGAAAGAAGCCCGGCTTTAGGTCGTGGGTCGAGGCCACACGTTAGGCAGAAACATAGCTATGCAACCAACCGCGTTAGTAACCTTTTTACGCACACGCTCCATGGTGCAGGCACCATCGGCGGGTTCGAGCCTGTAGCGCCAGCTGCTTGCCAGATACTTTTCTGTTAACTTG